>NW_022166121.1:0-300000 GCF_008728515.1 Papio anubis | reverse complement strand
GGGGCTCTATAGGAAGATGCCGGGCTAAGTGGGTAGAAATACGCAGTTTTAAAAATTTACAGAGTTGGTAACTGGGTTACAATATGAAGAAAGAACTGAAGCAGTGAATTAGCATATAACACCTCGCTGAATTGGGGTCCCTAAGACACAAATTGGAGGCAACCCAAAATTGCTAGAAAGAAAAAGATGAACCCAGAGGAAAGAAAGATAAGAGAAGGGAACAAAAAAGACACTGCAAATCAAAATTTCTGAACACATGAGATCTGAAGACAGGAAAACCAGCTAATCAATACCTTTTGAAATTTCAGTCCACTCAAGATGAAAATAATGGAATAAACCGAAACTTTAAATAAGTTTGCATAGGATTCGGAAAGGTAAGCTAAACAATAAGATAGAAATGATGAAACCCAAATAAGTTGACATTAATCCATTCAATATTTACTGTCTTCTATGTTCAGGCACTCTTCTAGATGCTAGAACTATAGCAGTAGATCAAACAGACAAAAATCACTATTCATGAGGTTTTTATTCTAATGATACAGAGAGTAAAAGGGTAAGTGCGATTAAGAAATGAAAGGGCTGGGTGCAGTGGCTCACACCTGTAATAGGAAAAAAAAAGTACTAATCAAAGAAATATAGCAGGCTGGGTGCAGTGACTCACGCCTGTAATCCCAGCACTTTGGGAGGTCAATGTGGACGGATCATCTGAGGTCAAGAGTTGAAGACCAGCCTGACCAACATGATGAAACCCCTTCTCTACTAAAAATACAAAAATTAGCTGGGCGTGGTGGCAGGCGCCTGTAATCCCAGCTACTTGGGAGGCTAAGGCAGGAGAATCGCTTGAACCCGGGATGCCAAGGTTGCAGTGAGCCGAGATCTCACCACTGCACTCCAGCCTGGGCAACAGAGCAAGACTCTGTCTCAAAAAAAAAAAAAAAAAAAAAGTAAAGAGTTACGAAAAACTATACCAGAACAATACTAATCAAAGAAATATAGCAGGCCGGGCACCTTGTACACATGTGCCAGCAGCAGTAGTGGCATAGTGGCAGCATGGTGGGGACACACCCATTGGCTGCAGCAGAGTGTAGAAGGTGCTGGGGTGCCTGCCTTTGTGCAGGTATTCACCACAGTGGCGGAGGCAGTACAGCTTCCAGGGGCCCCTGCTGGTGACTGTGTGTGTGGTTGGCTGGTGGTAGTGTTAGAATGGGGTGTGGGCAGGCGTAGTCTGTATGTGTTTTCTGCGCACCACAGGCAGGGGTGATCACTCAAGTCGGGGGAGGTTCTGCTGTTCTCTGTGCCTAGTTTCATTCCCATGGCAGTGTTGGTGCAAGGGCATGCCAGCAAAGCAATGTGGGGGGTTGCTGTGGGCCAGGCAAAGCAGCAGTGTGGGGAGGGAGTGGGTGGCCTGGTGTGTGGCTGTAGGGGCTGTCCTGCTGTAGTTCTCTGATGGTCAGGCATGGTCCACCAGCACAGGAACTATGATGTGGGCCCCCAGGACACCCAAGGCTGTCTGGCAAGCAGGCTCAATCAGGCCTGGGCCCCAGGAGGGGCCAGCAGACCAAGGGATGCTCATGTCAGACCTGCGTGTCTGATGGGCAAGACCACCTAGCAGAGTTCAGGTCCAACAGTTCCTCTAGGGCTAAAGTCTCTTATGGGAGCAAGTTGAGCCTAGAGAGATGGGCTCTCCTGGCCATGCTTCACTATAGATGCTCCTGCACCAAACCTTCTGGGCTCCTCTTCAGCAGACGTGCTGCCCCTACCACTTCTCTGAGCAGCTATCCCTGCCAACTCAAGGGTCCTTGGTGGTCAGGGGGTCTCCTGCCAAGATTCCAGAGGCACACAGCAAGAGTGGGTTGCTCCTTACCAGTTCAACTTAACCTGTTCCCTCAGAGTCTCTGAGGGCCAGGAATGAGTCCTGGTGCACAGTAGCCCCATGCAGGGCTCCCAGCTTCCTCCCGCTTCAGCCTAGCTTCTGTGTCTTCCTTTTGTTCATTCTGGTGCCTTCCCTCTGAAGATCTCTTAGGGGTATAACAGCCCTCTCAGTCCCTCAGTGGCAGCTGTTCTACCTGGTTGCATCTAGTTGGCCATCTTGCCCCCATTTACACCCAACAGAACATTTTATAAATATTTTTAAAACCCCACCAAAATGATAAAATAATCGTGGACATGTATGATTGCAACAGAGCCTCAACATATATAAAGCGGGAGATACAATCACAGAGAATTATGGGGAGAAATAAGCAGCAACTGCTTAAGATTTTCAAACAAATTTATTTCAGAAAATGATAGTCCAAGCATCAAATTTTAAACAAATGATTTTTAACATATATTTTTGTCCACTTCGGCTGCTATAACAATACTATTGACTGGGTGGTATGCAGACTGTGTTGTCTGGCCAAAAGATAATGACAAAAAAACCATGTATGTTTAGAAAATGAAAGTAAACTCTTGACCTCGTGTTCCACCCACCTCGGATCAAGACCATCCTGGCAAACGTGGTGAAACCCCGTCTCTACTAAAAATACAAAAGTTAGCTGGGCGTGGTGGTGGGCGCCTGTAGTCCCAGCTACTCAGGAGGCTGAGCTAGGAGAATCACTTGAACCTGGGAGGCAGAGGTTGCAGTGAGCTGAGATCATGCCACTGCACTCCAGCCTGGTGTCAGAATGAGACTCCATCAAAAAAAAAAAAAAAAAAAGTAAACTCTTTGGTGATTAATTCATCAGAAGGAAAGTTATGTAACATTTATACCTTGAAGACTAAAGGGGTAGGTTTAGGATATAGAAAACTGCAAAGAACCTCATTTCCACTCTAACCATGAGAAAAAGCTGGATAATCTGCAAAACCGTAACTTTTTCTAAAACCATCATAGAGCTAATTTCAAAGGCAATCAAGTAATCTGAATAGCAAAGAGAAACAAGATTCTCCAAGGAGAGAAAGCACATTAACTATTCCACACTTAGCAAAGTGGAAGAGAAAGGTGGCCATCATATCAATGGGAAAGAAGAAATCAACTAAATTTTTTTAAAGGCCATACATGGGTTAGTGTGTCAGTTTGTCATAGGTGGGGGCCTCAGACACAAAGTGAATTTGCACTCACTTGTAGGCCTTCACTGGATGCTCAAGAAAATGATTGGGGGGAGGAGAGAAGACTGAAGAAATCCCCCTCACCCACCATCCACAGCAGTGGTTCAAGTGTTCATGTGATTCGTAGATTCTTGGGGACAGGCATAAAGTGCAATTGTCTAACCACTTCTCTCCTACAAATCAAAAGCCTTAAAACATTGGGAAGGATCATCAAACTCTTTTGTCCCTGGACACAGGCAAAGAATTATTGTTTTTAGGGGAGGGCCAGAAGAAAAACTTGTTTGCTTCTTGGTAGCAGATAGGACACTATCCCAATACCAGAACAAAGGCAAAGATCCCTTAATGCTGGAGGAAGGGTAAAAGAAAAACTCTCTGCCACTGTAGGAAGAACAGGGAATTTCTTGGGCAAAGGATGCTTCATTGATGTCAAGCAGATCATGAGAGGAAGTCCTGGAAAGGAGTAGGAAACTGTGTCCCAAGACCAATCACAAAGATAAAGCAGAGTTTAGTGGCCATGAGGGGAAGGGAAAGAATAATGAGGAAGTCCCATTACCGAGACACAGGTCCTGTGCCTCTCCCCTAAGCACAAAACTTTAGTAGCACATCCGTAGAGGAATTTGAAGTTTGTGTTCCACTAAAGACAGCTCTACCAACAACAATACCCAAACCCAGCTCAGCCAAGGCAAACAAAAGCTGAGAATTTGTTGCAAGCAGACCTGTGCCACCAGAAAGATTAAAGGATGTTCTTCAGGTCGTATGTTCTCATAAGTGGGAACTAAGCTATGAGGATGCGAAGGCATAATAATGACACATGGACTTTGGGGACTCGGGGAAAGGGTGGTAAGGGGGTGAGGGATAAAAGACTACAAATTTGGGTTCAGTGTATACTGCTCAGATGATGGGCACACCAAAATCTCACAAATCACCACTAAAGAACTTACTCATGTAACCAAATATTACCTGTTCCCCAAAAACCTGTGGAAATAAAAAATACACACACACACACACACACACACACGAAAAGAAATAATAAATAATTATTCTTTTGAGAAGTCTGAAAAAAAAGGATGTTCTTCAGGCAGAAGGATTATATTGCAGAGAAACTTGTATCCACACCAAAAAATGAATAGTGTTGGAAGTAGCAAAAATGAAGGTAAATATAAAAGATATTTCTTCTTGTTTGTAATTGCTTTGACCCATACATATATATACACATATATATGTCAATAGACTATGTAGACTATATATATGTCAGTAGACTATATATATGTCAGTAGACTATATATATGTCAATAGACTATATATATGTGTGTGTCAATAGACTATATATATATATAGAGAGAGAGTCTATTGGTTTCTGAAAACATTGCCAAGATATTTCAATGGAGAAAGGGTACTCTTTTTAAACACATGATATGAAACAATTGGACAACCATGTGTGAAAAAATGAGCCTGGACCTATACATGGTGTCATATAAAAATTTAACTGAAAATGAAACACATCTACATTTAAGACCTAAAACTATAACATTTCTAGAAGAAAATAGAAAAGCTTTGTGTGTTAGGTTAGAAAACTTTTTAGTTAAGACTCAAACAACTATTTTAAAAGTGGTTAAATTAAGCTTTATCACAATTAAAACTTCTGTTATTTAAAAGACATTGTGAAGGATGAAAAGACAAACCATACAATGAAATAAAATATTTGAAAAGCATATCCAGAATACATAAAACACATTTAACAGATGTATCACTGAAGAGTGGAACAAATAAGCACATGAAAAATGCTAATGTCACTAGTTACCAGACAAATGCAAATTAAATCTGTAGTGAGGTACAAATAGATAACTATTAGATTTGATAAAATGTTTTAAAGGCCCATAAAACTATTGATACCCAGTCCTGGTGAATATGCAGAGTAATGGAAACGTTTAAACATTGCTGGTAGAAATGTAAAATTTGTGCTTTTGAAGTAGTTTAGGAGTTTCTTATAAAATTAGTAAACTTAAACCTATCATATGGCCCCATAATTATATTTTTAAGTATTTACTCCTGAATGTTTATAGCAGTTTTATTCATAATTACCAAAAACTGGAAACAACCAAAATGTCTACCAACTATAGAATAGACAAACAAGTCTGTACATGTATATTATATAATACTTAGCAACAAAAGAATGCATGAAACACAACAGCACAGATGGATCTCAAAAGCATTGTGCTACAAAAGAAGAAAACAGAAGGGTTCATACTACATGATTTCCTTATACAACATTCTGAAAAAAGACGAAAGAATAGGAAAAGAATTCAGTTCAGTGGTTGCCAGGGTTGGGGGCTGGGAGGATGTAACTGAGTAGCTTAGGTTCAAAATGCATTTTGAGACTTTTTTTTTTTCCTTCCTTTTAGCCTTGAAACATACCTTAATACTCTTTGTTCCCCTGTCTTCCCACCAGACACTCTTGTGCACTGGTAGTTTATCTAATTATGTGTCTAGAAGTTGCAGGGGCTAATCTTGAGACAAAACAGGCATGGAAACCCAGGTGTGAAATTCCAGAGATTACCTCAGGGCAGTTAGTCAACAGCTAACTGTTGAGATGTTAGCTGTTGAGATGATGCGAGCCTGCACTCCAAGTGGACCATGACTCAGGATAACCAGTGAAACAAGACACACAGACCTCGCACCCAGCACCACTCCTGCATGCCTCCTATTCCAAGTTCCCCTCTTTAAACCCCTGTCCACAGCCTAAAGTTTGAAATAGTCTGTTAAGGGCGTGAGCCTGGACATTCCCCATCTGCTAACGTTTGAATAAAAGCCGTTTCCCTTTTGTCACACCTCATTTCTCATGCTTTGACTTCTAACGGTGAGCACTTGAACTTGAGTCAGTTACAGGAGGAGGAAATTGACTGCAAAGAAATACGAGAAAACTTTGGTGAGATGGAAATATTTAATATCTTGGTTGTGGTTGAGGTTACAGAGCTATATATATTGATCAAAACTCATAGAGCAATATATCACAAATGAGTGAATTTTACTGCATGTAAATTATACCTCAGTAAACCTAACTTAAAAATTCTAGAATACAGCTCTCGCAGTATTTGGAAGGTCAGTTTACAGTCTTAAATGAACCTATGAAAACCAAGGAGCTTTTTAAAAAATGAATTATGATTTAACTCAAGAGGTTGAAGAAAAACGAGTAGAAGAATGGAAACAAATGTAAGAGCAGAAGTTAATGAAATAGAAGAAAAATAGGAGAAGATCAACGAAAATAAAGGTTGTTTTTTCTTCTCTTTCAAAAAATGAATAAACATGTAATAAGAGAGATGGGACAGAAAGAGATTATACAAACAAGCAATATTAGGAATAAAAACATGATTAACTTAGATAAAGTAGAAAATGCTCTAAGTAGCTTTATGTCAGTGGAGGCACTAGTTGCAGGAAGATGAAGGAATAGGATATTGGTGTGATTGCAGAGTATCTGCCTCCCACAAAACACGAATCCATTACAAAGAGGAAAATTATGACTTTACAGTGAAGAAACTCGGCAGACACCAACATGACAGGTGATGACCAATGTTACCATCACCAGAGGTGGAAACAGTCAACGGCATATGCACTGTACTATGGCTGATACTCTTAGAAGGGCATAGTTTCATAGTTTCATTTCCATGCTATTCCTGCCGTGAATGAATATCATGGAAATGACCTGAGTCTGATCATAAGGAAACATCCAGCTCAAGGACCATCCTACAAAAGGTAAGGCCTGTACTCTTCCAAAGACTAAAGAGCTTTTTGAGATTGGAGAAAACGGAAGAGACTTGATAACTATATTAGTCCATTTTCACGCTGTTGATAAAGACATATCCATGACTGGGAAGAAAAAGAGGTTTAATTGGACTTACAGTTCCACATGTTTAACTCTGTGCAAACCAGTCTTGGGTCCATTGAAAAGGATAACAGACAGGTGAGTGTGTGTCCTTTGATTGCTTACGACCCGTTGCTAATTTGCTACGCTGAAGCTGCAAGAGCCTTGTGTTTTTGAGCATCTAGTGAGAAAAGTCTTTACTTCTGGCTGTGTGAGTTTGGCATATATTCCTACTTCGGGGCGGCGGGGGAATGGGGTGGGAGGGTATAAGTAAAATAAATTAGAATACTCTTTAAAGAGTACCATTATGATTGTTTTGGAGCAATATCACCACTCTTCCCTCAGGAATGTTTGGCAATGTCTGGAGACATTTTTGGCTGTTACAATTTGGGGGCGCTTTTGGCATCTAATGGGTAGAGGTTTGGTATGCTGCAAACATCTCACAATGCTTAGGATTGCCCTGCATGACAAAACAATTATCTGGCCTAAAATGACAATCCTTTTAGAGAAACTAAAAAGCACTTATAGAAATCTAATATTCTCAACATGTCCTTAATGTAAATTGAATGTCTAATGCTTTAAATGTGATAGCCTGCTTTAAAAAAAAAAAAAAAAAAAGATCCTTCTCACAGAAGCTGCTAGCTCAAAAGCACTTAAAAAAGAAAGAAAGAAAGAAAGAAAGAAAGAAAGAAAGAAAGAAAGAAATCAAGTTCGTGCAATTAAACTAGACTTATTTGATAATTTGAGTTTAAAAAATAACTATATCAGGCTGTGTGCAGTGGCTCATGCCTGTAATCTCAGCACTTTGGGGGACTGAGGTGGGTGGATCTCTTGAGGCCAGGAGTTCAAGACCAGCCTGGCAAGCATGGCGAAACCCCGTCTCTACTAAAAAAAAGAAAAAAATTAGCTGGGTGTGGTGGCACACACCTGTAATCCCAGCTACTACTTGGGAGGCTGAAGCACGAGAAATGCTTGAACCTGGGAGACAGAGGTTGCAGTGAGCCAAGATTGTGCCACTGCACTCCAGCCTGAGAGACAGAGTGAGACTATCTCCACCCCACAAAAAAAGTCATATATTTTTCTGATTATATCAGTGTGAAGAAAAAATACAAGTATACAACTTTCATTCTTTTTAAAACTATGGATTTGTTTATTCATAAAGGTAATTTTTTTAAACTTTTATTTCAGGTTCAGGAATATGTGCAGGCTTGCTATGAAGATAAATTTTGTGTCATGGAGGTTTGATATACTGATTATTTTATCACTCAGGTAATAAGCATAGCGCCAGATAGGTGGTTTGTTGATTCCCACCTTCCTCCCACCCTTCACTCTTAAGCAGGCCTTGGTGTCTGCTGTTTCCTTCATTGCGTCCATATGTACTCAATGCTTAGCTCCCACTTGTAAGTGAGAACATGCAGTATTTGCTTTTCTGTTCCTGTGGTAGTTCACTTAGAATAATGGCCTTCAGCTCCATCTATGTTGCTGCAAAAAACATGATCTTGTTCTTTTTTATGGCTGCATAGTAATCCATATATGTACTACATTGTCTTTATCCAGTTCACCATTCATGAGCATCTAGGTTGGTTCTATGTCTTTGCTATTGTGAATACTGCTGTGATGAACGTATGTGTGCATGTGTCATTATGGTAGAATCATTTATATTCCTTTGGGTATATACACAATAATGGTATGGCTGGGTTGAATGGTAATTCTACTTTGTGTTCTTTGAGAAATCACCAAACTGCTTTCCACAGTGGCTGAACTAAGTTACATTCCCACCAACAGTATATAAGTGATCCCTTTTCTCTGCAACCTTGCCAGCATCTATTATTTTTGACTTTTTAATAATAGTCATTCTTACTGGGGTGAGATGTTATCTCATTGTGGGTTTGATTTGCATTTCGAGGAGAATTGCTACTTTGAATTTCTGACATTTCTTTCATAGATTTAATCTGATAAGCTAATATTATTCCTACATAATATTTAAGATAAGGAACAGTGAATACTGTGGCTCACACCTGTAGTCCCAGCTACTGGAGAGGCTGAGGCAGGAGAACGGCTTGAATCCGGGAGGCGGAGCTTACAGTGAGCTGAGATCACGCCACTGCACTCCAGCCTGGGCGACAGAGTGAGACTCCGTCACGAACAAACAAACAAACAAACAAACAAACAAAAAAGGCCTATAAACAGATTGCCTGGTGCTCTAGTAATTTCCTTACTGACAAGGTTCTTTTTGTGTGTGCCCTATAAAAAGGAGAGCAACAAGGGGATGGGATTCTTCTCCTATTATGCGAACCCACACCACGTATCCAGCAGAGTACCCTGGCCCCCTACGTGTTGTTCCTTGGGATGATGGGAGAAGCGGGGAACCTGTATTTTCTCTTGGTTTTGTAAGTTTCTGCTTTCCCCAGTAAAACTTATCTCTTAATCTAGTGGTTCTCAAACTTTGGTGTGTATCAAAATTACCTGGTGGGCTGGATAAAACACAGATTGCTGCACCCCACTTCCAGAACTTCTGGTTCAATAGGTCTAGAAGGGGCCTGGGAATTTGCATTTCTAACAGGTCCCCAGATGATGGTGATATTCCTGGTGGGGGTGGGGAGGACTATGTTCTGAGAACCTCTGTATTTAATTTTAATTGTATTTATTTTATTTATTGTTTTAATTTAATTTTAGAGAGAGTGTCTGTTACCCAGGATAGAGTGCAGTGGCATAATCATAGTTCATTGTAACCTGAACTCCTGGCCTAAAGTGATACTCCCAAAGTGCTGAGATTACAGGCGTGAGACACCAAGTGCATCCAGGACCTTCGTTTTAATTCATATAGTGTGACTATGTGGTAATCAGTACTGTTGGTTACCAAAAAGGGTCCCACGAACTTCACAAAAGAGTTAACCACTATCCTTTCTAGTGCCTACCTTTACAGACGACCCCTGACTTATGATGGTTCTGCTTCTGCTTCGATTTCCTAACTTTACAGTGATGCAAAAGCTATATGCATTCAGTAGAAACCATGTGGTGAGTACCCATACAACCATTCTGTTTTCATTTTTAGTACAGTATTCCATAAATTACAGGTTATATTAGACACTTTATTATAAAATAGGTTTTGTGTTAGATGACTTTGCCCAACTATAGGCTAATGTAAGTGTTCTGAGCATGTTTAAGGTAGGGTAAGCTAAGCTATGATGTTTGGTAGGTTAGGTGTATTAAATGCATTTTTGACATAGGATATTTTCAACTTATGATGGATTATCAGGAGGTAACCCCATTGTAAGTAGAGAAGTGTTTGTATAGTTTTACTACATACCTATGAATCCTTATCTAGTGGATTTAGTTTCCTTTGTTCAAAAGTTTTATGAAGGCCAGGCACGGTGGCTCATGCCTATAATTCCAGCACTTTGGGAGATGGAAGTGAACGGATCACCTGAGGTCAGGAGTTCGAGACCAGCCTAGCCAACATGGCGAAACCCCATCTCTACTAAAAATACAAAAACGTAGCCAGGCCTGGTGGTGGGTGCCTGTAATCCCAGCTACTCGGGAGGCTGAGACAGGAGAATCGCTTGAACCTGAGAGGCGGAGATTGCAGTGAGCCAAGATGCCCCATTGCACTCCAGCTTGGGTGACAAGAGTGAAACTCCGTCTCAAAAAAAAAAAAAAAAAAAAAAAAGAAGAAAGAAAGAAAAAATAAAAAAAAAATAAAAGTTGTATAAAATAGCATTATTTCTTGAGGATATTATTTGACTTGCTTTTTTCACTCATCCATCCAATCTATAGCTATCATTCACTCATTTTTATTGTTGTATGATATTCTGTTTTGTGTATATACCTGTTGAAAGACATTTGGCTTGTTTTCAGGTTTTTTCTATGAAGTTGCTGTGAACACCTATATATGTTTCCTAGTGTATAGGACCAAGACCTTTTCTAGGGCAGTAATTCCCAGATGAGGGAAATTTTGCTATTCCCACCCACCCCCCAAACCCAGAAGACATTTGGCAACGTCTGGAGACACTTTTGTTATTAGAACTCAGGAGTGCTACTAGAATTAAGAGGGTGGATTCTGCTAAACATCCTAAAATGCACAGGGCAGCCTAAATTATCCAAAATGATCCAGACTATAATGTTAATAGTGTGGAGGTTGAAAAACCCTGTTGTAGGACAGTGGTTCACAAAGCATCAGCATCACCTAGGAACTTGCTAGAAATCTCTAAGATATATACATAGGAGTGGAATTGCTGGTTACAAAATAAGCAGGTATTCACATTAATAAGATTATGCCAATTTTCCCATTTTATTGTGGGGTTGTGTTTCTTTTTCTCTATATATTTTGTTTATATGTCCTCTTTGTTGATTATTGAGAAAAAGGTAAAAAAAAGCAGCCTCTGATATTCAGAAGCTGAGCTGGCACTCACAGCTTGGCCATGATATTATTCTATTGAACATTAACAATTTAAATCTCATAGAATGCCAAGCTGAGACAAAAGTATCTGAGATCACAATAAAATGAGACAAAACAAGGCCACTTCATAATATTATCTAAGCACAGGCAAAAACAAGGTCTTTGTGTCACCCACAAGATAACAGACATCCCCTTTCTGGATAAAATGTACAACAGCTACTTTTTTATTATTATTATACTTTAAGTTCTAGGGTACATGTGCACAACGTGCAGGTTTGTTACATAGGTATACATGTGCCATGTTGGTTTGCTGCACCCATCAACTTCTCATTTACATTAGGTATTTCTCCTAACGCTATCCCTCCCCCAGCCCCCCACCTTCCAACAGACACCAGTGTGTAATGTTCCCCTCCTTGTGTCCATGTGTCCTCGTTGTTCAACTCCCACTTATGAGTGAGAACATGTGGTGTTTGGTTTTCTGCCCTTGTGATATTTTGCTGAGAGTGATGGTTTCCAGCTTCATCCATATCCCTGCAAAGGACGTGAACTCTTTCTTCTTTATGGCTGCATAGTATTCCATGGTGTATATGTGCCATATTTTCTTTATCCAGTCTATTATTGATGGACATTTGGGTTGGTTCCAAGTCTTTGCTATTGTGAATAGTGCCACAATAAACATATGTGTGCATGTGTCTTTATAGTAGCATAATTTATAATCCTTCTATATATACCCAGTAATGGGATTGCTGGGTCAAATGGTATTTCTAGTTCTAGATCCTTGAGGAAACTTCACACTCTCTTCCACAACAGTTGAACTAATTTACACTCCCAACAGTGTAAAAGTGTTCATATTTCTCCATATCCTCTCCAGCATCTGTTGTTTCCTGACTTTTTAATGATCCCCATTCTAACTGGCTTGAGATGGTATCTCATTGTGGTTTTGATTTGCATTTCTCTGATGACCAGTGATGATGAGCGTTTTTTCATATGTCCGTTGGATGCATAAATGTTTTCTTTTGAGAAGTGTCTGTTCATATCCTTTGCCTACTTTTTGATGGGGTTGTTTTTTCTTGTGAAGTTGTTTAAGTTCTTTGTAGATTCTGGATATTAGCCCTTTGTCAGATGGATAGATTGCAAAAATTTTCTCCCATTCTGTAGGTTGTCTGTTCACTCTGATGATAGTTTCTTTTGCTGTGCACAAGCTCTTTACTTTAATTAGGTCCCATTTGTCTATTTTGGCTTTTGTTTCCATAGCTTTTGGTGTTTTAGTCATGAAGTCTTTGCACATGCCTATCTCCTGAATAGTATTGTCTAGGTTTTCTTCTAGGGTTTTTGGGGTTTTAGGTCTTACATTTAAGTCTTTAATCCATCTTGAGTTAATTTTTGTATAAGGTGTAAGGAAGGGATCCAGTTTCAGCTTTCTACATATGACTAGCCAGTTTTCCCAGCACATTTATTAAATAGGGAATCCTTTCCCCATTGCTTGTTTTTATCAGGTTTGTCAAAGATCAGATGGTTGTAGATGTATGGTGTTATTTCTGAGGCGTCTGTTCTGTTCCATTGGTCTACATATCTGTTTTGGTACCAGTACCATGCTGTTTTGGTTACTGTAGCCTTGTAGTATAGTTTGAAGTTAGGTAGCGTGATGCCTCCAGCTTTGTTCTTTTTGTTTAGGATTGTCTTGGCTATGAGGGTTCTTTTTTGGTTCCATATGAAATTTAAAGTAGTTTTTTCCAATTCTGTGAAGAAAGTCTTTGGTAACTTGATGGGGATAGCATTCAATCTATAAATTACCTTGGGCAGTATGGCCATTTTCACAATATTGATTCTTCCTATCCATGAGCATGGAATGTTCTTCCATTTGTTTGTGTCCTCTTTTATTTCATTGAGCAGTGGTTTGTAGTTCTCCTTGAAGAGGTACTTCACATCCCTTGTAAGTTGAATTCCTAGGTATTTGATTCTCTTTGTAGCAATTGTGAATGGGAGTGCATTCATGATTTGGCTCTCCGTTTGTCTGTTAATCGTGTATAGGAATGCTTGTGATTTATGCACATTGGTTTTGTATCCTGAGATTTTGCTGAAGTTGCTTATCAGCTTAAGGAGATTTGGGGCTGAGACGATGGGGTTTTCTAAATATACAATCATGTCATCTGCAAACAGAGACAATTTGACCCCCTCTTTTCCTATTTGAATACCCTGTATTGCTTTCTCTTGCCTGATTGCCCTGGCCAGAACTTCCAGTACAATGTTGAATAGGAGTGGTGAGAGAGGGCATCCTTGTGCCGGTTTTCAAAGGGAATGCTTCCAGTTTTTGCCCATTCAGTATGATATTGGCTGTGGGTTCGTCATAAATAGCTCTTATTATTTTGAGATACATTCCAACAATACCTAGTTTATTGAGAGTTTTTAGCATGAAAGGCTGTTGAATTTTGTCAAAAGCCTTTTCCGCATCTATTGAGATAATTATGTGGTTTTTGTCGTTGGTTCTGTTTATGTGATGGATTACATTTTCTGATTTGCATATGTTGAACCAGCCTTGAATCCCAGGGATGAAGCCAACTTGATTGTGGTGGATAAGCTTTTTGATGTGCTGCTGGATTCGGTTTGCCAGTATTTTATTGAGGATTTCACAATGATGTTCATCGGGGATATTGGCCTAAAATTCTCTTTTTTTGTTGTGTCTCTGCCACGCTTTGGTATCAGGATGATGCTGGCCTCATAAAACGAGTTGGGGAGGATTCCTTCTTTTTCCATTGAATGGAATAGTTTCAGAAGGAATGGTGCCAGCTCCTCTTTGTACCTCTGGTAGAATTGGGCTGTGAATCCATCTGGTCCTGGACTTTTTTTGGTTGGTAGCTATTAATTATTGCCTCAATTTCAGAACACGTTATTGGTCTATTCAGAGATTCAACTTCTTCCTGGTTTAGTCTTGGGTGGGTGTATGTGTCCAGGAATTTATCCATTTCTTCTAGATTTTCTAGTTTATTTGCATAGAGGTGTTTATAGTATTTGCTGATGGTAGTTTGTATTTCTGTGGGATCGGTGGTGATATCCCCTTTATCATTTTTTATTGCATCTATTTGATTGTTCTCTCTTTTCTTTTTTATTAGTCTTGCTAGCGTCCTATCTATTTTGTTGATCGTTTTTAAAAAAACAGCTCCTGGATTCATTGATTTTTGAAAGGTTTTTTGTGTCTCTATCTCCTTCAGTTCTGCTCCGATATTAGTTATTTCTTGCCTTCTGCTAGCTTTTGAATGTGTTTGCTCTTGCTTCTCTAGTTCTTTTAATTGTGATGTTAGGATATCTATTTTAGATCTTTCCTGCTTTCTCTTGTGGGCATTTAGTGCTATAAATTTCCCTCTACACACTGCTTTAAATGTGTCCCAGAGATTCTGGTACGTTGTGTCTTTGTTCTCACTGGTTTCAAAGAACATCTTTATTTCTGCCTTCATTTCGATATTTACCCAGTAGTCATTCAGGAGCAACAGCTACTTTTTTTCTTTTTCTTTTTTTTATTTTTTTACCAGTCATCATGTAGGGAAGAAAAAATATCTCCTTCTACCCTTCTAAGTTCTTGACTGGGGCCTCTGTAAGAAAAGACAGATTAACAAGATAAAAAGCATATAAATTTATTCAATATTAGTTTACATTACATGGGAACCTTCTTAAGGACATGAAGAATGGAAGAAATGATTAAACCTCAGCATTTTTTATGCTAGGTTTGACAGAGAATGAAAAGTCATAGGAAATGTAATAATACAAAGGATATGAGCTAAGTGTAGTACAGTCGGGAGAACTTTGCACTCCTTGTTTGTTCAGATTTCTTATTTGGAGATAAGGATGCTTTTTTCATTTGAGTACAGGGAGAACACTTCTCACATGAGGGTCTTATCCTATGACCTGCTTCATGGGAGAAGGGCCAGGGAAGAGAGAGGTGAGATATTCCTTCTCCAATTCCTTCTGCTTAAAATATTTAAATTTTAAAAATTCAATTAAAGTGTCATAATTTGGGGTAGCATGGCCTGAACTCCAATCAATAGAATTACCTTTGCTCTCTGAAACACCCAACTATGGGGAACCAAACCTCATTCCCCTAAATTCTAACACTGTCTTACTGAGACACCTCATGATGTGTCTTCTCTCTTGCTTAATGAGCAATGAATTTAACTTGTTCAACCACAAATGTCCCTGTGTCTCTGGCTGAAAGGCATATTTCAGAGATCTTAATAGTCTTTATTATGCCTTTTGATAAGGACCACCACTTCTTTTTTTTTTTTTTTTTTTTTTTTTGAGACAGAGTCTTGCTCTTGTTGCCCCAGGCTGGAGTGCAGTGGCATGATTTCGGCTCAGTGCAACCTCTGCCTCCCAGGTTCAAGGGATTCGCCTGCCTCAGCCTCCTAAGTAGCTGGGATTACAGGCACACACCACCACCTTTGGCTAATTTTTGTCTTTTTAAGAGGTAGAGTTTCACCATGTTGGCCAGGCTGGTCTCAAACACCTGCCTCGGCCTCCCACAGTACTGGGATTACAGGCGTGAGTTACCGCGCCCTACCCACTGAGTGCTTTTTTTTTTTCTTAATCAGAGGATATGGGCCTACTTCTTTGACCGCTCGCTTAGACTGCAAGGTAACTAAGAACCCGCAACACACTCCGGTCTGGGGGCCTAGATAGTCACGCATGGAGTCCGCCAGGTGGGGGCGGCGGAGCACGCTGGGAACGCAGGGCTTCCGTCGGCCTGGCCCGGAAGGGCTGGCGCTTGGTAACGCCAGCTTCCCTAGCAACCAAGCAGGCGAAAGCAGCAGCCAGCCGCGCTCCGCTCCCGTTGATCCCGGAATGCCCCTTCAGGTTAGCGATTACAGCTGGCAGCAGACGAAGACTGCGGTCTTTCTGTCTCTGCCCCTCAAAGGCGTGTGCGTCAGAGACACGGACGTGTTCTGCACGGAAAACTATCTGAAGGTAAGAATGCAAGTCTTGCCTGCCGGTCCCTGGGGGTGTGGTCCGAAGCTTCTACAAGAGCGCAGCTGGGCACGAGCAACCGGCTCATCTTTACAGATAAACGTCCTAAATTTTTAATCCTGTTAAAAAAATGAATCCCGGCCGGGCGCGGTGGCTCAAGCCTGTAATCCCAGCACTTTGGGAGGCCGAGACGGGCGGATCACGAGGTCAGGAGATCAAGACCATCCTGGCTAACACGGTGAAACCCCGTCTCTACTAAAAATACAAAAAACTAGCCGGGCGAGGTGGCGGGCGCCTGTAGTCCCAGCTACTCGGGAGGCTGAGGCAGGAGAATGGCGTAAACCCAGGAGGCAGAGCTTGCAGTGAGCTGAGATCCGGCCACTGCAGTCCAGCCTGGGCGACAGAGGCCGGCCCCCGCCCCCGCCAAAAAAAAAAAAAAAATGAATCCCATACAGGTGACACACCATCTGTAGACAGATCATCAGATCAGAGACTACTTTTATCCAGGGCTTCCTCATATGCCTTGCACTACCTGGAATAATAATAATCTTTCACTACCTGGAATATAGTGGGCCTTTTAGAAAGTTATTTTACCTTTTTCACGTATTTCTTAATACGCGTGCTTAATTTGTGTAACTAACTTAGTTTCTGTTTTCACCCTTCTGCATAGGTCAACTTTCCTCCATTTTTATTTGAGGCATTTCTTTATGCTCCCATAGACGATGAGAGCAGCAAAGCAAAGATTGGGAATGACACCATTGTCTTCACCTTGTATAAAAAAGAAGCGGCCATGTGGGAGACCCTTTCTGTGACGGGTGGTAAGTTCCTTTTTTTTTTTTTTCTTTGAGACGGAGTCTCGCTCTGTCGCCCAGGATGGAGTGTAATGGCTTGATCTCGGCTTACTGCTACCTCCGCCCCCTCGGGTTCAAGGGATTCTCCTACCTCAGCCTCCCAAGTAGCTGGGATTACAGGTGCCCGCCACCACGCCCGGCTAAGTTTTTTTGTATTTTTAGTGGAGCGTTTCGCCATGTTGGCCAGGCTAATCTCAAACTCCTGACTTAAGTGATCCACCCGCGTCAACCTCCCACAGTGCTGGGATTACGGGTGTGAGCCACCACACCCGGCCAGATAGACTTTCCTTTTTTTCTCCAAGGCTCAATAGCTGGGTCTATGAAATAAACTAACAACAGAAGGATTGACAGAAGAAAATGTATAGAAATTTATTAATTTTTAATATTAGTGCTTAGGGGCATCACAGGGAAAAAAGTGAATACCCCCCAAAGCAGTGAGATTTGAGAGTTTAGGGACTCTCTTAATAGGGGAAGGGGGAGGGGATGTAGGCCACGTAGAACAGGAAATGATTTTTAGGAAAGATGAATGGATCCTTAGAAGAATAGATAGGAGATGTGATAGTTTTTAACAAAGTTTGTCAGAGTGTGGTGTTGCCTTGTAGATTCCTCTTCTGGGAGAATAGTCAATATTCCCTGGTTAATGAAACTCCAGGAGAAGGGATTTATGACCCTTGAGTTCCTTTTGGAAAATCTGTTTTTAGGCAGATAAGAGTTCAGAGAAAACCTCTCCCTGCATTTGCTGCTTTTCAGGTGCCTTTAACTCAAAATGATTGCTGTATCAAAGCAGCATAGTTTGGGGTGGCATATCGTGAACTCTTTCAATTGCTCTTTTAGAAAAAAAAAAAAAAAGGCTTATGAGCCTAATTTAAGTGATACAGTGCTTCAGCAGCCATTTAAATAAACCTAAAGGCCAAATTAGTTACAGTTAGAGCACATTAAGCAGAAGATGTGGGCGCATATCTTAAGGGTAAGCCCTCCTGATGTATGGCCTTTGTTGAATACTTAACTTTGCATTAGGCGTTAACATACCTGTAATTCCGTGAAACAACCTGTCACTTAGGTATTATTACCCCTTTTTTAACAGGGGAGGCTACTGACACATGGAAAGGTTGAGTAATTGGCAAAATCACACAGCTAGTGACTGGCAACCTGGAACTGGAGCCTTAGCAGTTTCACTCTAGAGCAGATGTTCCCAACCCTGGCTACATATTTGAATCAGCTATGAAATTTTAAAATAATACCCTAAACCAGTCAGATCAGTTTTTGGGAATAGGATTCAGGTGTTGGTAGTTTTTGACAAGCTTTCCAGGGATTATAATGAGCAGCCAGAGTTGAAATCCCCAGTTGTTGTTTGTTTTGTTTGTTTTGAGAGACGGAGTCTCACTGTCGCCCAGGCTGGAGTGCAGTGGCGTGATCTCGGCTCACTGCAACCTCCACCTCCTAGGTTTAAGTGATTCTTCAGCCTCAGCCTCCCAAGTAGCTGGGACTCCAGGCACATGCCACCATGTCCAGCTAATTTTTGTATTTTTTAGTAGAGACAGGGTTTCACTATATGTTGGCCAGGCCGGTCTCGAACTCCTGACCTCAAGTGATCCGCCCGCCTCAGCCTCCCAAGTGCTGGGATTACAGGCCTGAACCACCGCAACTGGCCTGACATCCCCAGTTTTAAAGCTAGTTCTCTGTAATCTTACTAAGCCAGTTGTCAGTACTTTGTATTGATACCAAGATCAGCTTCGATAGTCAGTACATGTCCTCTACTGCTTTTAGCCCTGTTCTTCTTCTTCCTTCTTTAGTTGTCATGTTTTCTAATACTTCATGTTTACTGCCTGGAATTTCTTTTTTTTAATTTTGGGTTTTTTAAGAGATAGAGTCTCACTCTGTCACCAACGCTGGAGTGTGGTTGGTGTTATAGCTCTTTGTAACCTTAAACTCCTAGGTTCTAGCAATTCTCCTGCCTTGACCTCCTGAGTAGCTGGGACTACAGGTGTGCACCAAAACACCTAGTTAATTATTTTTATTTTTGTAGAGACAGGGTCTCACTATGTTGCCCATAGGTCTTGAACTCCTAGGCTCAAGTGATCCTCCCACTTTGGCCTCCCAAATGCTGGGATTTCAGGCGTGAACCACTACACCCAGCCTACTGCCTGGACAATTTCTTTTAAGTCTTTGGCATTAAGCCTTGAATATGGACTCTTGAGGATAGAAAGAGTTGCAACCATTCTTTCTATCAAAGCTTTCTTGGTATCTTATAGAGGAATTTAATTTTTAATTTCCAAGACCAAGGTAGAATTAATTTTTCTAAGATCAGGTATTCAGCTCAGAAAATACTGGTTAAGGTAGGTTAACATAGCCAATTTACTTAAATTTTTTTTTTCTTTTTTTTTTTAGTGAGCCCCAGACTACCTAAAGAGTTTTAAATAATCAGATTCCTGTTTTTTGACCTCTGACTTCCTCTGTGACTCAGTAAGTCTATATTGGGGCCTGAGGATGTCATAAAACACACCTACGCTGTTTTGACTTCTTACCTAAAATTGAATGTACATTTATTTTGACTCTTATAAATTAAATAAATTAACTTTTTCTGCAAAGGACCAGATAGTATTTTAGACTTCGCAGGCACTATGGCCTCTGTCACATCTATTCAGCTCTGCCACTGTAGCACAAAAGTAGCCACAGATGATTCGTATTTATGGACATTGAAATTTGAATTTCATCTAATTTTTACATGCCACAAAATATTATTTTGATTTTTTTCATTCGTTTAAAAATGTGAAAATTATTCAAGGCTTGTGGGCTGAGGGGAAACAGGTGGCAGGTTGGATTTGGCCCAGGGTCATAGTTTGACAACCTCTGACTTAGACAAATCAAAACCGTCCTAAAACTAACTTAAGCTGAGCGCAGTGGCTCATGCTTGTAATCCCATCATTTTGGGAGGCCAAGGCAGGTGAATCACCTGAGGTCAGGAGTTTGAGACCAGCCTGGCCAACATGGTGAAACCCTGTCTCTACTAGAAATACAAAAATTAGTCGGGTGTGGTAGCAGGTACCTGTAATCCCAGCTACTTGGGAGGCTGATGCAGGAGAATCCTTTGAACCCGGGTGGTGGAGTTGCAGTGAGCTGAGATCTCATCACGGCACTCCAGCTTGGGCAACAGAGCGAGACTCCATCTCAAAAAATAAAAATAAAAAACCATTAATTTATATCACAATTAATGAACATTGATTCTACTTCAGAAACCAGGTTTGAGATTCCTTGAGAAATCAAACTCAGTTTGCCAGGTGTGATGGCTCACGCCTGTAATCCCAGCACTTTGGGAGGCCGAGGCGGGCTGATCATCTGAGGTCGGGAGTTCGAGACCAGCCTGACCAACATGGAGAAACCCCATCTCTACTAAAAATACAAAATTAGCCAGGCGTGGTGGTGCATGCCTGTAATCCCAGCTACTCATGAGGCTAAGGCAGGAGAATCACTTTAACCTGGGAGGCGGAGGTTGCAGTAAGCCGAGATTGTGCCACTGCCCTCCAACCTGGGCAACAAGAGCGAAACTCGGTCCCCCCAAAAAAAAAGAAAGAAAGAAAACTCAGTTTTGCCAGGTACAGTGGCTCATGCCTAAAATAATCTCAGCACTTTAGGAGGCCAAGGTAGGACGATCATTTGAGCCCAAGAATTCAAGACCAGCCTGGGCAACATAGGGAGACTTCACCTCTATTAAAAAAAGAAAAAAATTAGCTGGGCATGGCGGTATGAGCCTTATAGTCCCAGCTACTTGGGAGGCTGAGGTGGGAGGATCACTTGAGCCCAAGAGTTGGAGGTTGCAGTGAGCCATGCTCATACTGCTGCACTCCAACCTGGGTGACAGTATGTGACCCTCTCTTAAAAAAAAGAAATCAAACTCAATTTTACTTACAATTCAGTGGGATTATTTATTTAACCTTTTTTTTTTTCACATAAAATATCGTGGAACTCCAGTTTATACACCAAGACCCTCTGCCTCATTATTCAAACTCTAATTTTTCTCATTTGTTCTGGAAATTCCTTCTTGATACACTCTTTATTTCTATTAGACATGGAGTATTTCATTTGGGAAGTTAATGCTCTTCCAGTATTTCTGCCCCTGAAGCTGACTCAACTGTCTACCTTCCTGTTTTTAAACAGGAGGAGAAATGAGAAGAGGCTTCAGACCTAGTTTCAGTCGGATGAATAAAATTACACACTTTTACTTACTTCTAACTGAAATTTAACATTCTCTTCAATTGTGAAGATAGGCAACAAATGATAGTAGTGTCTTACTCTGTTTGGGTACTATAACAAAATACCATCAACTGAGAAGCTTATAAACAACAGAAATTTATTTCTCACAGTCCTGTAGGCTGGGAAGTCCAGATCAAGGTACTGGCAGGTTTGGTATGCAGTAAGGGCTCACTTTCCTATAGCTGGCACCTTACTGTGTCCTCGCATGGTGGAAGGGGCAAATCTGCTTTCTGGGGCCTTCTTTATAAGGATACTACCTCTCAAAAGGCCTCACCTCCAAATACCATCACATTAGGGGTTTGGATTTTAACAGCTACTTGGGAGGCTGAGGCAGGAGAATTGCTAATTGCTTGAACCCATGAGGCGGAGGTTGCAGTGAGCTGAGATCGGGCCACGGCACTCCAGCCTGGTGACAGAGCAAGACTCTGGCTCAAAAAAAAAAAAAAAAAAAAGTAGTATATCACAATTTTATTTCTTAGTGTTTTATGAGTGTTTTTAATATAACAAAGTTATATTTAATATATACAAAGTTTCTTTGTAGACCTGTATATTATATTTCATACATTTTAAAACATTGTGAAAGGATCTATATTCACTACTCTGCCAAGGTGTCTGCTGCACAAAAAAGGTTAAGAACCCATGCTTGGGATATGATTCATCCCTCTACCCACCCCTTATCTACTCTCCCCAACTTTATCTTCCCCTCAAGTTTTCTCATCTCCCCTTCTGTTTTTTTTTCTGCTCAAAGGCTAGATCTTTTCCCTCAGGCCCTGATCCTTCCTTCTATAAGGTAATTTACCCACTAACGGATCACAGCCTGCATTTTGTGAAACATTGAGCCACATCAAATATAAAAATAACTGAGTTCTTGCGCGGTGGCTCATGCCTGTAATTCCAGCACTTTGGGAGGCCAAGGTAGGAGTTCAAGACCAGCCTGAGCAATATAGTGAGACCTCGTCTCTACATAAAATTTAAAAATTAGCTGGATGTGGTGGCGCACACCTGTAGTCCCAGCTACTCAGGAAGCTGAGGTGGGAGGATTGCTTGAGCCTAGGAGGTTAAGGTTGTGGTAAGCTGTGATTACTCAACTGCACTCCAGCCTGGGTGACAGAGAGAGATCTTGTCTCAGGAAACCAAACAAACAAACAAACTGTGAATGGTAAGGTTTTATATACATACGATATATGTAAAATATAAAATATATAATATAAAAATATATATTATATACATATATGATATATATTACATATATAAAAAAATTTCATGCTACTTTATAATTTTTCCTAGGGCTGGCCTTGTACTCTCATTAGGTGTAAATTATTGCTTTATATTTTTGAAGGCCATTGATCATTTTAGATGATCTCAACTCATCTTTCCTAGGAGACCTTGGAGTGATGATTTATTGTGATCAGGTTTATATGCAAATAGCCCTAGTTTCCTAACAGAGAAGGAAGAGGATAAATGTGTCCTTGCACCTTCGTCCTCACCTTCTCCCTCTCATTACCTGCCTCTTGTGTCCCTCCCCCACCCCTTCTTCTTCCTCTCCACCCCCTTCATTCTGTGGTCATTCATTATGACTACAGTTAGTTGCTTACCTTTTAGTATTAGCTTCTTGGCCAGTTTAGTATTGAAAAATGTTTTCCATGCTCCTTGTGAAGTTGGGTCCAAAGAAATCTCATCCTGGTTCAGTTTATTTAAGTAGTTTTCTCATAAGTAAAGCAAATTTATCATAATTCTAATTTAGCAATATTCTGTACATTTTAGTTGACAAAGAGATGATGCAAAGAATTAGAGAAAAATCTATCTTGCAAGCACAAGAGAGAGCAAAAGAAGCTACAGAAGCAAAAGCTGCAGCAAAGAGGGAAGATCAAAAATATGCACTAAGTGTCATGATGAAGGTAAGTTGCGATTGACAGGCGAGTCCTCTAAAGAGATAATAGTAGACTGTGTGAGGTTAGTGGGTTCCAGCTACTGGACTTCCTCAGCATTTTCTTCATACTTTTTTTATAGGACTTACTGTGTTATATAGGCTGTCTGCTATTTATATGTGTTTTTTATTTTTATTTTTACTTTTCTTGAGATGGAGTCTCGTTCTGTCACCCAGGCTGGAGTGCATTGGCACGATCTCTGCTCACTGCAACCTCCATCTCCCAAGTTCAAGCGATTTTCTTGCCTCAGCCTCCTGAGTAGCTGGGATTACAGGCGCCCACCACCATGCCCAGCTAATTTTTTTTTGTATTTTTAGGAGAGACAGGGTTTCACCATGTTAGCCAGGATGGTCTTGATCTCCTGACCTCGTGATCTGCCTGTCTTGGCCTTCCAAAGTGCTGGGATTACAGGCGTGATCCACCATGCCTGACCTATATATGTTCTTGAAAATCTGAATGAAAGTCAAAGGTGTAAAAGTTGGACAATTGTTTCAGGGAGAGGGTTCTATTTCTAGGGGAGAAAAAATAAAGTTGCAGTGGTGCAAGTGTTTTGCTTCTTTATAAACCTTGGAGTAACGGACATGATTTTTAAAACAAGAAAAGCGTATTTAAAACACTATGTCAAATTTTTTTAACTGTTAAGAGTTTTAAGTGAAAGTTTTAATCAGCAATATATTTTTTGAGAAACAATTCACATTCCATATAATTTACCCATTTAAAGTGTACAATTTAATAGTTTTTAGTACATTCAGAGTTGTATAACCATTACTACAGTCAATTTTAGAACATTTTCATCACCCCCCAATAAACACCAATACCCATTAGCAGCCATCCCCCATTTACCGTAACATTTAGTCTTAGGCAACTGCTTATCTACTTTCTGTCTCAATAGATTTACCTATTTTGACTAATTTTTACAAAAAAATTATTATCTCAGGCCGAGCACGGTGGCTCATGCCTGTAATCCCAGCACTTTGAGAGGTCGAGGTGGGCAGATCACGAGGTCAGGAGTTCGAGACCAGCCTGGACAACATAGTGAAACCCCGTTTCTACTAAAAATACAAAAATCATCCAGGCATGGTGGTGGGCACCTGTAATCCCAGCTACTCGGGAGGCTGAGGCAGGAAAATCGCTTGAACTTGGGAGGTGGATGTTGCAGTGAGCAGAGATTGCGCCACTGCACTCCAGCCTGGGTGACAGAGTGAGACTCTATCTCAAAAAAAAAAATGTCTTATCTCAGGTTCCCATTTTGACATCTTGAAATGACTAAGGAATCTATAGTATGCATTATTTAAGATTTTTTGTGGACCCATGACTGTTTTTTGGATTTTCATAACTAGCATTGTTTTTTTATCATCAACAGTTCATGATTCCAAAGATTTCTCCACTTCTTTTATCACTTTCACTTAACTTTTATATATAGCGTATGGTTATATATTTTGTCTTTTTTTTTTTGAAATGGAGTCTGGCTCTGTTGCCCAGGCTGGAGCACAGTGGTACGATCTCGGCTCACTGCAACCTCCGCCTCTCAGGTTCAAGCAATTCTCATGCCTCAGTCTCCTGAGTAGCTGGGACTATAGATGTGCACCACCACGCCTGGCTAATTTTTTGTATTTTTAGTAAAGACGGGGTTTCACCATATTGGCCAGGCTGGTCTCGAACTCCTGACCTCAAATGATTCACCCGCCTTGGCCTCCCAAAGTGTTAGGATTACAGGCATGAGTTGCCACACTCAGCCATATAATTTGTCTTTTACTTAGTAATTGAACTGGTCAGCTGGTCAAAGATTCCTGCCTTTAGTATACTTAATTCCATCTTCTCTTTATTGTGTGATCACAGCTGTTGACCTTTTGATTTTATCATTTTCCTGAATTTAAAAAAATATATAAAATTTGTGACAATAGTTAAGTATTCACTGAAATAATAAAACAGTTAAATAATGGCACACATACTGCTATACTGGTATGTCAAAACAGAACAGTTGACCGGCAGGAAGCACCACTATGCTGTACCTTGAAGCTTTTAATCTGCTAATGTATGAAAGCTTGACTTTGGTATTTGGAAAGGTGATTTAGAGGAATTAATATATAAAATACGAAGATATGGGTTATATTAAGAGGACAGAGCCTACAAAAGCCAGTATTCTGTTCCACAAACTGTTTTCTCTCTTCCCTCAGTAGCGTTGAGGGACTATGTTTTGTTTCATCCTTATTATAGACATTATCAAGTAAAGTGGTGCTCAAACATTTGGATGAATTAATATGAATGCATTGCTGTAGTACTATATCCTGTAGCAAACATCTACTTTGGTGAATAGCTGAAGGTATTTTCACTCTGTGCAATCTTAGACACTTCTTAGAAAAGAACTTTGATGATCCAGTAAGAGCAAATAGTAACAAAAGGCAACCTATTGTTAGCTTAAGTTAGCATAAATTAATTTAAAACTTGAAGGACATCTACCAAAAATTAGTGGTTTTCAAGTAGTACCTTTTAAAAAATAATTAGCGGGGCTGTGTCAATTCGCTATGCTGTGTGTACAGGTATTATTCTGCTTTAGCTACCATAACAAAATGTTGTTTAACAGAAATTTATTTTCTCGTAGATCAAGGTCTGGTAGGGTCTCTTTCTGGTTAGACTCTCTGTTTTGGGGGCCTTCTTGCTGTGTTCTTACATGGTGGAGAGAGAGCACACAAGGAAGCTATTCGGTGTTTCTTATAAGGACACCAATCCTATGAGATCAGGGCCCCACCCTAATAACTTCATTTAACCTTGATTACTTCTATAGAGCCCAGACTATGTACAAATGTAGTCACACTGAGGGTTAGAGCTTCAACAGAGGAATTTTGGAGGGAAACAAGTGTTTAATCTGTAACACTGTGTAACAAACCATCCAAAAGTTAGTGGCTTAAAACAACAAACACTTATTTCTCAAACTTTTTTGTGTTGGTTAGATGATTCTTGTAATCTGAGGCTGGCTCAGTTGTGACTGGACGTTCTAGGGTGGCTTCACTCACATGTCTAGAGCCTTGACTGAGAGAGCTGAAGCGTCTCCCCATATAGTATCTCATCCTTCAGGAGCTTAGCCCAGGTTTCTTTGCTTGGTAGTCTTAAGAATCCTAGCATCAAGAGAGGGAAAGCCCCACTGCACAAGTGCTTTTAAAGCTTCTACTGTGTCATATTTGCTAATGTACCATTAGCCACAGCAAGTCATATAGCCAAGCCCAGATTTAAGGATTGGAAAAATACACTGTACCTCTTCTTGGAAAGAAGGATTAAGTCACATTGCAAAGTAGTATGTATATAGGGATGGGAAGAATTCGTGGCCATTTTATAGTTTACTCTGTTTAAATTTAAAAGATTAGGATTCAATTATAAAGGGGATTTGACTCATCTAGCAAAAAAAGTTCAGAGATAGAACAATGATCAGATGTGGTTAAATCAACGTTTGGACCCCATCTCTCTGCAGCATCTCTAGCACTGCCTTTTCTTTGTGCCTGCTTCATTCTTGGGCTGATGATAGTGAGATGATCCACATCTGTACTTAATAGGGCCCGGAGGAAGATAAACCATCTGCTATTTTGGCTCTCTTTGGCTCTCTTTTAAGCTCCATAAAACAATGGTTTCGGATATTGTGTGACAATATTAATAATGGTAATTTTTTTTTTCTTTGTTTGTTTTGAGACAGGGTCTCATTCTGTTGCCCAGGCTGGAGTGCAGTGACTCGATCTTGGCTCAGTGCAACCTCCACCTTTCAGGTTCAAGTGATTGTCCTGCCTCAGCCTCCCCAGTAGCTGGGACTACAGGCATGTGCCACCACGCCCGGCTAGGTTTTGCATTTTTTGGTAGAGATGGGGTTTCACTATGTTGGCCAGGCTGGTCTTAAACTTCTGTCCTCAAGTGATCTGCCTGCCTCAGCCTCCCAAAGTGCTGGGATTACAGGCATGAGCCACCATGCCCAGCTGAGTTTTATGTATGTTTACATGCACCTTTATTTCAAGTCACTATTGTTTCAGATTTGGTTCACTACATCAGCTTCTCTGTATCTTTGTTGCAGGTCTATCATTCATTAACTAACAAACATTATTGAACACCGTGAAAGGTGCTGAGACAGAGCTGAACAAGCCAGTCTTCACTTTCACTTGACTCATAGTCTAAAGAGGGTAACAGACAAGAAAAATCAAAGGTTGTACCAAATATTCATAAGTGATCATTGGAGGATAGAAAGAAAACACTGGTTTGCGACCAGCCTGGGCAACATGGCAAAACCCCATCTCTACTAAAAATACAAAAAAATTAGCCAGGCGTGGTGGTGTGCACCTGTAGTTCCAGCTACTTGGGAGGCTGAGGTAGGAGGATCACTTGAATCTGGGAGGTGAAAGTTGCATAAGCCAAGATCATTGCACTGCTGCATTCCAGCCTGGGTGAGAGTAAGACCCTGTCTCAAAGAAAAAAAAAAGACAAAGAAAAAAGAAAGAAAAAGAAAAAAAACCCACTGGTACAAGATTGGTATTTCGGACGGGCGCAGTGGCTCACGCCTGTAATCCCAGCCCGAGGCGGGTGGATCATGAGGTCTGGAGAGCGAGACCATCCTGGCTAACACGGTGAGACCTCGTCTCTATTAAAAAAATACAAAAAATTAGCCAGGCGTGGTGGCGGGCGCCTGTAGTCCCAGCTACTCAAGAGGCTGAGGAGGAGAATGGCGTGAACCCAGGAGGCGGAGCTTGCAGCGAGCCGAGATCACGCCACTGCACTCCAGCCTGGGCGACAGAGTGAGATTCCGCCTTAAAAAAAAAAAAAAAAAAAGATTGGTATTTCCTTCTGAGAGTATGGTCAAGCTGAATCCTGGAGAATGAATCACAGTTAGGTTCCTGGTAGCAAGAGAGGGCAAACCCCATTGCAGAAGTGCTTTTAAAACCCCTGCTGTGTCATATTTCCTAATGTACCATTAGCCAAATCAAGTCTCATAGCCAAGTTCAGATTTAAAGATTGGAAAAATAGATTATACTTCTTCTTGGAAAGCGAGGTATAATGGGAAAATGACATCACAGTTTGAATAAGTATATGAAAATAAGGAACACAAGGCAACATTTATTGGTCAGAAATAATATCCTTAGATTTTGAAAAAATTTCTCAAAGGTAATAGAGAACTCTCTTAAAGAATTTTCGACAAAAATATAAAATTAGTTGGGTTTGTCTTTTAGAAAGCTCGTTCTGGCTAATGAGTTTGAAGAGGTTGCAGGGAGGAGGCAGAGTTTTTGTAAAGATGGAGAAATTTTGAGCATACTTATATGTTGAAGAAGGAAGCTAGTAAAGAGGGGAAGGCTGATAATACGAGAGAGGACTGATGATAGAGCAGTTTTCTTTTTTTTTTTTTTTTTTTTTTTTGAGACGGAGTCTCGCGCTGTGTCACCCAGGCTGGAGTGCAGTGGCACGATCTCGGCTCACTGCAAGCTCCGCCTCCCAGGTTCAGGCCATTCTCCTGCCTCAGCCTCCAAGTAGCTGGGACTACAGGCGCCCGCCACCACGCCCGGCTAGTTTTTTGTATTTTTAGTAGAGACGGGGTTTCACCATGTTAGCCAGGATGGTCTCGATCTCCTGACCTCGTGATCCGCCCGCCTCGGCCTCCCAAAGTGCTGGGATTACAGGCTTGAGCCACCGCGCCCGGCCGATAGAGCAGTTTTCTAGTGATAATGGGGATATTTTATCTTTTTTGTTAATTAAAAAAAATTTTTTTTTTTGGAAACAGGATCTGTTTTCCAGGTTGGAGTGCAGTTACAACTCACTGCATTGACCTTGCAGGCTCAAGAGATCCTCCCACCTCAGCTTCCCAAGTAGCTGGGACTATAGGCATATGCCACCATGCCCTGCTAATTTTTTTGTAATTTTTGTAGAGATGGGATCTCACTGTGTTGCCCATAAGGAACAAAGAATAGATATCTAAGGATCTGGAAAATTCTTAAGCACACAGATAATTAAAGGAATTTTTACTTTGCTTGGTAAAGAAGCAGGGTTAGCCGGGCATGGTGGCTCATGCCTGTAATCCCAGCACTTTGGAAGGCCGAGGCGGGCAGATCACCTGAGGTCAGGAGTTCGATTTCAGCCTGGTCAATATGGTGAAACCCTGTCTCTACTAAAAATACACAAATTAGCCAGGTGTGGTGGCAGCTACCTGTCATCCCAGCTACCCTGGAGGCTGAGTCAGGAGAATTTCTTGAACCCAGGAAGTGGAGGTTGCAGTGAGCCGAGATCACGCCATTGCACTCCAGCCTGGGTGACAAAGAGTGAAATTTCATCTCAAAACAAACAAACAAACAAACAAACAAACAAACAAAAACACGAGGCAGGGTCATCGACAGAAAGGGAGAGACTGAGGTGGAGGTATAGGGATGTGAGGTGATTAGTGGAAACTTGGAATACTGATGCCAGACTAATCTTCCAAAATGCTTTTTTTCCTCTTTGGTAATCTTGGCTGCTACTGCCTACTTTCCTTCTTCACTATTTTGTTCTGTAGGTTACCAACTTCTATCTTGATTTTTTTTTTTTTAATCACTTCTTGTTTTTGTTTTGTTTTCCACTTCAGTGGAACTCTTTTTTCCGACTGATCTTTTAAACTGGATAGGTCAAATTTGATGTGCGTTTTTCTGCTGTGGTTTCTTAAAGTTGAAACCCAGAAACCGTAATCTTTGAAAGAACTTTGCCTGATCATGCAGATAAGGTATGAGTTGCTAGTTGTCTAGGTAATGCCGTAGGACCTCAAAATGATCCTTATCAGTGAATGCACATGCCGTGTTTATCATGGGCATGTATAACTAATGTACAAAAAGACCACAATGAACTGCTTTACCATTTTATTCTATTTTATTTGTTATTTTATTTTATTTTTTATTTTTTTGAGACAATCTCACTCTTGTTGCCCAGGCTAGAGTGCAGTGGCGTGATCTCAGTTCACTGCAACTTCCATCTCCCAGATTCAAGTGATTCTCCTGCCTCAGCCTCCCAAGTAGCTGGAATTACAGGCGTCTGCCACCATGCCGGGCTAATTTTTGTATTTTTGTAGAGACAGGGTTTCACCATGTTGACCAGGCTGGTCTCCAACTCCTGACCTCAGGTGATCCACTCCCCTCGGCCTCCCAAAGTGTTGGGATTGCATACATAATGCATACATATTTACATATATTTTAAAATATTTTTAAAATTTCTTTTTCTTTTTTTAAAATTGTTATACTTTAAGTTCCAGGGTACGTGTGCACAACATGCATTTTTGTTACATATGTATACATGTACCATGTTGGTGTGCTGCACCCATTAACTTGTCATTTACATGAGGTATATCTCCTAATGCTATCCCTTCCCCCTCCCCCCACCCCACGACAGGCCCCAGTGTGTGATGTTCCCTATCCTGTGTCCGAGTGTTCTCATTGTTCAATTCCCACCTGTGAGTGAGAACATGTGGTGTTTGGTTTTCTGTCCTTGTGATAGTTTGCTGAGAATGATGGTTTCCAGCTTCATCCATGTCCCTACAAAGGACGTGAACTCATCGTTTTTTATGGCTGCATAGTATTCCATGGTGTATATGTGCCACATTTCTTTTTTCTTTTCTTTTTTTTTTTTTTTTTGAGGCGGAGTCTCACTCTGTCGCCCAGGCGGGAGTGCAGTGGCCGGATCTCAGCTCACTGCAAGCTCCGCCTCCCGGGTTCACGCCATTCTCCTGCCTCAGCCTCCCAAGTAGCTGGGACTACAGGCGTCCGCCACCTCGCCCGGCTAGTTTTTTGTATTTTTTAGTAGAGACGGGGTTTCACCGTGTTAGTCAGGATGGTCTCAATCTCCTGACCTCATGATCCACCCGTCTCGGCCTCCCAAAGTGCTGGGATTACAGGCTTGAGCCACCGCGCCCGGCCCACATTTCTTAATCCAATCTATCATTGATGGGCATTTGGGTTGGTTCCAAGTCTTTGCTATTGTGTATAATACTGCAATAAACATATGTGTGCATGTAAAGATAGCAGCATGATTTATAATCTTTTGGGTATACACCCAGTAATGGGATGGCTGGGTCAAATGGTGTTTCTGGTTCTAGAGCCTTGAGGAATCACCATACTGTCTTCCACAATGGTTGAACTAGTTTACAGTCCCACCAACAGTGTAAAAGCATTCCTATTTCTCCACATCCTCTCCAGCACCTGTTGTTTCCTGACTTTTTAATGATCACCATTCTAACTGATGTGAGATGGTGTCTCATTGTGGTTTTGACTTGCATTTCTCTGATGGCCAGTGATGATGAGCATTTTTTCATGTGTCTGTTGGCTGCATAAATGTCTTCTTTTGAGAAATGTCTGTTCATATCCTTCGCCCACTTTTTGATGAGGTTGTTTGATTTTTTCTTGTAAATTTGTTTAAGTTCTTTGTAGATTCTGGATATTAGCCCTTTGTCAGATGGGTAGATTGTAAAAATTTTCTCCCATTCTGTAGGTTGCCTGTTCACTCTGATGGTAGTTTCTTTTGCTGTGCAGAAGCTCTTTAATTTAATTAGATTCCGTTTTTCTATTTTGGCTTTTGTTGCTTTTAGTGTTTTAGTCATAAAGTCCTAGCCCATGCCTATGTCCTGAATGGTATTGCCTAGGTTTTCTTCTAGGGTTTTTATGGTTTTAGGTCTAACATTTAAGTCTTTAATCCATCTTGAATTAATTTTTGTATAAGGTGTAAGGAAGGGATCCCGTTTCAGCTTTTTACATACGGTTAGCCAGTTTTCCCAGCACCATTTATTAAATAGGGAATCCTTTCCCCTTTTCTTGTTTTTCTCAGGTTTGTCAAAGATCAGATGGTTGTAGATGTATAGTATTATTTCTGAGGCCTCTCTGTTCTGTTCCAGTGTTCTATATCTCCGTTTTGGTACCAGTAACATGCTGTTTTGGTTGCTGAAGCCTTGTAGTATAGTTTGAAGTTAGGTAGCGTGATGCCTCCAGCTTTGTTCTTTTTGTTTAGGATTGTCTTGGCAATGTGGGCTCTTTTTTGGTTCCATATGAACTTTAAAGTAGTTTTTTCCAATTCTGTGGAGAAAGTCATTGGCAGCTTGATGGGGATGGCATTGAATCTGTAAATTACCTTGGGCAGTATGGCTATTTTCACGATATTGATTCTTCCTATCCATTAGCATGGAATGTTCTTCCATTTGTTTGTGTCCTCTTTTATTTCACTGAGCAGTGGTTTGTAGTTCTCCTTGAAGAGGTCCTTTACATCCCTTGTAAGTTGGATTCCTAGGTATTTTATTCTCTTTGAAGCAATTGTGAATGGGAGTTCACTCATGATTTGGCTCTCTGTCTGTTCTTGGTGTATAGAAATGCTTGTGATTTTTGTACATTGATTTTGTATCCTGAGACTTTGCTGAAGTTGCTTATCAGCTTAAGGAGATTTTGGGCTGAGACGATGGGGTTTTTTAAATATACAATCATGTCATCTGCAAACAGGGACAATTTGACTTCCTCTTTTCCTAATTGAATACCCTTGATTTCTTTCTCCTGCCTGATTGCCCTGGCCAGAACTTCCAACACTATGTTGAGTAGGAGTGGTGAGAGAGGGCATCCCTGTGTTGTGCCCGTTTTCAAAGGGAATGCTTCTAGTTTTTGCCAATTCAGTATGATATCGTCTATGGATTTGTCATAAATAGCTCTTAGTATTTTGAGATACGTCCCATGAATACGTAGTTTATTGAGAGTTTTTAGCATGAAGGGCTGTAGAATTTTGTTGACGGCCTTTTCTGCATCTATTGAGATAATCATGTGGTTTTTGTCTTTGGTTCTGTTTATGTGATGGATTACGTTTTTTGATTTGCGTATGTTGAATCAGCCTTGCTTCCCAGGGATGAAGCCCACTTGATTGTGGTGGATAGGCTTTTTGATGTGCTGCTGGATTCAGTTTGCCAATATTTTATTGAGGATTTTTGCATCGATGTTTATCAGGGATATTGGTCTAAAATTGTCTTTTTTTTGTTGTGTCTCTACCAGGCTTTGGTATCAGGGTGATGCTGACCTCATAAAATGAGTTAGGGAGGATTCCCTCTTTTTCTGTTGATTGGAGTAGTCTCAGAAGGAATGATACCAGCTCTTCTTTGTACCCCTGGCAGAATTTGACTGTGAATCCGTCTGGTCCTTGACTTTTTTTGGTTGGTAGGCTTTTAATTATTGCCACAATTTCAGAGCCTGCTATTGGTCTATTCAGGGATTCAACTTCTTCCTGGTTTAGTCTTAGCAGGGTGTATTTGTCCAGGAATTTATCCATTTCTTCTAGATTTTCTAGTTTATTTGCATAGAGTTGTTTATAGTATTCTCTGATGGTAGTTTGTATTTCTGTGGGATCAGTGGTGATATCACCTTTATCATTTTTTATTGCATCTATTTGATTGTTCTCTCTTTTCTTCTTTATTAGTCTTGCTAGTGGTCTATCAATTTTGTTGATCTTTTCAAAACACCAGCTCCTGGATTCATTGATTTTTTTGAAGAGTTTTTTGTGTCTCTATCTCCTTCAGTTCTGCTCTGATCTTAGTTACGTCTTGCCTTCTGCGAGCTTTTGAATGTGTTTGCTCTTGCTTCTCTAGTTCTTTTAATTGTGATCTTAGGGTGTCGATTTTAGATCTTTCCTGCTTTCTCTTGTGGGCATTTAGTGCTATAAATTTCCCTCTACACATTGCTTTAAATGTGTCCCAGAGATTCTAGTATGTTGTGTCTTTGTTCTCATTGGTTACAAAGTACATCTTTATTTCTGCGTTCATTTAGTTACGTGCCCAGTAGTCATTCAGGAGCAGGCTGTTCAGTTTCCCTGTAATTGAGCAGTTTTGAGTGAGTTTCTTAATGCTGAGTTCTAGTTTGGTTGCACTGTGATCTGAGAGACAGTTTGTGATAATTTCTGTTCTTTTACATTTGCTGAGGAGTGCTTTACTTCCAACTATGTGGTCAATTTTGGAATAAGTGCAATGTGGTGCTGAGAAGAATGTATTTCTGTTGATTTGTGGTGGACAGTTCTGTAGATGTCTATTAGGTCCTCTTAGTGCAGAGCTGAGTTCAGTTCCTGGATATCCTTTTAACTTTGTCTCGTTGATCTGTCTGATGTTGACAGTGGGGTGTTAAAGTCTCCCATTATTATTGTGTGGGAGTCTAAGTCTCTTTGTAGGTCTCTAAGGACTTGCTTTATGAATCTGGGTGCTCCTGTATTGGATGAATATATATTTAGGATAGTTAGCTCTTCTTGTTGAATTGATCCCTTTACCATTATGTAATGGCCTTCTTTGTCTCTTTTGATCTTTGTTGGTTTAAAGTCTGTTTTATCAGAGACTAGGATTGCAACCTGATTTTTTTTTGTTTTCCATTTGCATGGTAGATCTTCCTCCATCCCTTTATTTTGAGCTTGTATGTGTCTCTGCACGTGAGATGGGTCTCCTAAATACAGCACACTGATGGGTCTTGAGTCTTTATCCAATGTGCCAGTCTGTGTCTTTTAATTGGAGCATTTAGTCCTTTTACATTTAAGGTTAATATTGTTATTTGTGAATTTGATCCTGTCATTATGATGTTAGCTGGTTATTTTGCACGTTAGTTGATGCAGTTTCTTCTTAGCATCGATGGTCTTTACATTTTGTAATGTTTTTGCAGTGGCTGGTACCGGTTTTTCTTTTCCATGTTTAGTGCTTCCTTCAGGAGCTCTTGTAAGGCAGGCCTGGTGGTGACAGAATCTCTCAGCATTTGCTTGTCTGTAAGGGGTTTTATTTCTCCTTCACTTATGAAGCTTAGTTTGGCTGGATGTGAAATTCTGGGTTGAAAGTTCTTTTCTTTAAGAATGTTGAATATTGGCCCCTACTCTCTTCTGGCTTGTAGAATTTCTGCCAAGAGATCTGCTGTTAGTCTGATGGGCTTCCCTTTGTGGGTAACCTGACCTTTCTCTCTGAATGCCCTTAATATTTTTTCCTTCATTTCAACTTTGGTGAATCTGACAATTATGTGTCTTGGAGTTGCTCTTCTCGAGGAGTATCTTTGTGGCGTTCTCTGTATTTCCTGAATTTGAATGTTGACCTGCCTTACTAGGTTGGGGAAGTTCTCCTGGATAATATCCTGAAGAGTGTTTTCCAACTTGATTCCATTCTCCCCGTCACTTTCAGGTACACCAATCAAACGTAGATTTGGTCTTTTCACATAGTCCCATATTTCTTGGAGGCTTTGTTTGTTTCTTTTTACTCTTTTCTCTCTAAACTTCTCTTCTCGCTTCATTTCATTAATTTGATCTTCAGTCACTGATACCCTTTCTTCCACTTGATCGAATCGGCTACTGAAGCTTGTGCATGCGTCACGTAGTTCTCATGCCGTGGTTTTCAGCTCCATCAGGTCATTTAAGGTCTTCTCTACCCCTTACTGCCACCCTGAAGTTCGATCTCAGACTGCTGTGCTAGCAGCGAGTGAGGCTTCGTGGGCGTGGGACCCTCCGAGCCAGACACGAGATATAATCTCCTGGTGTGCCACTTGTTAAGACTGTTGGAAAAGTGCAATATTAGAGTGGGAGTGTCCCGATTTTACAGGTGCCGTCTGTCATGGCTTCCCTTGGCTAGGAAAGGGAATTTCCCCTACCCCTTGCACTCCCGGGTGAGGCGATGCCTGCCCTGCTTCGGCGCACACTCCATGGGCTGCACCCACTGTCTGACAAGCCCCAGTGAGATGAGCCTGGTACCTCAGTTGGAAATGCAGAAATCACCCGTCTTCTGCGTTGCTCACGCTGGGAGCCGTAGACTGGAGTTGTTCCTATTTGGCCAACTTGGAACCTCCTAAAATTTATTTTTCAGTTGTTGTTTTATGTTCCTTTAACTGATCACAATCTACTTCAGGTTAATACTGACTCAGTTCCAGTAAAATACAGCAACTTGCTCTAATATAACTCCATTTTCTACTCCTACCATTCAGGTATATGTATATGCACATATACTTGTTGTAATCCCAACAATATGTGTTATGATTTTATGTTAAAAATCATTGTTTCTTAAAAAAATCTTAGGTTTTTGAATAAATGAAGAGTAGAAAGCAAAAATATATATATATTGTATTTTTAAAAAGTTTATTGTCTAATTGTGGTAAAATATACCTAACATAAAATTTACCATCTTTAAGTATATAGTTCAATGGCATTAAGTATGTTGGCAACCATCACTACTGGCCATCTCCAGAACTCTTTTATTTTATTTTATTTTATTTTATTTTTTGAGTTGGAGTCTCGCTGTGTCGCCCAGGCTGGAGTGCAGTGGCACAATCTCAGCTCACTGCAACCTCCGTCTCCCAGGTTCAAGTAATTCTCCTGCCTCAGCGTCCCGAGTAGCTGGGATTACAGGCGCGTGCCACCACGCCCAGCTAATTTTTTGTATTTTTAGTAGAGACAGGGTTTCACCAAGTTGGCCAGGTTGGTCTCTTAACTCCTGACCTCAAGTGATCCGCCCCCCTCGGCCTCCCAAAGTGCTGGGATTACAGGCGTGAGCCACTGTGCCCAGCCCTCCAGAACTCTTTTCATCTTGCACAATTAAAACTCTGTACCCGTTAAACAATAATTCTCTATTCCCCATCCTCCCAGCCCTTGACAGCCACCATTCTACTTTTTGTTTCTATGAATTTGACTATTTTAGGTACTTCATGTAAGTGGAATTACACAGTGTTTGTCCTTTTGTGACCGTTTTATATTTTTTAGCATACTTTGTCTTCAAGGTTCATCCTTATTTTAGCTTGTGTCAAAATTTCCTTCCTTTTTAAGGCTGAATCATGTTCTATTAATATGTATAGACCACATTAAAAAAATCTGTTTGTATTGTCTTTTATGCTTACCCACATATTCACCATTTCCCATACTCTTCATTCTTTGTTGTAGATATGAATTAGTTAATATCTGGTATCATTTTCCTTTTAGCCTGAAGAGGTCTTTTTAGTATACCTTTGTTTTCTTTTCTCTTTTAAGAGATAAGGTCTCACTCTGATGTCCAGGTTAGAGTGCAGTGGTACAGTCATAGCTCACTGTAGCTTCAAACTTCTGGTCTCAAGCAGTTTTCCTGCCTCAGTCTCCTGAGTAGCTGAGACTACATACACATGTCACCATGCCTGTGTAGTAAAGATGGAGATCCTCGGCCGGGCGCGGTGGCTCAAGCCTGTAATCCCAGCACTTTGGGAGGCCCAGACGGGCGGATCACGAGGTCAGGAGATCAAGACCATCCTGGCTAACATGGGGAAACCCCATCTCTACTAAAAAATACAAAAAAAAAAAAAACCTAGCTGGGCGAGGTGGCAGGCGCCTGTAGTCCCAGCTACTAGGGAGGCTGAGGAAGGAGAATGGCGTAAACCCGGGAGGCGGAGCTTGCAGTGAGCTGAGATCCGGCCACTGCACCCCAGCCTGGGCTACAGAGCAAGACTCTGTCTCAAAAAAAAAAAAAAAAAAGAAAGATGGGGATACTCTGTGTTACCCAGGCTGGTCTTGAACTCCTGGCCTCAAGTGATCCTCCTGCCTTGGCATCCCAAATCACACCTGGGATTGCAGGTGTGAGCCACCTCCCCATGCCTGGCCCTTTTTTAAAAAAGTGTATCTTACAGAGCAGGTCTATTAGCAACATATTCCCTCAGTTTTCATTTGTCTTGGCATGTATTTTGCTTTCACTTGTGAAGAATAGTTTTGGTAAATATAAATTTTGTGGTTTATAGTTTTGTTTTTTTCTGTCAGTACTTTGAACATGTCATCTCTCTGTCTTCTATCCATTGTTTCATAAGAGAGCCTTAAAAGGTTGTGATAAACTCACCATGCATCCGTAGCTCTCTCATTTACATGATCTTTCCACTAAATTTCTGACTACTTAGGCACTTATCCTAACCAGGACCTCAACCTTAAACCAACTGCACATTTTTCCTCTTTATTCCCAACCAATCCTACCACTTTTATCCACCAACGCTACAGGTTTTCACTGCCCTACCCAGAAATGAGCCCACCCTTTGTAGCAAGAAGCTGCTAGGTTCTTTTTGGTAGTTTCATGTTGGTATGGGTTGAGCATTTATAATAAAAAAATACAGACTCTGAAATGCCCCAAATCTGTAACTTCTGAGCACCAACACAATGCTCAAAGGAAGCGCTCAGTGGAGCATTTTGGGTTTCAGATTTTCGGAGTAAGGGTGCTCAACCAGTATGTATTCTGCAATATTCCAAAATCTGAAAAAAACCCAAAATCTGAAACCCTTCTAGTTCCAAGCATTTTGGACGAGGGATACTCAGTCTGTAAAATTGCCAGGCTCATCATCCTAGCTGGGAGCGGGTGTTAGGAGCAACCTCAGGCCGAAGGGCACAGCTTCTTACGGTTCATACTTAGAACTTTAGCAGTTTTCTAGACTAAAGACTTCTTTGGAGTCTTCTTTTGGTTAATTTCCAGTCCCCCGAAATGGTTGTTTTTGATCATTTTATCCAGTTTTATCCTTAATATTTGTGGAGGGGAATTGCCAGCCTCTTCATGTTGCCACAAAATCTGCACCTTGTTTTTGCAGATGAATTTTATATTGACTTATCCAGTTTCCTAAGAAGTCCTCTTGGTATGTTGATTGAATTTACATTGACTTTGTAAATTTGCAGAGCATCAACATATTTATAATATTGAGATTTCCCTCCAGGAACATGGCATTTATCTCCATTTATTTGGATTTACTTTACATCTCTCAGCAAAATTATTTAATACCCGTATGTGTCTTGCTTTTATATTTTTTGTTTGTTTATTTTGTATTTAAGACAAAGTCTCTCTCTGTAGCCCAGGCTGGAGTGCAGTGGCGCGATCTTGGCCCACTCACTGCAACGTCCACCTCCTGGGTTCAAGCAATTCTCCTTCCTCAGCCTCCAGAGTAGCTGGGATTACAGGCGCATGCCACTGCACCTGGCTAATTTTTTGTATTTTTAGTAGAAACGGGTTTTCACCATGTTGGCCAGGCTGGTCTTGAACTCCCAACTTCAGGTAATCCGCCCACCTCAGCCTCCCAAAATGCTAGGATTACAGACGTGAACCACCACGCCTGGCCTTATGACTTGCTTATATTTTGCTAAACTTATTCATTTATGTTTTTCTGGTGATTGTTGATGAAATTAATGTTTCCATTGTAGTTTCTAATTATTTATTGCCAGTTTGTAGGAAAGTAAGTTTGTTTTTATAAGTTTGTATAAGTTGATCTTTTCTTTTCTTTTGAGATGGAGCCTCATGCTGTTGCCCAGGCTGGAGTGCAGTGGCGTAATCTTGGCTCACTGCAACCTCCACCTCCTGGGTTCAAGCGATTCTTCTGCCTCAGCCTCCTGAGATGCTGGGACTACAGGCATGCACCACCACGCCTACCTAATTTTTATATTTTTAGTGAAGACAGGGTTTCACCATGTTGGCCAGGCCGGTTTCGAACTCCTGACCTTGTGATCTGCCCACCTCGGCCTCCCAAAGCATTGGGATTACAGGCATGAGCCACTGCGCCCGGCTAGTTGATCTTATATGTGACTGCTGTGCTGAATTTTCTTTGGTTAGTCATTTTATTATTTTGGTTATTTTAAGTAGTGTACTATTTGCAAATGGTGGCAATTCTATCTCCTTGTAATCTATATTTGTATTTCTTATTTTTAAAATTTTATTATTTAGGTTCTGACCTCTAGGAAAATAGTAAAACATTAGGTATACTTGCCTTAGTGATTTTGCTGGAAATATTTCTAATATTTCTTTTATTTTTTATTTTTATTTTTTTGAGACAGAGTCTTGCCCTGTCACCCAGGCTGGAGTGCAGTGGCATGATCTCAGCTTACTGCAGCCTCCACCGCCCAGGTTCAAGAGATTCTCCTGCCTGAGCTTCCCGAGTAGCTGGGACTACAGTTGTGTGCCACCATGCCCAGCTAATTTTTGTATTTTTAGTAGAGATGGGAGTTTTGCTATTTTGGCCAGGCTGGTCTCGAACTCTTGACCTCAGGTGATCCACCTGCCTCAGCCTCCCAAAGTGCTGGGATTACAGGTGTGAGCCACTGTGCCCGGCTATTTCTAATATTTCAACATGAAATATAACGTAGTCTTGGTCCTTCCATCCAGCTTATAAAGTTTTATTTCTTATTTTTATTCCCAATATCAGCTGACATTTTGGCATACACTGACATCATATTTTCTCTGTTGATTTCCTAATACCTTAAGTAAGAAAGACCCTATTTGATCGAGGTGTGTTATAATTTTAATATTTTCCTAGGTTGGCCGGGCGCGGTGGCTCAAGCCTGTAATCCTAGCACTTTGGGAGGCCGAGACGGGCGGATCACAAGGTCAGGAGATCGAGACCATCCTGGCTAACACGGTGAAACCCCGTCTCTACTAAAAAGTACAAAAAACTAGCCGGGCGAGGTGGCGAGCGCCTGTAGTCCCAGCTACTCGGGAGGCTGAGCCAGGAGAATGGCGTAAACCCGGGAGGCGGAGCTTGCAGTGAGCAGAGATCCGGCCACTGCACTCCAGCCTGGGTGACAGAGCGAGACTCCGTCTCAAAAAAAAAAAAAAAAAATATTTTCCTAGGTTAAGTTAGCCCTATTTCATCAAGGTGTATTATAATTTTAATATTTTCCTAGGTTAAGTTTGCATATATACATATTTTTGGTTTTTGTTTTGTTTTTTTTTTTTTTTTGAGATGGCCTCTCACTCTGTTGCCCAGGCTGGAGTGCAGTGGTGCAGTCTCGGCTCGCTGCAACCTCTGCCTCTTGGGTTTAAGCGATTCTTGTGCCTCAGCCTCCGAAATAGCTGGGATTACGGGTACAGGTGTGTGCTACCACACCTGGCTAATTTTTGTATTTTTAGTAGAGATGGGGTATCACCATTTTGGCCAGGCATGTTTCTAATTCCTGACCTCAAGTGATTCGCCTAACTCGGCTTCCCAAAGTGTTGGGATTACAGGCGTGAGCCTCTGCACTGGGCTGAGTTTGCTAATATTTTATTTATCATTTTTGCATGTAATTCACAAGTGGGATTGGCTTAAAAAGAACAATGCCTTGTTGACCATTCATTCTTTCTAGATTAAAAGAATTATACGTTTCCCGTTTTTCAAAAATTTGGTTTAGGAATTATTCATCATTCTCCTATTAGTTGTATTTGCTGTCTGTATTAAACTAATAGCCTGTAGTAAAGGGCATCCTCTTTTGAACAGTACAAACACCTAAAACCCAATTTCTTTATTTTATTTTATTATTATTATTATTTTTTCTTTTTGAGAAGGAGTCTCACTGTGTCACCCAGGCTAGAGTGCAGGGGGCGATCGTGGCTCACTGCAACCTCTGCCTCCGAGGTTCAAGTGATTCTCCTGCCTCAGCCTCCCAAGTAGCTGGGTTTACAGGTGTGTGCTATCATGCCCGCCTAATTTTTGTATTATTAGTATAGACGGGGTTTCACCATGTTGGCTAGGCTGTTCTTGAACTCCTGACCTCAAGTGATCAACCTGCCTGGGCCTCCCAAAGTGCTGGGATTTCATGCGTGAGCCACTGCTCCCCGCCATCCAGTTCCCTTATGTACAATGATTATTATTTTAGCCTTCTGAATTTTTCTGTTACTGCAGATTCCTCCGTTGTATCTTCCCTCTATTAGATGATTTTTCTTTTTTTTTTTGAGACGGAGTCTTGCTCTGTCGCCCAGGCTGGAGTGCAGTGGCGCTATCTCGGCTCACTGCAAGCTCCACCTCCCAGGTTCACGCCATTCTCCTGCCTCAGCCTCCTGAGTAGCTGGGACTATAGGTGCCCGCCACCTCTCCGGCTAATTTTTTGTATTTTTAGTAGAGATGGGGTTTCACCGTGTTAGCCAGGATGGTTTCGATCTCCTGACCTCGTGATCTGCCCATCTCGGCCTCCCAAAGTGCTGGGATTACAGGCTTGAGCCACTGCGCCGGCCTGTTTTTCTTTAAAAGACCTTCAAGGATTGTTTAATATTTGTCAGTGTCTGTGTTAAATTGTGTCTTTCCTATATTAGATGATTTTTATTTTAAATATCTTTAAGAGCTGGGTGCGGTGGCTCACACCTGTAATCCTAGCACTTTGGGAGGTTGAGGCGGGTGGATCATTTGAAGTCAGGAGTTCGACACCAGCCTGGCCAACATGGTGAAACCCCGTCTCTACTAAAAATATAAAAATTAGACGGGTGTGGTGGTACATGCCTGTAATCCCAGCTACTCAGGAGGCTGAGGCAGGAGAATTGTTTGAACCCGAGAGGCAGAGGTTGCAGTGAGTGAAGATCGCGCTACTGCACTCCAACCTGGGTGACAGAGCCAGACTCCATCTCAAAATAAATAAGTAAATAAATAAATAATAACATATCTTTAAGAATTGTTTGGGCCGGGTGTGGTGGCTCAGACCTGTAATCCCAGCACTTTGGGAGGCCAAGGTGGGCGGATCACGAGGTCAGGAGATTGAGACCATCCTGGCTAACACAGTGAAACCCCAGCTGTACTAAAAATACAAAAAATTAGCCAGGCGTGGTGGTGGGCACCTGTAGTCCCAACTGCTCAGGAGGCTGAGGCAGGAGAATGATGTGAACCTGGAAGGCGGAGCGTGCAGTGAGCAGAGATCACGCCATTGCACTCCACTCTGGGCGACAGAGTGAGACTCCGTCTCAAAAAAAAAAAAAAAAAAAGAAACATGGGAGACCTGGACTTATGATTGGCACCTATGTGGGGACTGTCTTGTGGAATTGAGCCTGTAACCTGTGGGATCTAATGCTAACTCCAGGTAGATAATGTCAGAACTGAATTAGCTGGTGTTAGAGAATTGGTAAGCATAGGAAAAACCCACAAATTTGGTGACTGCAAGTGAACTATGGAGTGTTGTGAGGGTATATAAGAGGCGTAAACAGTTTTTTTTTTCTCTGTACACTCTTGTTTTTCTTTTTCTTTCTTTCTTTTTTTTTTTTTTTTGAGAGAAGTCTCGCTCTTTTCTCCCCAGGTTTGAGTGCAGTGACTTTATCTCAGCTCACTGCAACCTCCACCTCCCGGGTTCAAACGATTCTTCTGCCTCTGCCCCCCAAGTAGCTGGGATTAAGGTACCTGCCACCATGCCTGGCTAATTTCTGTTTTTTTTAGTAGAGCAGGGTTTCACAGTGTTGGCCAGGCTGGTCTCGAACTCCTGACCTCAGATGATCTGCCTGCTTCGGCCTCCCAAAGTGCTGGGATTACAGGCATGAGCCACCGTGCCTGGTCAATGTACTCTCTGTTTTTCTTTGGTGCATGTAGTCTCTCTTTTCTGTTTTTCATAAGCTTTGTGTTATTTTCTTCTTCGTGTTTTTCTCTTCATTGTAGTTCCTTCTGTTACTTACTCTGTGAAGCCTTTCTTGATTTCTCCTCTTCATCACTTCTTTCTGAAGAGCTGGACTATTTCTGTCTCTAATATAGCTTATTATAAATTAACATTATGCATATAGTTCCCTTAACTACATCTTGGCTATAATACCAGAACTTTCCTGTTATTTTTCATTGTAAGAACAGTCTCATTTTTGGTAATTAAGACTTAGTCTTATGCATTTTAAAAACTTCATGTAAAATTCATTCTTCTTGCAGGGATTATGATGGGTGAGGGTGTCTGACTCTTCACATATTCTTTCTTTTTCATGTCTTGGGGCAGAGAGTGAAAAAAGGCAGACATATAATTAGGCTGGGTGAAGTCGTCTTTTAGGTTGTGGCTTCCTCTCTAACACGGAGTGTTCATCATGCCTTATTGTGAGTCATTTAAATTTTGTTTCATTGCCATGTGTAGATTCTTCCTGGTTCAGTCTGTTGGCAGCTCACTGGCGACTCTCTGAACTTAGAATATGTAGTAATAATTAGCATATTTTGTGCTTAATTTAAGCCTGAGGTAAAATTGGGACTACAGGAAATTTTCATTCAATGTCCTGTGAAATTTATTTTAAAGTCAGCATCTCACAGGAAAATAATCAGTCTTCTAGAAGAGAGTATTATGTCATGTAGATATTATAGAGCACCTTTGAGTGCACAGGTTTCATATTTGTAATGTTAAATCTCTATTTTAAAGTAATACAACCTTTAGGGACCTTCATCCTAGCATATCCATATTCTAGAACCACTTCAGATGTCCTATTTAAATGTAAATTAATTTAAATGTACATTAATGAAACTTAAATAAAATTAAAAATTCAGTTCCTGAGTCTCAGTAGCCACATTTGAAGTAGTTAATTAGCCACCTGTGGCTAGTGGCTACTATATTGGATAGCACAGGCATTTTGATCATTGAAGTAAGTGCTTCTCTCGTGGATAGAGTTAAGAAATCTTGGCCGGGCGCGGTGGCTCAAGCCTGTAATCCCAGCACTTTGGGAGGCCGAGACGGGTGGACCACGAGGTCAGGAGATCGAGACCATCCTGGCTAACACGGTGAAACCCCGTCTCTACTAAAAAAAAAAAAAAAAAACAAAAAACTAGCCGGGCGAGGTGCTGGGCGCCTATAGTCCCAGCTACTCGGGAGGCTGAGGCAGGAGAATGGCGTGAACCTGGGAGGCGGAGCTTGCAGTGAGCTGAGATCCGGCCACTGCACTCCAGCCTGGGTGACAGAGCCAGACCCCGTCTCAAAAAAAAAAAAAAAAAGAAATCTTTCTTACCATAGGGAAGTCAGATACATGGAGTCAATCATGTACACCAACTAGGTACTCTATTTCACAGGGGTTTTTTTTTCTTGCCCATGTGAGGGAAGTTTGTGAAAGGGAGAAAAGTTGCCACACACCTGTACAAGATACTGCTTTCAAATTCACCTGGTATTTAGCTCTTCGAAAGTGTCAGACAACTAGTAGTGCAAACGTAGGTTTTGCAGCAGGATTAAGACTTCAAATATTTCCACCCACCAGAGACAGACCACCTTGTTCATCCTTCCTGTTTCCTTTTCTACTGTTCCCTCTTCAGTTGACACAACTTCAGTTGACAGGGTAAGACTTGGGATAAGCTGAAAAGCAAATGTTTGAGTATATGTGTTGGTGTGTGTGTATAGATTTTGAGAGAAGTGGCTTAACTCCTAGAATAATAAATTTATATTATTTTTTCTACCAAGCCCTTAGATATCATCTAATTGAATGCCTGCCCACATTTTACATATAAGTAAACTGAGGATGGAGAAAGTGATTGCCTAAGATCATATAGCTAATGGTAGATCTGGGACTAAAACCTTTGTTCCATGATGCCAACACCAATGGTTTTTCTCCTGAATCATTTACCTTTCCCATTTTAATTCAAAATTCAATACTATTTGTTGTTACACATACAATGGCAAGAGTTTAGAGGTATGAATAATTAATTATTGTAATGAATTTCTCATTTAAAGAAATGTTGCTTTTATGTATTTTAAGGAATTTGGTAATTGCAATTTTTATAGATTGAAGAAGAAGAGAGGAAAAAAATAGAAGATATGAAAGAAAATGAACGGATAAAAGCCACTAAAGAATTGGAAGCCTGGAAAGAATGTCAAAGAAAAGCTGAAGAGCAAAAAAAAATTCAGAAGGAACAGAAATTATGTCAAAAAGAAAAGCAAATTAAAGAAGAAAGAAAACAATTAAAATATAAGACTAGTACTAGAAATTCGGCATCGAGAAATCTTGCTCCAAAAGGTAAAATGATTAAGACTTTCTTGAGTAGTGAGTCCTGTTGGTGACATATATATGACACTTTTCTTTTTTTGTAAATATATTCACAGCATTAGGTTACTATTTTGGCATATTGAGAATAAGCAATTCAGTACAAAGACTAAAGTAAAAGACATTTCTTCTTTCGGGGTAATGAAGTTTTCTTTTTGTTTTGTTTTGTTTTTTGAGATGGAGTCTTGCTCTGCTGCCCAGGCTGGAGTGCAGTGGCACGATCTCGGCTCACTGCAAGCTCCACCTCCCGGGTTCACGCCATTCTCCTGCCTCAGCCTCCCGAGTAGGTGGGACTACAGGCGCCCGCCAACACACCCGGCTAATTTTTTGTATTTTTAGTAGAGACAGGGTTTCACTGTGTTCGCCAGGATGATCTCGATCTCCTGACCTCGTGATCAGCCCACCTTGGCCTCCCAAAGTGCTGGAATTACAGACGTGAGCCACCGCGCCCGGCCGGTAATGAAGTTTTCTAATAAAATGAGCAAGGAGGCGCCTGTAGTCCCAGCTACTCGGGAGGCTGAGGCAGGAGAATGGCGTGAACCTGGGAGGCGGAGGTTGCAGTGAGATCGTGCCACTGCACTCCAGCCTGGGCAACAGAGCCAGACTCCTCCCTCTTAAAAAAAAAAAAGAATGAGCAAGGATTCATTCAAGGATTCAAAAAGAAGAGTGTCTTCTTTGCTTGTGTGCTTTCTTTTGAAATTTACAGAGATGTTGTTAAATAAGTGCTTAACTCAGGCTCAGGCCCAAAAAGACTTGGAGTGGACTAACAGTGTCAGAAGCATTCATTTATTCCATCGGAGATAAGAAACTAGGAATTTCATTAAAAGACCTTTTCCTCACATCACTTAGGAAAATGAGTACTATAAGCAAACTTACTCTACAGCAAATAAAGGTTGCTTCTAGCTTTTAATCTTGATGTGTTCAAAAATAGATAAATTAATGTAATTTTTTTTCTTTTTTCTTTCTTTTTTTTTTTTTTTTTTTGAGATAAGGTCTGGCTCTGTCACCCAGGCTGGAGTGCAGTGGCGCGATCTCAGCTCACTCTAACCTCTGCCTCCCCAGCTCAAGCCATCCTCCCTTAGCCTCCCAAGTAGCTGGGACTACAGGCCATGTGCCTCAATGTCCAGCTAATTTTTTTTGTACTTTTTGTAGAGATGAGGTTTTGCCATGTTGCCCAGGCTGGTCTTGAACTCGTGAACTCAAGCAATCTGCCTGCCTTGGCCTCCCAAAGTGCTGGGATTGTAGGCATGAGCCACCATGTCCGGCTGATACAAATATTCTGTTTTGTGTGTGTGTGTGTGTGTGTGTGTGTGTGTGTGTGTGTGTGTGTGTGTTTGAAATTATTATTTCAGTAGTTTTGGGGGAACAGGTGATGTTTGGTTACATGTATAAGTTCTTTAGTGGTGATTTCTGAGATTTTGGTAGACCCATCAACCAAGCAGTGTACACTGCACTCAATGTGTAGTCTTTTATCCCTCACCCCTGCACCCTTCACCCCAAGTCCCCAGGCCCATGTCATTCTTATGCCTTGGCATCCTCATAGCTTAGCTCCCATTTATGAGTGAGAACATGGGCCGGGAGCAGTGGCTCACACCTATAATCCCAGCACTTTGGGAGGCCAAGGCGGGCAGATCACCTGAGGTTGGAAGTTTGAGACCAGTCTGACTAATATGGAGAAACCCCATCTTTACTAAAATTACGAAATTAACCGGGTGTGGTGGCACATACGTGTAATCCCAACTACTCAAGAGGCTGAGGCAGGAGAATTGCTTGAACCTGGAAGGCGGAGGTTGTGGTGAGCTGAGATTGTGCCATTGCATTCCAGCCTGGACAACAAAAGCAAAAACTCCGTCTCAAAAAAAAAAAAACCAAAAAACGCGAGAACATACGGTATTTGGTTTTCCATTCCTGAGTTACTTCATATAGAATAATCATCTCCAACTCCATCCAGGTTGCCGAGAATGCCATTATTTTATTTTATTCCTTTTTATGACTGAGTAGTATTCCATGATTTTATATATATATACACACACCATATTTTCTTTACTCTTTAGTTGATGGGCATTTAGGCTAGTTATATATTTTTGCAATTGCAATTGTGCTGCTATAAACATAAGTGTGCAAGTGTCTAATGACTTCTTTTTCTCTAGGTAGATACCCAGTAGTGGGATTGCTGGATCAAATGGCAGTTCTACTTTTAGTTCTTTAAGGAATCTCCACACTGTCTTCCATAGTAGTTGTGCTAGTTTACATTCCCACCAGCAGTGTAAAAGTGTACCTTTTCACCTCATCTACACCAACCTCTGTTATTTTTTCATTTTTAAATTATGGTCATTCTTAACAGTATCTCATTGTGGTTTTGATTTGTATTTCCCTAATAATTAGTGATGTTATTAGGGAAACATATGAAAAAATGTTTTTTTCATATGTTTGTTGGACATTTGTTTCTTTGTTTATTTATTTATTTTGAGACAGAATTTCGCTCTTGTTGCCTAGGCTGGAGTGCAATGGCACGATCTTGGCTCACCGCAATCTCTGCCTCCCAGATTCAAGTGATTCTCCTGCTTCAGCCTCCCGGGTAGCTAGGATTACAGACATGTACCACCATGCCTGGCCAATTTAGAGATGGGGTTTCTCCATGTTGGTCAGGCTGGTCTCGAACTCCCGACCTCAGGTGATCTGCCTGCCTCAGCCTCCCAGAGTGATGAGATTACAGGCGTGAGCCACTGCACCTGGCTGGACATTTGTATATCTTCTTTTGAGAATTGTTAATTCATGTCCTTAGCCCACTTTTTGATGGGATTGTTTGTTTTGTTCTTACTGATTTATTTGAGTTCCCTGTAGACTGTGGATATTAGTCCTTTGTCAGATGCATAGTTTGCGAAGATTTTCTACCTCTCTGTGGGTTGTCTATTTACTGTGCTGATTATTTCTTTTGCTGTGCAGAAGCTTTTTAGTTTAATTAAGTCCCATCTATTTATCTTTGTTTTTGTTGCATTTGCTTTTGCATTCTTCGCCATCAAGTCTTTGTCTAAGCCAGTGTTAGATGGGTTTTTCCAGTGTTGTCTTCTAGAATTTTTATTGTTTCAGATCTTAGACTTAAGTCTTTGATCCATCTTGAGTTAATTTTTGTGTTAGGGGAGAGATGAGGATCCAGTTTCATACCCCTACATGTGGTTTGCCAATTATCCCAGCACTATTTGTTGAATAGGTTGTCCTTTCCCCACTTTATGGTTTTGTTTGCTTTGTCAGATTGGCTGGCTGTATTTGGCTTTACGTCTGGATTCTCTATTCTGTTCCACTGGCCTATGTGCCTGTTTTTATACCAGTACTATACTGTTTTGGTAATTATGGCCTTGTAGTATAGTTTGCAGTCAGGTAATGTGATCCCTTCAGATTTGTTATTTTTGCTTAGTCTTGCTTTGGCTATGTGGGCTCTTTTTTTGTTCTACATGAATTTTAGGATTGTTTTTTCTAGTTCTGTGAAGAATGATCATGATATTTTGATGGGGATTGCGTTGAATTTGTAGATTGCTTTTGGCAGTATGGTCATTTTCACGATATTGATTCTACCCATCTATGAGCATGGGATGTGCTTCCATTTGTTTGTGTCATCCACAATCTCTTTCAGCAGTGTTTTATAGTTTTCCTTGTGAGATCTTTCACCTCTTTAGTTAGGTATATTCCTACATTTTTTGTTTTTTTGTTTTGTTTTGTTTTGGGGTTTTTTTTGCAGCTGTTGTAAAAGGGGTCAAGTTCTTGATGTGATTCTCAGCCTGGCTCTTGTTGGTGTATAGTAGTGCTACTGATTTGTTTACATTGATTTTGTATCCTGAAACTTTACTTGAATTCATGTATCAGATCTAGGAGCTTTTTGGATGAGTCTTTAGGGTTTTCTAGGTATGCGATCATATCATTGGCGAACAGTGACAACTTGACTTCCTCCTTACTGATTTAGATGCTCTTCATTTCTTTCTCTTGTCTGATCGCTCTGGCTAGGGCTTCCAGTAATATGTTAAATAGAGTTGGTGAAAGTGGACATCCTTGTCTTGTTTCAGTTCTCAGGGGAAACGCTTTCAACTTTTCACTGTTCATTATAATATTGGCTGTGGGTTTGTCAAAGATGGCTTTTATTACCTTAAGGTATATCCCTTCTATGCCCATTTTGCTGAGGGTTTTAGTCATAAAGGGATGCTGGATTTTGTCAAATGCTTTTTGTGTGTGTGAGACACAGTCTCATTCTGTTCCTTAGGCTGGAGTGCAGTGGTATGATCTCGGCTCACTGCAACCTCTGCCTCCCAAATTCAAACGATTCTCCTGCCTCAACCTCCCCGATATCTGGGATTACTGGTGTGCACCACCACACCTAGCTAATTTTTTGTATTTTTTAGTAGAGACGGGGTTTTGCCATGTTGGCCAAGCTGGCCTCAAACTCCTGACCTCAAATGATTCGCCTGCCTCGGCTTCCCAAAATGCTGGGATTACAGGTGTGAGCCACCACGCCCAGCCTCAAATGCTTTTTCTGCATTTATTGAGATTATCATAAGATTTTTGTTTTGACTTCTGCTTACGTGGTGTATTATATTTATTGATTTGTGTATGTTAAACCAGCTTTGCATCCCTGGTATGAAACCCACTTAACCATGGTGTATTACCTTTTTGATATGCTGTTGCATTTGGTTAGCTAGTATTTGGTTGAGGAGTGTTACATCTGTGTTCATCAGGGATATTTGGTCTGTAGTTTTCTTTTTTTTATTATGTCCTTTCCTGGTTTTGGTATTAGGGTAGTACGGGTTTTATGGAGTGATTTAGGAGGATTTCCTCCTTATCTTTTGGAATAGTTTTAGTAGGATTGGTACCAGTTCTCTTTGAATGTCTGTTAGAATTCAGCTCTTGGGCCGGGAGTGTGGCTCATACCTGTAATTCCAGCACTTTGGGAGGCCAAGGCAGGCGATCACCTGAGGTCAGGAGTTCGAGACCAGCCTGCCCAACATGGTGAAGCCTCATCTAACTAAAAATACAAAAATTAGCAGTGTATGGTGGCGCATGCCTATGACCCCATCTACTCGGGAAGCTGAGGCAGGAGAATCGCTTGAACCTGGAGGTGGAGGTTGCAGTGAGCTGAGATCTCACCACTGCATTCCAGCCTGGGGGCAACAGAGCAAGACCCTGTTTTAAAAAAAAAAAAAAAAAAAAAATTTCAGCTATGAATCCATCTGGTCCTGGACTTCTTTTAGTTGGCAATTTTTAAATTACTGTTTCAATCTCCCTACTTGTTATTGGTCTATTCAGAATTTCTATTTCTTCCTGGCTTAATCTGGGAGGATTAATTCCTTTTAGGTTTAGGAATTTATCCATCTCCTCTAGGTTTTCTAGTTAGTGCGCATAAAGGTATTCATAATAGCCTTGAATGATTTTTTATATCTCTGTGGTATTGGTTGTAATTTCTCTCATTTCATTTCTAATGGAGCTTATTTGGATATTCTTCTTTTCTGGGTTAATCTTACTAATGGTCTATCAATTTTGTTTGTCTTTTCAAAGAACCAGCTTTTTGTTTAATTTTTCTTTTGTATTTTTTTCTTTCAGTTTCATTTAGTTCTGCTCTGATCTTTGTTATTTCTTTTCTTGTGCTGGGTTTGGGTTTGATGTGTTCTTGTTTTTCTAGTTTCTTGAGGTGTGAACCTAGATTGTCTGTTCATGCTCTTTCGGACTTTTTGATGTAGGCATTTAGTGCTATGAACTTTCCTCTTAGCACTGCTTTTGCTGTACCCCAGAGGTTTTGATTGGTTGTATCACTCTTATCGTTCAGTTCAAAGAATTTTTAAATTTCCATCTTGATTTCATTGTTGACCCAAAGATCATTCAGAGGAAGGTTATGTAATTTCCATATATTTGTATAGTTTTGGGCGTTCGTTTTGAAGTCGATATCCAGTTTTATTCCACTGTGGTCTTAGAGAATACTTGATGTAATTTTGATTTTCTTAAATTTATTGAGATGGGTCAGGCACGGTGGCTCACGCCTGTAATCCCAGCACTTTGGGAGGGCTAGGCGGGCAGATCACGAGGTCAAGAGATCGAGACCATCCTGGCTAACATGGTGAAACCCCGTCTCTACTAAAAATACAAAAAATTAGCCAGGTGTGGTGGTGGGCGCCTGTAGTCCCAGCTACTTGGGAGGCTGAGGCAGGAGAATGGCGTGAACCCGGGAGGTGGAGCTTGCAGTGAGCTGAGATCCGGCCACTGCACTCCAGCCTGGGCAACAGTGCAAGACTCCGTCTCAAAAAAAAAAAACCAAAATTTATTGAGATGGCTGGGCACAGTGGCTCACACCTGTAATCCCAGCACTTTGGGAGGCCAAGGCGGGTGGATCACCTGAGGTCAGGAGTTTGAGACCAGCCTGGCCAACATGGTGAAACCTCGTCTTTACTAAAAACACAAAAATTAGGCTAGTGTGGTGGTGGGGGCCTGTAATCCCAGCTACTTGGGAGGGTGAGGCAGGAGAATCACTTGAACCCAAGAGGTGGAGTTTGCTGTGAGTCGAGATCACGCCACTGCATCCCAGCCTGGGCGACACAGTGAGGCTCTGTATCAAAAACAAAAACAAAACAAAAACAAAAACTTACTGAGACTTCTTTTGTGGTCTATCATTTGGTTGGTCTTGGAGAATGTTCCATGTGCTGATGAAAAGAATGCATATTCTGCAGTTGTTGGGTAGAATGTTCTGTAAATGTCTGTTAAGTCCATTTGTTCTAGGATATAGTTTAAATCCATTATTTCTTCACTGACTTTATGTCTTGATTACCTGTCTTGTGCTGTCGGTGGAGTACTGAAGTCTCCCACTATTATTGTGGTGCTATCTCATTTCTTAGGTCTAATAGTAATTGTTTTATAAATTTGAGAAGTCTGGCTGGGCGCAGTGGCTCACGCATGTAATCCCAGCACTTTGGGAGGCCAAGGCAGGTGGATCACAAGGTCAGGAGTTTGAGACAAGCCTGACCAACATGGTGAAACCCCGTCTGTACTAAAAATACAAAAATTAGCCAGGCGTGGTGGCGCATGCCTGTAATCCCAGCTACCCAGGAGGCTGAGGCAGGAGAATTGCTTGAATCTGGAGGTGGAGGTTGCAGTGAGCCAAGATTGTGCCACGGCACTCCAGCCTGGGTGACAGAGCGAGACTCTGTCTCAAAAAAAAAAAAAACAAAAAAGGAAATAAATAAATTTGAGAGTTCCAGTGTTAGGTGCATAAACATTTAGGATTGTGATATTTTCCTGTTGGACTAATCTTTTTATCATTATATAATGTCCTTTTTAATCTTTTTAAACTGTTGTTGCTTTAAAGTCTGCTTTGTTTTGTATAAGAATAGCTACTCCTGGCCAGGCGCATTGGCTCATGCCTATAATCCCAGCACTTTGGGAGGCTGAGGTGGGCGGATCACGAGGTCAGGAGTTGGAAACCAGCCTGGCCAACATGGTGAAACTCTGTCTCAACTAAAAATATAAAAATTAGCCGGGTGTGGTGGTGCGCACCTGTAGTCTCAGCTACTCGGAAGGCTAAGGCAGGATAATCACTTGGACCCGGGAGGCAGAGGTTGCAGTGAGTCAAGACTGTGCCACTGTACTCCAGCCTGGGCAATAGAAAGAGGCTCTGTCTCAAAAAAAGGAGGGGGGGGGGGGAAGAATAGCTACTCCTGCTCACTTTGGTATCCATTTGCATGGAATATCTTTTTCCTCCCTGTTACCTTAAGTTTATGATATGTTAGGCAAGTCTGTTAAAAGACTTACTTGGTTGGTTGACTTTTATCCATTTTGACATTCTGTATCTTTTAAGTGGAGCATTTAGGCCATTTACATTCAACGTCAGTATTGAGATGTGAGGTACTGTTCTATACATCATGCTAGTTGTTGCCTTGTACCATATTTTTTTTCATTGTGCTGTTGTTTTATAGGTCCTGTGAGATTTATGCTTTAAGGAGGTTCTATTTTGGTATATTCTAAGCTTTTGTTTCAATATTTAGAACTCCTTTTAGCATTTCTTGTAGTGCTGGCATGGTGGTGGCAAATTCAGCATTTGTTTGTTTGAAAAAGACTTCATCTCGCCTCTGGTTATGAAGCTTAGTTTCACTGGATACAAAATTCTTGGCTGATGATTATTTTGTTTAAGGAGGCTAAAGATAGGACCGCCATCCCTTCTGGCTTGCAGGGTTTCTGCTAGGAAGTCTGCTGTTAATCTGATAGGTTCTTCTTTATAGATTACCTGATGCTTTGGCCTCACAGCTCCTTTTTTTTTTTTTTTTTTTTTTTTAGACAGAGTCTTGCTCTGTCACCCAGGCTAGAGTGCAGTGTCACGATCTCAGCTCGCTGCAACCTACAACTCCCGGGTTCAAGCAATTCTACTGCCTCAGACTCCTGAGTAGCTGGGATTACAGGCACCCGCCACCACGCCTGGCTAATTTTTGTATTTTTAGTAGAGACGGGGTTTCACCGTCTTGGCCAGGCTGGTCTTGAACTCCTGACCTCGTGATGCAGCCTCCTTTGCCTCCCAAAGTGCTGAGATTACAGGTGTGAGCCACCGTGCCCGGCCTTGCCTCACAGCTCTTAAGATTCTTTCTTTCATCTTTACTTTAGACAATGCGATGACTATGTGCCTAGGCAGTGATCTTTTTGCAATTAATTCCCTGGGTGTTCTTTGAGCTTCTTGTATTTGGATGTCTCGATCTCTAGCAAGACCAAGGAAGTTTTTCTCGATTATTCCCTCAAGTATGTTTTCCAAACTTTTAGATTTCCCTTATTCCTCAGGAGCACCAGTTATTCTTATGTTTGCTCGTTTATATAATCCCAGATTTCTTGGAGGCTTCGTTCATTTTTTAAAATTCTTTTTTTCTTTGTCTTTGTTGGATTGGGTTCATTTGAAAGCCTTGTCTTTGAGGTCTGAAGTTATTTCTTCTACTTGTTCCGTTCTATTGTTGAAACTTTCCAGTATATTTTGCATTTCTTTAAGTGTGTCTTTCATTTCCAGAAATTTTGATTATCTTTTCTTTATAATATCTGTTTCTCTGGAGACTTTTTCATTCATATCCTCCTGTATTTTTTTTTTAAATTTCTTTAAGTTGATTTTCACCTTTCTCTACTGCCTCCTTAAGGAGCTTAATAATCAACCTTCTGAATTATTTCTCTGGCAATTCACAGATTTCTTCTTGGTTTGGATCCATTGCTGGAGAGCTAGTGTATTCTTTTGGGGGTGTTACAGAACCTTGTATTGTCATATTACCAGAATTACTTTTCTGGTTCCTTCTTATTCGAGTAGACTGTTTCAGTGGTAAGATCTGGAATTCAAAGGCTACTGTTCAGATTCTTTTGTCCCATGGGCGTTCCCTTGATGTGGTGCCCTCCCCCTGCCACTAGGGATGGGGCTTCCTGAGAGCCATACTGCAGTGATTGTTATTGCCCTTCTAGTTCTAGCCACCCAGTTGGGCCCCAGGCTGGTGCTGGGGAATATCTGCAAAGAGCCCTGTGATGTGATCCGCAGGTCTCCCAGCCATGGATACCAGCACCTGTTCTGGTGGTGGCAGGTGAGTGAAGTGGATGCTGTTGGAGTCTTTTGTTGTAATTTCATTTAGTGCACTTCAAGTACTGGTTATGCTAGCAGTGAAGTTGTCACGTGGACAGACTCAGGACCTTTGGCTAGACAGCGTATTGCAGGAAGTGGAATTAGCTGTTGTTTTCTCCTTTGGAGCAGGGTTGTTCTGTTATGAGTTGCTATAGTGGCTTGAGTTGGTTGGGCTCCAGCCAGGAAGTGGCACTTCCAAGAGGGCACCAGCTGCAGTATAGAAGAGAGATATAATCTTGATGTTGGTCAGGACAAGTACTCGGGTTTCTCAGGTGACGGCCAGGGCCATAGAGCAGGTAGAGAAAAACCATCAGGTGGGGGCAAGGTTAGTTGGGTCTGGGCTCAGACTCCCCTTGGGTGGGGCTTGCTGTGGCCACAGTGCGTGTGGAGGGGTGAATCTCAGGCCAATGGAATTATGTTCCCAGGGGCATTATTGCTGCCTGTGCTGTGCCATACAGGTCACCAGGGAGGTAGGGGAAAGCCGGCAGTGACAGGCCTCACCCAACTCCCAGGCAGCCCACCAAGGCCAGTCTCACTCCGGCCATGCCACCCCAACCGCACTGAGTTTATATCCAGGCAGTCGGTGAGCAGGGCTGAGATCTTGCCCCAGACTATAAGCCTTGCCACTGAGAAAGCAAGAGGGCTCTTAGGCCTCACCAGTCCCTGCCTGCCCACACTATTGGCTGTGGCTTCCGCACTCGCGTCTGTACTTCCCATTTGCACCCCCCACCACCAATTTCTGCTTAGGAAAATTCCTGCTCAGTCAAAATTATTGCAAAGTTCAGCTGCAAGCTTCCTTCACCCTGCGGTCCCGCCTCATTTCCACTGGCTGCCTTCCCTTCTCCAAGGACCTCTGTGAGATCAGGCCAGGAATGGCTGCTTTGGACTCCAGCTGAGGATGGAAGTGCCTACAGGGCTCTTCTTGTTGCTTCTTCTACTTCTATATTTTGCTCAGCTCCCTAAATCTATTTTGGCTCAGGGTAAAGTTAAATCCTTCCCCTGTGATCTGGATTTTCAGGTTCCCCAGTGGGGATGTATGTTCAGAGACTGACCTTTTCCTCCCTCACGCTTTGGGAACTCAGTTTTTCAGCTGTCTTGTGGCATTGGCAGCAGCAAGCCAGTTCTTTCAAAGGGTCTGTGAATTCTTTCAGTTTTCCTACAGTGTTTCTTGCGGTGTTCCTGAAGTGATTCTTAGAGTAAAAGTTCACAATGTGAGTCTCCATATACTGTTCTGCCCATCCAAGTGACAGCTGCATGTTAATCCTGTCTCCTATCTGCCATTTTCCCTCCTATCTCCCAATGAATATAATTCTATAGTGAAAGCTACAAGTTTGGTTTTATCTAATTTTAGAATATTAAACTTTGTTTTGGATGCATTTTCCACCGGGCGCAGTGGCTCGTGCCTGTAATCCCAGAGCTTGGGAGGCTGAGGCGGGCAGATCACCTGAAGTCGGGTGTTCAAGACCAGTCTGACCAACATGGAGAAACCCTGTCTCTACTAAAAATACAAAACTAGCCAGGCATGGTGGTGGACGCCTGTAATCCCAGCTACTTGGGAGGTGCTGAGGCAGGAGAATCGCTTGAACCCATGAGGTGGAGGTTGCAATGAGGTGAGATCGTGCCATTGCACTCCAGCCTGGGCAACAAGAGTGAAACTCCATCTCAAAAAGAGAGAAAAAGAAATATTTAGTATTTTCCTTACATAAGTCATTATTGAATTCCTATAACATTTTAGTATAAAATCACATATATAATAATAATAATTAACATTTATTAAGTGACTACTATGTGCTAGGGGATTGTATTGCTTGGGTCACTCAGTCTTCACAACACTTCAGTCTAAGTGCTCCTGTTCTTATTTTAGAGGAAATAGATGTTCAGGAAAAAAAGATAACTATGAATAAGTAAACTTGCAGAATTTGAACCCAGATCTGTTCTGCATCTGAAACCTGTGCTATTTCCACCAGGTTATATGTCTTTACTACTTTAACAGTGAGGCTTGGCATGTTGAAAAGTCCTTTAGAGGCTGGGCATGGTGGCTCACTCCTGTATTCCCAGCACTTTGGGAGGCAGAGGTGGGTGGATCACCTGAGGTCAGGAGTTCCAGACCACCCTGGGCAACATGGCGAAACCCTGTCTCTACTAAAAATACAAAACTTAGCCAGGCGTGGTGGCGTGCGCCTGTAGTCCCAACTACTCAGGAGGCTGAGGCAGGAGAATTGCTTGAACCCAGGAGACAGAGGCTGCAGTGAGCCAAGATCACGCCACTGCACTCCAGTGTGGGCAACAGAGTGAGACCTTGTCTCAAAAAAACAAAGAAAAAGTCATTTAGATTGAAAAAATATATATATATATGCTTTTTTAAAAATTTGCTAATATTTTATAAGCAATTGTCACATTTATCTTCATATTGAGATTTAGTTATATTTTTCATTCCTCATACTGTTCTTGTCTAGATTTTATACAAAATTATACCAGACCCATATACTATAGAGCATTTTTCTTTTTCTACTATTTGAAACAATATAGTTAGATAAGAGAAATATCTGGGGTTTTTTTTGTTTGTTTGTTTGTTTTTTTGAGACGGAGTCTCGCTCTGTCGCCCAGGCTGGAGTGCAGTGGCCAGATCTCAGCTCACTGCAAGCTCCACCTCCTGGGTTTACGCCATTCTCCTGCCTCAGCCTCCCGAGTAGCTGGGACTACAGGTGCCCGCCACCTTGCCCGGCTAAGTTTTTTTGTATTTTTTAGTAGAGATGGGGTTTCACCGTGTCAGCCAGGATGGTCTCGATCTCCTGACCTCGTGATCCACCCGTCTCGGCCTCCCAAAGTGCTGGGATTACAGGCTTGAGCCACCGCGCCCGGCCTATCTGTTGTTTTAAAGTTTAGTAAAACTTTCCCTAAAACTGTCTAGGTCTGGAGTTTTTTTTTTTTTTTTTTTTAATAGATTTAGTTTCTATAATAGTTATTGATTATTGAAATTTTCCAAAGTCAATTTTGGTAATTTGTCTTCTAAATTGTGCGTTTTATCTTTTCAAATTCATTTCCATAAAGTTTTCATTTGCTTATCTCTACTTTATCTATAGTTATATAATTTACTAATTTCTTTTTTTTTTTTTTTTTTTTTTTGAAGGCCAGATCTCGCTGTCGCCCAGGCTGGAGTGCAGTGGCCAGATCTCAGCTCACTGGCTCGCCTCCGGGTTCACGCCATTCTCCTGCCTCCAGCCTCCCAGTGGCTGGGACTACAGGCTGCCACCTGCTTCTGGCTAGTTTTTGTATTTTTTTAGTAAGCGGGGTTTCACCAGGTTAGCCAGGATGGTCTCGATCTCCTGACCTCGTGATCCATGCGTCTCGGCCTCCAAAGTGCTGGGATTACAGGCTTGGAGCACGGCGCCCGGCCTCTTAATTTACTAATTTCTTTTTTTTTTTTTTTTTTTTTTTTTTTTTGGGAAAGATCTTCACTCTGTCATGGGCTGGAGTGCAGTGGCTGTCTCGGCTCCACTGCAAGCTCCATCTCTCCCAGGTTAGCGCCGACTCTCCTGCCTCAGCCTCCCGAGTAGCTGGGACTACAAGCTCCCGCCACAGCCTTGACTAATTTTTGTATTTTTAGTAGAGGCGGGGGTTTCACCGTGTTAGCCAGGATGGTCACCGATCTCACCGAGCCACCGTGATCCGCCCGCTTCGGCCTCCCAAAGTGCAGGGATTGGTGAGCCACCCGGCATGACCTAATTTGCAGGTACCTATCGTTCTTTTTTTTTGGACAGGATCTTACCCACCAACTCACTTTGGTTGGAGTGCAGTTGATCTAGCTTGATTCTTAATAAGTAATCTATCCTTTGTTTCTAGTTGTTTTTAAAATTCTTCCCCTTGGTATATTATGGTTCATTAGTATAAGTTCAATTTTATATTTATTTATTTGTCTCATTAATATAACTGAGCATACATCACTCAAAAGAACTTTGTCATTTACATCAATTCTGGGAATTTCAAACTATTGTCTTCAAATATTACCTTCTTGGCTGTGAATTTACCTTCTTGGTTCCTCCTGTAATCTCCAAGCACTTTGGGAGGCTGAGGTGGGCCCGAGGTGGGGCCAGGAGTTAGAGAGACCAGCCACAGCCAACATGGTGAAATCCCATCTCTACTAAAATACAAAATTAGCTGGCTGTGGTGGCACACAGCTGTATTAGCTACTTGGGGGCTGAGGCATGAGATTGCTTGAACCCAGGAGGCAGAGGCTGCAGTGAGCCGAGATGCACTGCACTCCTAATGGTGACAGAGTGAGACTCTGTCTCAAAAACAAAAAACAAAAACAAACAAATATTGATATTGTATTCTCTTGTTTCAGTATATATTTTAAATTATACAGATGTTTTCTTTTTGAGATGGAATCTTGCTCTGTCATCCAGGCTGGTACAATCTCAGCTCACTGTAACCTCCTCCTGGGTTCAAACAATTCTCCTGCCTCAGCCTCTAGCCATTCCACCTGTTTCCATTTATACATACTGATCTTGACTCCCTGACCTCCATGTCCCTGCTTTCCATCTTTCATTCATGCATGCCACCCTGTGCTTTTTCTTGTATTCTCTTTATCTTTCCTCAGCTATGTTCTGTCATAATATCCTCAGATCCTATCTTCCTGGTGTATAAATTTTCTTCTTCACTTATTCAATTTTATTTCTTTGTCCAAGATGTTTTTTAATTTCAGTGACAATATTTTTCATTTGAAAGTTCTGTCTTTTTTCACCTCTCTGTTCTTTGTGTGCATTCTTCAGCTTCTTAGTTTCATTATTGATGCTAATACTGTCTTTCACTATCTTAAGTGGGTATGTTTAAATAATCTCTTTCAGATTGTTGTGCTATTTCAAAATCTTCAGGAGTGATCGTCTGATTTGTTGTGTCTGCTGATTGTTCCTCATCTGGATTGTTTTTCCTCTGCGAATTGTGCTTTTTTACCTGACCACTAATCTTCTGCAAAAACTTCTTTGTGTATGTTTGAGGAAATATCATATATTCTTTTTACAAAGGCTTATTGATGAGGAATACCTGGAGCTTCAATTTCTTACAAGAGACATTTTTTTAGCTTTACTTTCAGACTAGTGAGCAGAGATGGTCTAAGCATCCTTTTCACTAAGAGTGACTGCTGGGCAGGGGTGGCACCCGCTGGGAGGCAGTGAGGTGGATCATGAGTCAGGAGTTGAGACGGCCTGGCCAACATGGAAGCCGATGTCTACTAAAATACACTTAGCCGAGACATGGTGGTGCACATCTGTAATCCCAGCTCAGAGAGGCTGGGGCCAGGAGAATGGCTGGAAGCCGGGAGGAGCCACCTTCTGATTCTAGTTTCATTTACACCTTCCTACCTCTGTACCTATATCAGCATTAAATTTCCATTCTCCAGCCATTGATATTAATCATTTGCATCAAATCTTTCCTGAACTGGCTGGTGACACACTTTTTGAAGTATTCCTGGCTTTAAATTCGTTGATAGAGCCTTTCTTGCACCCACTTTGAAACTGAACTATATATTGAACCTTTTATTTATTTTGTTAGAATTTGTATGTATTCTTCTGAACACATACTAGCAAAATTGCATATAACAAACTTTATGTCGTTTTAACCGCAATATTCTAAACAAGCATTTCTTTGCTTATAAAACTTTTAATTTTGCAAATAGCAAATAGAAAAGGTTGTAAATTAGATACATGAGTTTGGAAATTATATACTTATTTTACTGTAACTAGTGGTCACTTTAATATTTTTCATAAAACATAAGATTTGTTTTCTCTTATACCAGCAAAATAGTTTTCCAGGGTTTCTTCTCTCGTGGGATCAATAGTGATGATTTCCTGCATGTTTCTATATCATAGTAATCATTAGTATTAGTAAAGTAAAATGATATATACCGTTTTCGCTTTCATTCTATTTTCCTTCTTTTTTCTTTTCTTTTCTTTTATCTTTTTTTTTTTTTTTTTTTTTTGGTGAGACTTGCTCTGTTGTCCAGGCTGGAGTGCAGTGGCATAATCTTGGCTCACTGCAGCCTCAGCCTCCCAGGTTCAAGTGATTCTCCTGCCTCAGCTTCCCAAGTAGCTGGGATTACAGGTGCCATCCACCTACACTGACTAAGCTTTTGTATTTTAGTGAGAGATGAGGTTTCACCATATTGGCCAAGCTGGTCTCCAACTCCTGACCTCAAGTGATCCACCTGCCTCAGCCTCCCAAAGTGCTAGGATTACAGGTGTGAGCCGTGGCGCCAAGACCTATTTTCCTTCTTTTGTATTACTATTTAAAACTATTATTTACAGGCTGGGTGTGGTAGCTCACACCTGTAATCTCAGCACTTTGAGAGGCCAAAATGGGAGGACTGCTTGAGCCCAGGAGTTCAAGACCAGCCTGGGCAACAAAACAAGACCCCATCTCTACAAAAAAGCATACAAACAAAAAATTAGCCATGCATGGTGGTGTACACCTGTAGTCCCAGCTCTTGAGAGGCTGAGATGGGAGGATTGCTTGAGCCAAGGGGTTCAAGGCTGCAGTGTGCTGTGATTGCATCACTGCACTCCAGCCTACGTGAGAGTAATAACCCTGTCTCTAAAAAAAAAAAAAAAAAGGATACTATTTACAACATTTTTGGTGTGTTCTCCACTGCTTTAGAAAACCCATTCTTTTTCATTTTGCTCTCAAGTTCCCCACTCCTGGGTTCTTAATGTTATTTCTCTGTGTTCTGGAACATTTCTTTGAGTAATGTATTCAGAAAAGATGACTAGGTAGTGTTGGCTGAGTTCTTACATACCTAGAAATGTCTTTTGCCTTTATGAGTGAGCAGCAGTTAACTTGGATATAAAATTATTGGGACCTTGTATTAGGTAGGTTCAAGCCAAGCATTGTAAAATAAAGCCCCAAATGTGCAGATCAAATAAAGATAAAAATTTAGTTCTCTTTAATGTAATACTTTGTTATGCAACAGTACTCAACAACTGTGTTCCACAAGGCCATCCTGGCAGATGGGATCACCTCTGTTATCACATTATTTGGCTTTCATGTTTGAGTCTAAGAGGGCTTTTTCCCTCCTTGCCCCAGTCCTTTGAAATGTCTAGCCAAGACCCTTTCCAAGTTTTTGTTGCTTGTTTGTTGGAGATGGAGTCTCCAACACGCGATCTCGGCTAACTGCAACCTCTGCCTGCTAGGTTCAAGCAAATCTCCTGCCTCAGCCTCCCAGGTAGCTGGGATTACAGGTGCACGCCACAGGCCTGATTAATTTTTATATTTTTAGTAGAGACAGGGTTTCACTGTGTTGGTCAGGCTGGTCTTGAACTCCTGACCTCAGGTGATTGGCCCGCCTTGGCCTCCCAGAGTGCTGGGATTACAGACATGAGCCGCTGTGCCCATCCTTGCCACCAATTCTCATTCGTTTTCTTTGATGGCTAAAACTTCTTACACTTTTGTAAGAAAGCATATAGGAGATAATGTATATAGGAGATATTGCTATAGAGTGTAAGGAGATAGAGGTGGTATTGGCAGTGATGGTTTTGCCTATGTGCCCTTCTCTAGAGTTGATGTTGAGTTACCTAAAGTATCTTCCCTTAGAGTTGATGTGAATTAAACACTGGTTTTACAAAGAGAACCCCAGAAAAGTAGCTGAGGCCATTGATAAAGAGCAGGTAGGTCATTGGCTGCCGTATTATCAGTGCTAAACTTTGCATTTTTTTCTTGCAGAAAATATATTTGATTTATTTGTTTAGGACTTGGGGGTTAGCTTTGATGTGTAATTAAAAGTCAGTTGATGGTTAACTAGAAAATGAGAAATAAGTGACTTGCTTGCTACCATTGTTTTTGAAGGGAGAAATTCAGAAAATATATTTACTGAGAAGTTAAAGGAAGACAGTATTCCTGCTCCTCGCTCTGTTGGCAGTATTAAAATCAACTTTACCCCTCGAGTATTCCCAACAGCTCTTCGTGATCACAAGTAGCAGAAGAGGAGGAGGTAGATATACTTACTGTAGTTACAATTACCACAAATGAAAATACTTTATTTTTATTTCATCTACTGAAATTAGTACTGGTTCTGCGTTTCTTAAGTATTTATTACACTAAATAAATAATGTCATGAATATATTTTAGAATTTCCTTATGAGAAAATATATTTTGCAGATTTTTTTTGGCTCCAGAATAGTGATAAGAGAACACTGATTTAATATATGTACAGTAGGCCGGGCACAGTGGCTCACACCTGTAATCCCAGCACTTTGGGAGGTCAAGATGGGTGGATCACTTGAGGTCAGGAGTTCGAGACCAACCTGACTAACATGGGGAAACCCCATCTGTACTAAAAATACAAAAACTTAGCCAGACGTGGTGGTGTTGCATACCTGTAATTCCAGCCACTTGGGAGGCTGAGGCAGAAGAATTGCTTGAACCGGGGAGTCAGGGGTTGCCCTGAACTGAGATCTTGCCACTGCACCCCAGCTTGGGTGATAGAGTGAGACTTCATCACAAAACAATGAAAAACTTACATATATATATATATATGTATATATATATAGTACAGTATTATTTATTCCAAGAGATACACTACTGTACTTGCCATTTATTTTATCAAATACATCATTTTCTATAATGTTAATAGACATATAAACTCTGGATCAGTATGTGTTTGGAAAGAAGATATTTGGAAATTATTAATATATCATTACAACTAATTATTTCTAATAACAGGTATTTGTAATGTGACATTTTGGAATTAATATCTTCCATCCATGTATAAATTCCTAAGCCCTGGATTTCAAATGTTGTATATTTAGTTATATTAGCACTAAGAACTACATTGTTTTGGCTGGATGCGGTGGCTCATGCCTGTAATCCCAGCACTTGAGCCACCGCATCCGGCCAAGAACTGCATTTTTTAACTGAAAGTCTGAATTGACACATCTTTCAATTGAAAAATTGTAGATATAAGAAGATCCTTAAGACATAATGACAAGCCGGGCATGGTGGCTCACGCCTGTAATCCTAGCACTTTGGGAGGCCGAGGTGGGTGGATCACCTGAGGTCAGGAGTTTGAGACCAGCCTGGCCAACATGGTGAAACCCCATGGCTACTAAAAATACAAAAATTAGCCTGGTGTGGTGGCAGGCATCTGCCAACTACTCGGGAGGCTGAGGCAGTAGAATCACTTGAACCCAGGGGGTGGAAGTTGCAATGAGCCAAGATTGCACCATTTCACTCCAGCCTGGGTGAAAGAGCGAAACTCCGTCTCAAAAAAAAAAAAAAGTCAATGACAATATAAATATTAATTTTTTTGTATCATTAAACAATGTATTTTCTGTATTTGTAACATTTCTATAATTATACAGTTAGAATTATTTTTAAATTGTGTTTATACACATACACACACACACCCCTTTTTATTTTTTTATAGTTGGGGTCTTGCTCTGCTGCCCAGACTGGAGTACAGTGGGGCAATCATGGCTCACTGTAGCCTTGAACTCTTGGGCTCAAGTGACCTTCTGTATATTTTTCAGTATAGAAAAATGAAAATACTGTAACGAAGAAAGGCAAAATAATAATCACATGGGCTGGGCATGGTGGCTCACGCCTGTAATACCAGCACTTTGGGAGGCCGAGGTGGGCAGATCACAAGGGCAAGAGTTCGAGACCAGCCTGGCCAATATGGTGAAACCCCATCTTTACTAAAAATACAAAAATTAGCCAGGCGTGCTGGCACATGCCTGTAATCCTAGCTATTCAGTAGACTGAGACAGGAGAATTGCTTGAATCCAGGAGGCGGAGGTTACGGTGAGCTGAGATCATGCCACTGCACTCCAGCCCTGGAGGACAGAGTGTGACTCCATCTCAGGAAAAAAAATAATAATAATAATAATATCACATGAACTCCCAGAAAACAAGAAATTTGGCTAGAAACTTCTATCTATTATATTCCAACCAGCTAATGAGGTTTAAAAAAAGTTTAAGGCCGGTCATGGTGGCTCAAGCCTGTAAGCCCAGCACTTTGGGAGGCCAAGGCGGGTGGATCACAAGGTCAGGAGTTCAAGACCAGCCTGGCCAATATGGTGAAACCCCGTCTCTACTAAAAATACAAAAAATTAGCTGGGCGTGGTGGTGCATGCCTGTGGTCCCAGCTACTCAGGAGGCTGAGGCAGAAGAATCGCTTGCACCCGGGAGGTGGAGGGTACAGTGAACCGAGATCGTGCCACTGTACTCCAGCCTGGGCAACTGAGTGAGACTATGTCTCAAAAAAAAAAAAAAAAAAAAAGTTTAACAATGTATAAATATTGCAAGATTAACATCACCATCGTCGGCCAGGTGGGGTGGCTCATGCCTGTAATCCCAGCACTTTGGGAGGCCGAGGTGGGTGGTCATGAGGTCACGTGTTCAATACCAGCCTGGCCAAAATAGTGAAACCTCGTCTCTACTAGAAATACAAACATTAGCTGGTCATGGTGGCACACGCCTGTAATCCCAGCTACTCGGGAGGCTAAGGCAGGAGAATCACTTGAACCTGGGAGGTGGAGGTTGCAGTGAGCCAAGATTGTGCCACTTGCACTCCAGCCTGGGTGACAGAGCAAGACAAAAAAAAAAAAAAAAAGTTACCATTATCAAATAGTATGTTAATCTGCTCTGGCTGCTATAAATAAAATACCATAGACTGGGTGGCTTAAACAATGAAGAGTCATTTCTCATAGTTCTGGAGGCTGGGAAATCTAAGATCAGGGTGCCAGCATGGTTCTTGGTAGGAGCCCTCATCAGAACCTGTAGACAACCACTTTCTCACTGGGTCCTCATAGTGGGTGAGGGAGCTCTGATCTCTTTCTCTTCTTATAAGGATAGTAAACTCATTCTGGAGGCTCTCCTCTCATGACCTAAACCTAATTACCTCTCAGAGGCCCCACTTCCAAATACTGATTCACATTGATGGTTAAGGCTTCAGTGTATCAATTTGGAGGAGAAGTGGGGAAGACACAAACATTCAGTGCATAACAAATAATATTTCCATCCACTGGAGGAAGATGGAAAATCTAAAAGGAAATGTTAATTTAAAAAAAAGACCTTTTTAGGCCGGGCGCGGTGGCTCAAGCCTGTAATCCCAGCACTTTGGGAGGCCGAGGCGGGCGGATCACGAGGTCAGGAGATCGAGACCATCCTGGCTAACACGGTGAAACCCCGTCTCTACTAAAAATACAAAAAAACTAGCCGGGCGTGGTGGCGGGCGCCTGTAGTCCCAGCTACTTGGAGGCTGAGGCAGGAGAATGGCCTGAACCTGGGAGGCGGAGCTTGCAGTGAGCCGAGAACGCGCCACTGCACTCCAGCCTGGGTGACACAGCGCGAGACTCCGTCTCAAAAAAAAAAAAAGACCTTTTTATTCTTCATAGGACTTCTTTCTCATTCTAGTGGCTACACAAACAAGCTGAGGCACGAAGAGCAATGAATGCTGACATTCCTGAACTTTGCGATTTAAAAGAAGAAGAAAAGAACCCCGAATGGTTGAAGGATAAAGGAAAGTAAGTTGTTTGAACTCTTATCATGAGCTTTATCATGTATGAAGACATTAGTAGTTATCACAGGACGAGTATGGTGGCTCATGCCTATAATCCCAGCCCTTTGGGAAGCCGAGGTGGGATGATCACTTGAAGCCAGAAGTTCGAGACCAGCCTGGGCAACAAAGTGAGATTTTGTCTCTACAAAAAAACAAACAAAATAAAACATTAGCCTGGCGTTATGGTGAGCACCTGTAGTCCCAGCTACTCGGAAGGCTGAGGCAGGAGGATCCCTTAAGCTCAGGAGTTCATGGCGGTAGTGAGCTATGATTGGCCAGTGCATTCCAGTCTGGGCAACAGAGTGAGACCCTGTCTTTGAACAAAAAAAGTAGTTATCACATTCTCTAGATATTTTGTCTGTTTGTGTGTTGTTGCAGAAAGATAATCCAAATAAGCAAATAAGGTAGACAGGGCCTCCATATTTAAAAAGTCAGATAACAAGACAATGAGGCTCTAATTTTATTTTTTTATTTAAATGTCATAAAAATGAAAAAAAATTACATCTTTTGGAATGCTTATTAAAATTCCTTTTAAATCCCTTTTACATTTGACATAAGTCCTTCCTGATGTCTCCCATAAAAACAGACTTTTTGCAAAGCTAGAGCTGTTTTGATTATTCTTATCCATTTATTTTATTTATTTATTTTTTTTTTTGAGATAGAGTCTCATTCTGTCACCCAAGCTGGAGTGTAGTGGTGCAATCTCAGCTCACTGCAACCTCTATCCCCCAGATTCAAGCAGTTCTTCTGCCTCAGCCTCCCAAGTCTATGGTTTTACTCTTGGATTACAGGCATCCACCACCACACCCAGCTAATATTTTTTGTATTTTTAGTAGAGACGGGGTTTCACCATGTTGGTCAAGCTGGTCTCGAACTCCTGACCTCTAGTGATTCATCCACCTCGATCTCCCAAAGTGCTGGGATTACAGGCATGAGCCCCGGTGTGGGACCTATTCAAATCCATTTTTAAAAGAGGACCATTTTACTGCCTTTCAGGTCAGTGGCTCAAACACAAAGAAGATTACCATATTATCCCAGAAATTATCTTATATCTGGGCAGTCATTTTATTCATTCATTTGTATATGGATTTTTTTTTTTTTTTTTTTTTTTTTGAGACCAAGTCTCGCTCTTGTCCCCCAGGCTGGAGTGTGATGGCATAATCTCGGCTCAATGCAACCTCCATCTCCCAGGTTCAAGCGATTCTCCTGCCTCAGCCTCCTGAGTAGCTGGGATTACAGGCGCCTGCCACCACGCCCAACTAATTTTTGTATTTTTAGTAGAGACGGGGTTTCACCATGTTGGCCAGGCAGGTCTCAAACTCCTGACCTCAGGTGATCCGCCTACCTCAGCCTCCCAAAGTGCTGGGATTACAGGCGTGAGCCACTGCACCCGGCCATGAATATTTTAACATACTGATCAAAAACAGTAAATTCTGGTATATTCTGAGTGGCAGTTTGTGTTCGTATTTTGAGGCAGCTACAGATATTATTTATTATATTTCATCATATACGCTTCTGTGTTTATTTTCCTATTGCTTCTATAACAAACTACCACAAAGTTTGTGGCTTAAAACAACACAAATTTATTATCTATAGTTCTGTAGTTCAGAAGTCCAAAATGAGTTTTACTGGGCTAAAATTAGGTATCAGTTGCATTCCTTTTGAAGGCTCTAGGAGAAAAGCTATTTTCTTAAATTTCCAGCTTCTAAGCTATTTGCATTCCTTGGATTGTGGCTCCCCAGCCACTGATTGCATTCTTCTGAGCTCTGCTTCCATGATCTCTTCTCGTTTCCTGACTCTCCCGCCTCCTTCTTTCTTTTTTAAGGCCTCTTGTGTTTATATAAATCCCACCTACATCATCCAGGGTACTCTCTCCATCGAACTCTTTAACTTAATCACATCTGCAAGGTCCTTTTTGCCACGTTAGGTAACATTCGTAGGTTCTGGGATTAGAATATGGACATCTTTTTTTGGGGGGCGGGGGGCATTATCTGTCTACCACAATATCTGTATTTTTCTTTTCTTTCTCCTTTTTCTTGGTCTTTTCTCTTGTCTGTTACAACACCAGGAATTGTTTTGTGGCATTTAGCTAGAGTTGGCAATTTTTCTGAAGGTTAGAAGCCTGGAACTGACAGGTTGGCTCTTCTAACTCCCAAGAGTAATACCATATATAATCTTTCCTCCTCTTTCTCTTCTTCCTTTCTTCCTTCCTATTCATTTATTCAGCCATTAAATAAGCAATTATTGATTGCTTGCTATTTGCCAGACTATAGGCACTGAACAACAGAAATCAGGAGGAGAGAGACATACACAAATACTTAAAACACTGTGTGGGAAGTACAATAACATGGATAAGAACAAGGTAATAGGGCCGGGCGTGGTGGCTCACGCCTGTAATCCCAGCACTTTGGGAGGCCAAGGCAGGCGGATCACCTGAGGTCAGGAGTTCGAGACCAGACTGAACAACAAGTAGAAACCCCGTCTCTACTGAAAGTACAAAATTAGCTGGGTGTGGTGGCGCATGCCTGTAATCCCAGCTACTCGGGAGGCTGAGGCAGGATAATTGATTGAACCTGGGAGGTTGAGGTTGCGGTGAGCTGAAATTGTGCCACTGCACTCCAGCCTGGGCAACACAGTGAGACTCCATCTGAAAATAAAAAGAAAATTTCTGGCCAGGCATGGTGGCTCATGCCTGTAATCCCAGCACTTTGAGAGGCCAAGGTGGGCGGATTACTTGAGGTCAGGATTTTGAGACCAGCGTGGCCAACATGGTGAAACCCCATCTCTACTAAAAATATAACAATTGGCCGGTCACAGTGGCTCACTCCTATGTAATCCTAGCACTTTGGGAGCCCAAGGTGGGTGAATCACCTGAGGTCAGGATTTTGAGACCAGCCTGGCCAACATGGCGCAACCACATCTCTACCAAAACTATAAAAATTAGCGGGGCGTGGTGGCAGGTGCCTGTATTCCCAGCTAATCAGGAGGCTGAGGCAGGAGAATTGCCTCAACCCGGGTGGCAGAGGTTGCGGTGAGCTGAGATCGTGCCATTGCACTCCAGCCTGGGCAACAAGAGCGAAACTCCGTCTCAAAAAAAAAAAAAAAAATTAGCTGGGTGTGGTGGTGGGCGCCCATAATCCCACCTACTCAGAGGCGGAGGCAGGAGAATCGCTTGAACCCAGGAGGTGGAGGTTGCAGTGTGCCGAGACTGAGCCACTGCACTCCAGCCTGGGCGACAGAGCAAGACTCCATCAAAAAAAAAAAAAGAGTAAGGAAAAGAATTGGGCCCTTTCCTAACACCATGTACAAAAAGAACTCAAAATCAAAGACCTAAATGTAAGGACTAAACTATAAAACTCTTAGAAGAGAACACAGGGTGCTTCCTTACATTGGATTTGGTAACGTTTCCTGGATATGACACCAAAACCATAGGCAACAAAAGAAAAAATGGTTAAGTTGGACCACATCAAAATTAAACACTTTTGTGCATTGAAGACACTATAAATAGAGTAAAAAGGCAACCCACAGAATAGAGAAAATATTTGCAGATCCAGAATATATATGAACTACTACTCAACAACAAAACAAATAACCTAATTTAAAAATGGGCAAAGAGGCCAGGTGAAGTGGCTCACGCCTGTAATCCCAGCTTTTTGGCAGGCCAAGGTGGGTGGATCACCTGAGGCCAGGAGTTCGAGACCAGGTTGGCCATCATGGTGAAACCCTGTCTCTACTAAAAATACAAAAACTAGTCGGGAGTGGTGGCTCACACCTGTAATCCCAGCTAATCTGAGTCTCAGAGGCGTGAGAATCACTTAAACCTGGGAGGTAGAGGTTGCAGTGAGCTGAGATGGCACCACTGAACTCCAGCCTGGGCAACGGAGAGAGACTCTGCTCAAAAAAATAATAATAATTTTTAAAAATAATAATAATGGGCTGGGTGCAGCACACCAACATGGCACAAGTATACATATGTAACAAACCTGCACGTTATGCACATGTACCCTACAACTGAAAGTATAATAATAATAAATAAATTAAATAATAATAATAATAATAATAATAATGGGCAAAGAACTTAAACAGGTTTTTCTCCAAAGAAGAGAGACAAATGGCTAGTAAATATGAAAAGATGTTTAACATCACTAACCATTTGGGAAAGGTCTATCAAAACCACTATGAAATGCCACTTCACACCCATTAGGACGGCTACTCAGAAAAAAAAAAAAACCCAGAAAATAACAAGTGTTAGTGAGGATGCGGAGAAATTAGAATCCTGTGCACTGTTGGTAGAGGTATAGAATGATTCAGCTGCTATGGGAAACAGTATTGTGGTACCTCAAAAAAATAAAAATAGGGCCGGGCGCAATGGCTTACGCCTGTAATCCCAGCACTTTTGGGAGGCCGAGGCATGTGCATCGCCTGAGGTCAGGAGTTCAAGATCAGCCTGACCAACATGAAGAAACCCTGTCTCTACTAAAAATACAAAATTAGCCAGGCATGGTGGTGCATGCCTGTAATCCCAGCTACTTGGGAGGCTGAGGCAGGAGAATCGCTTTAACCCGGGAGGCGGAGGTTGCTGTGAGCCAAGATCGTGCCATTATATTCTAGCCTGGGCAACAAGAGCTAAATTCCGTCTAAAAAAATAAATAAATAAATAAAAAATAATAGTAAAAATAGATTTTTTTTTTCCTTTTTCTGAGATAAGGTCTGGCTCTATAGCCCAGGCTGGAGTGTAGTGGTGTGAACTTGGCTCACTGCAACCTCTACCCTTCAGGTTCAAGCCATCCTCCCACCTAAGCCTCCCAAGTAGCTGGGACCACAGGCACAAGCCACTGTGCCCAGCTAATTTTTATATTTTTTGTAGAGCCAGGGTTTTGCCATGTTGCCTAGGAGGGTCTCAAACTCATAAGCCCACGCCATCTGCTCACCTTGGCCTCACAAAGTTCTGGGATTATAAGCGTGAGCCACCATGCCTGGCCTAAAATAGAATTAGTATATGATCCAGTAATTCCACTTCTTGGTGTATACCCAAAAGAATTAAAAGCAGGAACACAAACAGATATTTATACAACCATGTTCATAACAATAACATTCACAATATCAAAACATATAAGCAACCCAAGTGTCCATTGAGGGATAAATGGATAAATAAAATGTGTTATATCCATAACAATGCAGTGTTATTTCAGCTTTGAAAAGAGAGAAAGTCCTGTGACATGCTACAACATGGATGAACCTTGAAGACATTATGCTAAGTGAAATAGGCCAGTCACAAAAGGACAAACATATGATTTCACTTTTGTGAGATACTTAGAGTGGTCAAACTCATAGAGACAGAAAGTCAAATGGTGGTTGTGAATGACTAGAGAGGATGGGGAATGGAGGGTTATTCTCTAACTCCTGGGTATGGAGTCTCAATTTGAAAAGATGAAAAAGTTCTGAATATGGATGGTGATGATCGTTGCACAATGTAAATGTAGTTAATGCCACTGAATTTTACATTTAAGAATGGTTAAAATGGTGAATTTTGTTATATATATTTTACCACAGTTTAAAAAATAAGGTTCGGTGTAGACACTGTAGATTACCTAGCCAACATTTATTCTCTCCCTTCATCCTTATTAGATGAGCTCGTATTTTGTTGAGGTGTGCAGCCCTTGCCCATGTGACTTAGGACAGTGACCCTATTCCAAGTCCAGGGATAAATTCTCATTGACTTCAACAGATTATTATTGCTTTAGTTGCATTCCTGCTTTTAAAAAGAAAAAAGATATAGATACAAAAATACTTATTATAATGTTCTTTATAAAAGCAAAAGTAGGCCAGGCGCGGTGGCTCAAGCCTGTAATCCCAGCACTTTGGGAGGCCGAGACGGGCGGATCACAAGGTCAGGAGATCGAGACCATCCTGGCGAACCCGGTGAAACCCCGTCTCTACTAAAAAATACAAAAAACTAGCCGGGCGAGGTGGCGGGCGCCTGTAGTCCCAGCTACTCGGGAGGCTGAGGCAGGAGAATGGCGTGAACCCGGGAGGCGGAGCTTGCAGTGAGCTGAGATCCGGCCACTGCACTCCAGCCTGGGTGACAGAGCGAGACTCCGTCTCAAAAAAAAAAAAAAAAAAAAAAAAAGCAAAAGTATTGGAAAACAAGACCCCCTAAATGTACCTAAGTAGGAGGAAATTGGTTTCAGAAATCCTAGCACTTATGAGAGAATACTGTAAGAATAATCCATGTATTATGTATACTCTGTAAAAATGTATTTATCTATTTTTTAACATGGAAAGATGGACATGTTTTTGAATTTTTAAAACCATTCTAAACAGCAGTGAGGAGTTTAGTGAGGAGTTTAGTGAGGAGTCAAATTGGGGAGGTAGGGGTAGGAGGAGAGAGAGAGAGAGATGGCGGCAGGGCAGGGGGCAGGCAGGGAGGGAGGCAAGGATAAAGGAAAAGAGAGTTTGAGGGAGACAAAGACTGGTTTTTATTTGTGTTTTTGTTTTAAGGGTATGTACTTTTGGTCAATGAGAGGTGAAAGGAAGTAAACTGGGAGTTTTCTGGAAAAGATTTTCTTTCTCTTAGGGAACATATATCAGAAAATACTGTTACCTTTTCTTCCAATGAGTATTATGCCTGTATGTGGCACCTTGGGCTATTATGTCCATGAGGAAAATCAGCCTGATTGTGGTTCCTGCTGAGTGCAGTAGAATGGACAGATGGAAGGAGCCTGCGGCCTTGATAACACCTTTGAGCTGCTGATTGGGCTTGGAGCTTCTTTCCTCTGGACTTTTTATTTATTTATTTTATTTATTTATTTATTTTTTTGAGGCCGAGTCTTGCTCTGTCACCCAGGCTGGAGTGCAGTGGCCGGATCTCAGCTCGCTGCAAGCTCCGCTTCTCGGGTTCCCGCCATTCTCCTGCCTCAGCCTCCCAAGTAGCTGGGACTACAGGCGCCCGCCACCTCGCCCGGCTAGTTTTTTGTATTTTTTAGTAGAGACGGGGTTTCATTGTGTTAGCCAGGATGGTCTCGATCTCCTGACCTCGTGATCCACCCATCTCGGCCTCCCAAAGTGCTGGGATTACAGGCTTGAGCCACCGCGCCCGGCCTCCTCTGGACTTTTTATTTTTGTTTTTTTAATCTTCTTTATAAGGGCCTTAATCCCATGGACTTCAAAAATGTGAGATAATTTATTTCCTTACTTGTTTAAGCCCACTTGAGTTGTGGTTCTGTTACTTGCAATCAGAAACGTCGCTGATATGAGGCATTTCAGAAATGTAAACTACCCATAGAATTAGCTCTTCTAGTTTGTACAAGTTATTTTCAGCTTGAGTTTAGCTCAAGTTAGATGTGACAATGGTGTAATCTTACCTTTTATTCAGTTTACTGGCTGCTTTTGTAGGTTTACTTTTGACATGTTTAATATTCTAGAGCAGCAAAGTATGCAGTATAACGGAATGAACATGAATACAAAGTTATATTTATATGACATTTTTTATTTTCAGCAAAGTATTTTCCATTTTCCTGTTGATGTACTTTTTCAAATTTTTGTAAGTGGAAATTATACATAAAAAAGAGGCCGGGTGCGGCGGCTCACGCCTGTAATCCCAGCACTTTGGGAGGCCGAGGCAGGCAGATCACCTGAGGTCAGGAGTTCAAGACCAGTCTGACCAAGATGGAGAAACCCTATCTCTACTAAAAATACAAAATTAGCCAGGTGTGGCGGTGCATGCCTGTAATCCCAGCTACTCAGGAGACTGAGGCAAGAGAATCGTTTGAACCCGGGAGGTGGAGATTGCAGCGAGCCAAGATTGTACCATTGCACTCCAGCCTAGGCAACAAGAGTGAAACTCTGTCTCAAAAAACAAACAAAAAACAAAGAAACTTTGCATTTTGAAGAGATCCTTTAACTGTGTACATCTCTTTATTTGAAGAAAATTTTGGAACATTTGAACTGAAAGAGTATATCCATTGCAAGTACCCGAAAAACCCAATTCAAATTGGCTTTATATTGAAAGGAATTTATTGTCTTATATAACTAAACAGCTAAAGGTGTTTTTTATTTCAAGTAAAGGTTGATCTAGCAGCTTAACTGTATCATGAAGGGCTGTTTCTTTCTGCCTTTTTATTCCTTTCATATTTCCATAATATCAGCTTTATTCTAATGCCAGCTCATCCCATAGTGTTAAAAATGGTCAGCAACAATGTGGGATATGTGGCTTCTTCGTTTATATCCAGCAGGGGGAGAAGTATGCCCAACTTTTCCTTCTCCAACTCTGAAACCATCCCACAGGCTTCAGTCTCAATAGAACAATATAGGTCACACAAGCCCATCCCTGAGTCAATTACTGTAGCAAAAATAATGAAAATATGCCTACTGGCTTAAATTACTAATGTCTACCCTTGGAAGTGGGAGTGCGGTCCATTCCATTCAAATGACAGGCTGGTATATGTGAAAAGAGATGGATTCAGTGCAGCCAACAATGTTTACCCTAAAGAGAATGCAAAAAGAGGTAAGCCATCCTCTTTGTCAAATACAATTAGATATTATTTCTGTGTTTCTCTTTCAATGTTAAATTGTTTTTCTTCTCTGTTTTTGTCTCATTAGCAAATTGTTTGCAACAGAAAACTATTTGGCAGCTATCAATGCATATAATTTAGCCATAAGACTAAATAATAAAATGCCACTCTTGTATTTGAACCGGGCTGCTTGCCACCTAAAACTGAAAAACTTACACAAGGCTATTGAAGATTCCTCTAAGGTATGGATATCTATCTATGATATATGGTGCTTTAAATATATCCTTCTATTAATTGGTTTAAATGATTATCTTTTTCTGTTCAATTGAAATAATTGAAATGCAAAGATTTTAAAAATTGTCTTTCTTATTGAATCTTTTGTTTTTTAAACTGATTTTTTACTAATGGACAAGGATCTGGTGTTTTTTTGTGACTTCTATGAATAGTTAGTTAGATTAAAAATCAGCTGTTACTGGCCAGGCCTGGTGGCTCACACCTATAATCCCAGCACTTTGGGAGGCCAAGGTGGGTGGATCATGAGGTCAGGAGATTGAGACCATCCTGGCCAACATGGTGAAACCCCATTTCTACTAAAATACAAAAAATTAGCTGGGTGTGGTGGTGTGTGCCTGTTGTCCCAGCTACTCGGGAGGCTGAGGCAGGGGAGTCGCTTGAACCCGGGAGGTGGAGATTGCAGTGAGCTGAGATTGTGCCACTGCACTCTAGCCTGGAGAGAGAGACTCCATCAAAAAAAACAAAAAACAAACAAACAAAAAAACTCCAGGGTTACTGTATTGCCCTTCAAGTTCACAAGGATATTAGTAAATGTGTTTTTTGTTTTTTAGACCGGGTCTTGCTCTGTCACCCAGGCTGGAGTGCAGTAGTAAGATGACAACTCACTGCTGCAGCCTTGACCTCCTAATCTCAAGCGATCCTCCCATCTCAGCTTCCCAAGTAGCTGGGATTATAGGCATACAACCACCACACCCAGCTATTTTTTTTTTTTTTTTAATAGAGACGAGGTCTCCCTATGTTGCTCAGGTTGGTCTTGAACTCCTGGGTTCAAGGGCTGCTACAACCTTGGCCTCCCAAAGTGCTGGAATTACAGGCGTGAGCCATTGTACCCAGCCGGAAATTAGTAAATGGTGGTCAGTTGTGTTTACCCCTTTCCTTTCCCCTTTCCTTCTTCTTCCTTCCTTCCTTCCTTCCTTCCTTCCTTCCTTCCTTCCTTCCTTCCTTCCTTCCTTCCTTCCTCCCTCCCTCCCTTCCTCCCTCCTTCCTTCCTCCCTCTCTCCCTCCTTCCTTCCTCCCTTCCTCCCTCCATGCCTTCCTCCTTCCCTCCCTTTCTTTCCTTTTTGTTTCTTTCTTCATCTCTCCTTCTTTCCTTCCTCCCTTCCTTCCCTCCCTCCCTCTCTCCCTCTCTCCTTCCCTCTCTTTTCTTTCTTCCTCCTCCTTTTTTTTTTTTTTTTTTTTTTTGAGATAGAATCTGGCTCTGTCACCCAGGCTGGAGTACAGAGGTGTGATCACCGATCACTGCAGTCTCGACCTTCCAATCTCAAGTGATCCTCCCACCACAGCCTCCCAAGTAGCTGGGACTACAGGCATACATCACCACACATAGCTAATTTTTGTATTTTTTGTAGAGATGGGGTTTGGCCATGTTGCCCAGGCTGTTCTCCAACTCCTGGGCTCAAGCAGTCCTCCTGCGTCACCTTTGCAAGGTGCTAGGATTAAAGGTGTGAGCCACCTCACCTGGCCCACCCTTTTTCTTATTAAAGTTTTGCAGACTCGGCCGGGCACGGTGGCTTACGCCTGTAATCTCAGCACTTTGGGAGACCGAGGCAAGCAGATCACCAGAGGTCAAGACCAGCCTGCCCAACATGGTGAAACCCCGTCTCTACTAAAAACACAAAATTTAGCCAGGTGTGGGGATGGGTCTGTAGTCCCAGGCTATAGGAGAGGTTGAGGCAGGAGAATCACTTCAACCCAGGAGGCAGAGGTTGCAGTGAGCTGAGATCATGCCATTGCACTCCAGCCTAGGTGACAGAGTGAGACTCTATCTCAAAAAAAAAAAAATTTTTTTTGCAGACTCAGTGCATGGTAGAAGGAAGAACACTTGGTTTTCCCTTGTTATTTCTACCACGTGTGCAGTAAAAGGATATCCCTTTGTTAAAAAAATTTTAAGGTTTTTTTTTTTGAGACGATGTCTCTCTCTGTCGCCCAGGCTGTAGTACATTGGCATGACATCTGCTCACTGCAACCTCTTCCTCCCAGGTTCAAGAGATTCTCCTGCCTCAGCCTCCCAAGTAGGTAGGATTATAGCTGCACACCACCACACCTGGCTAATTTTTGTATTTTGTTTTGTTTCGGTTTTTTTTTTTTTTTTTTTTTTGAGACGGAGTTTTGCTCTTGTTGCCCAAGCTGCAGTGCAATCGTGATCTCAGCTCACAACAACCTCTGCCTCCTGGGTTCAAGCAATTCTCCTGCCTCAGCCTCCTGAGTAGCTGGGATTACAGGCATGTGTCTCCATGCCGGGCTAATACTGTATTTTTAGTAGAGATGGGTTTCTCCATGTTGGTGAGGCTGGTCTCAAACTCCCGACCTCAGGTGATCTGCCCGCCTCGGCCTCCCAAAGTGCTGGGATTACAGGCTTGAGCCACCATGCCTGGCCTAATTTTTGTATTTTTAGTAGAGACAGGGTTTCACCATGCTGGCTAGGCTGGTCTCAAACTCCTGACTTCAGGTAATCCACTCACTTCAGCCTCCCAAAGTGCTGGGATTACAGGCATGAGCCACCACACCCAGCAAAATTTTTTTAAGTTTTTAATTTTTTAAGAGATAGCCTGTTGCCCAGGCGAGAGTGCAGTGGCTCACTGCAACCTCAGGCTCCTGGGCTCAAGTAATCATTCTGCCTTGGCTTCCCAAAGTGCTGGGATTACAGGTGTGAGTCACCATGCCCAGCCCAGATATCACTACAGTCATTTTCTCATTTACAGGGTAACTTAGTATATTCTACTTTCCATTACTAGTATTTCATGTGAATGTCTTGAACTTCTACAGCTTTTTCTTTTTTCCATGTCAAGATAACTTGTTTTAAGGGAATATCATGTGCAAAATCTCTTAGGTAGCTTCTTGAGATTGAGGATATGGAGGACACAACCAATATCCTCACACTTTGATATCATACTACTTTTATGATCCAGTTTTTCTTTGACTCTCAAAATGCAAACAAATATTTATTGAATGAATGAATAAGCTGAGTACAATCCGAATACAAAAGCCCACAAATCCTTTTTAATAATTCCTCCTAGTAAAAATAAAGCTGTGGAGATGTGAAATGATAAGCCTGACAATAACCTTGGAGGGGTATGAATCCCATACAGGAGCAACTGAAAAATTCCTTAAGTAGTTCAACATATCTCTTCTGGAAGACCTGATAATAATTATTTCTTTTATATATATATATTTGTGTGTGTGTGTATGTGTGTGTGTGTGTGTATATATATATTTGGTAAATTCCTGTAGCAGCTAAGCTAAAAATTTAGGTGAGGACTGGAGGCCTTTTTTTTTTTTGAGATGGAGTCTTACTTTTGTTGCCTGGGCTGGAGTGCAGTGGTCACGATCTCAGCTCACTGAAACCTCCGCCTCCTGGGTTCAAGCAATTCTCCCGCCTCAACCTCCCAAGTAGCTAGGACTACAGGTGCGCACCACCACACCCAGATAATTTTTGTATTTTTTTTAAGTGGAGACAGAGTTTGGCCATGTTGGCCAGGCTGGTCTCAAAATCCTAACCTCAGGTGATCCACCCACCTCGGCCTCACAAAGTGTTGGGATTACAGGTGTGAGCCACCATGCCCAGCCTTTTGCTTGTTTAAATTAAGAAATTATAACTTTCATATAATAATTATATATATTTTGTAAGGCACTGGAGTTACTGATGCCACCTGTTACAGACAATGCTAATGCAAGAATGAAGGCACATGTACGACGTGGAACAGCATTCTGTCAACTAGAATTGTATGTAGAAGGTAAGGAATTGATAGAAATGGTGTAAAAGTCCAAAATTATACTCTGAAAAAAATGTCATTGGAATTATTTAAGATCATGACTTTGAAGGACTCCATTTTTAAATATTTTTAGCATTTAATTTATTCTTAGTAATGTCTGCAGCATATCTGACAATACATTATTTCTGAATTATATTTTAAAAATTCATTGTAGAAGGGAATTAAAATAAGTGTGAACAACAAGTTTCAGTCTAGAAAAATGCTATATTGACTGGGTGCAGTGGCTCACGCCTGTAATCCCATCACTTTGGGAGGCAGAGGCGGGCGGATTACCTGAGGTCAGGAGTTTGAGAACAGCCTGACCAACATGGAGAAACCCTCTACTAAAAATACAAAATTAGCTGGGCGTAGTGGCTCATGCCTATAATCCCAGCTACTTGGGAGGCTGAGGCAGGAGAATCGCTTGAACCCGGGAGGCGGAGGTTGTGGTGAGCTGAAATTGCGCCATTGCCCTCCAGCCTGGGCAATAACAGCGAAACTCCTTCTCAAAAAAAAAAAAAAAAAGGCTGCTGGGCGCGGTGGCTCAAGCCTGTAATTCCAGCACTTTGGGAGGCTGAGATGGGCGAATCACGAGGTCAGGAGATCGAGACCATCCTGGCTAACACGGTGAAACCCTGTCTCTACTAAAAAATACAAAAAACTAGCCGGGCGAGGTGGCGGGCATCTGTAGTCCCAGCTACTCAGGAGGCTGAGGCAGGAGAATGGCGTAAACCCGGGAGGCGGAGCTTGCAGTGAGCTGAGATCCGGCCACTGCACTCCAGCCTGGGCAAGACTCCGTCTCAAAAAAAATAAAAAGTAAAATACAATAAAAAGACTATGTTACCAGACAACACTTCATAGAAACATATGTGATAAATGTTGGGTGTGGTGCTTCACCCCTGTAATGAAGGGTGGCTTGAGGCCAGGAGTTTGAGACCAGCCTGGGCAATATAGTGAGACCTTGTCTCTTACAAAAAAAAAAAAAAAAATACATGATAGGCCAGGCGGGGTGGCTCATGCCTGTGATCTCAGCACTTTGAGAGGCTGAAGCAGGTGAATCACAAGGTCAGGAGATCGAGACCATCCTGGCTAACATGGTGAAACCCCGTCTCTACTAAAAATAAAAAAACAAAATTAGCCAGGCATGGTGGCAGGTGCCTGTAGTCCCAGCTACTCAGGAGGCTGAGGCGGGAGAATGGAGCGAACCCGGGAGGCAGAGCTTGCAGTGAGGCAAGATCGTGCCACTGCACTCCAGCCTGGGTGACAGAGCAAGACTCCGTCTCAAAACCAACCAACCAACCAAACAAACAAAAAACATGATAAAATATATAAATGATTTGAGATATCATGGATATTTATCTCAAAGAGCTTCCTTGGTCATACCCTGTATGTATGTATGTATTTGTGTGTCTGTATGTATGTATACACACACACCTAAGCTCAGAAATAACGATCTACCATAGTGCATGCATATTGCTTATATTTGTTAGATTGTATTAAGGTCTATAATTTAGCTCCATGTATACAGAAAACATACCATTTATTTTATTTTATTTCAAATAGATTTAGGTGGCCAGGTGTGGTAGCTCACACCTGTAATCCCAGAACTTTGGGAGACTAACATAGTGAAACCCCATCTCTACCAAAAATACAAAATTAGCTGGGTGTGGTGGCACATGCCTGTAATCCCAGCTACTTGGGAGGCTGAGGCAGGGGAATCACCTGAACCTGGGAGGCAGAGGTTGCAGTGAGCCGAGATTGTGCCATTGCATTCCAGCCTGGGCAACAGGAGTGAAACTCCGTCTCAAAAGCAAAAACAAAAAACAAAAAACCCCCGAAAACTATATATATATAGTTGCAGTTATTTGCAGTTACTCATGCTGTACCAAAGGCAAAATTTTGTAGTAGCCAAAGTTTATCTTCAAGGCTTCTCCTCCCATACCTCCCTAAGGAGAAGCCTGTTCAGCTTCCATTCACTCAAGGCCTAAAGGCCACCTCTTGATGATGTCTTGCCAGGGCTCCAGGCTATACATTTTTATTATTCTGTTTTCATTTTTAAAGTTGGTTCTGCTATTTGTAGGAGATTTTTTTCTAACCAAGGCATCCACATTGGGTTTATATGCCCCAACCTTTTTTAAATGTCTTATTCAATTTCAGGAGGATAAAGATGACCAAGACAGGAATGAAAAGTTCTTCAGAAATTATGGTATCGTTGGCCGGGCGCGGTGGCTCAAGCCTGTAATCCCAGCTTTTTGGGAGGCCGAGACGGGCGGATCACAAGGTCAGGAGATCGAGACCATCCTGGCTAACCCGGTGAAACCCCGTCTCTACTAAAAAATACAAAAAACTAGCTGGGCAAGGTGGCGGGCGCCTGTAGTCCCAGCTACTCGGGAGGCTGAGGCAGGAGAATGGCGTGAGCCCGGGAGGCGGAGCTTGCAGTGAGCTGAGGTCCGGCCACTTTACTCCAGCCTGGGCGACAGAGCAAGACTCCGTCTCAAAAAAAAAAAAAAAAAAAAGAAATTATGGTATCGTAGATTGTTTTGAGCTACAAAGACCCCTTCTTTTAAAGATAAGAAAGTTGAGGCTTGGAGAAGTTCAGTGAATTGCCTGAGCTGGCATAACAAATCAATAGCATTTTAGGAACTAGAACTCAAGTTTCCTTATTCTGAAATAAATATTTTTTTTCCATTGCGTTTTTGGGTGAAGATTGAGATCCAGTTACATATTTTTAACAAGCAGTAGACAATGCTTTCATTTTTAACCATTTTTTTCTCAAATGAATTCTGTACATACAGTAGCTACAGAAAGCAGCTTATACTACCGGCCGGGCGCAGTGGCTCACACCTGTAATCCTAGCACTTTGGGAGGCTGAAGCAGGCGGATTGCCTGAGTTCAGGAGTTTGAGAACAGCCTGGGCAACAGCCGTCTCCACTAAAATACAAAAAACTAGCTGGCGAGGTGGCGGGCCCCTGTAGTCCCAGCTACTCGGGAGGCTGAGGCAGGAGAATGGCATTAACCCGGGAGGCGGAGCTTGCAGTGAGCCGAGATCGTGGCACTGCACTCCAGCCTGGGAGACAGAGTGAGACAGTCTCCAAAAAAAAAAAAAAAAAGAAAAGAAAAGACAGCTTATACTATGTTCTAGTCAATGAATAAAGTATGGTTTCAGTCTACAAAAAATATTTATTTATTTATTTATTTATTTTGAGACGGAGTCTCGTTCTGTAGCCCAGGCTGGAGTACAGTGTCGCCATCTTGGCTCACGGCAACCTCCACCTCCTGGGTTCAAGCAATTCTCCTGCCTCCGCCTCTCATTTATGTCATAATGAGTCTAAGTTGTTAGTTTATTTGTGCATGAATTTAAAATAACTGTTGCTTACAGAACATTGAATAAAATAATTCCCTAAATCACTGAAAAATTTCTGCAATCTTATAGAGATACTACTATGTGTGTAAAGATGGGAATCCAATTTAAAACTTGGTACTTGTCCTGAACCATGCTACTAGTGGCTATTTTTACTTTAAACAACTATCATCTAGATAAAAGAAGTACTAATAAAATATTTATTGTATTAATCATCATTGCTATATAAACACAGGCCTACAGGATTATGAAGCGGCACTTAAGATTGATCCATCCAACAAAATTGTACAAATTGATGCTGAGAAGATTCGGAATGTAATTCAAGGAACAGAACTAAAATCTTAATGACTATTAGAAGTAACTAAGTATTGTTATAAGTTTTTTAAAAAGACCTGGAGGCATTAGAAATCTTTGTACATATTATGGCCAATTGTACAGGATTGCTTTCTGTTTAGTACTCTAGTTCTGTAGAGGGCAAAATATTATAAATCTATAGAAAATAAAGTGACTTGAACCATTTTTGAATAAATCTAAATAAGAACCTATTTTGATTCCTTATTTCTTCATATTAATACATACGTATACATTTTTGTGTTACTGAATTAAGCTTGCCCTTGTAACAAAATATATTTTGGTATAGTTACCAGGACACTTACTGATTAATTTTTAACAAGGTAGAATTTTAAAATAAAAGATTGTTTATAAATAACTTTTGTTTGTATTAATATATGATTTAATTGACTGAATGGTTGACTTTGGTATAATAAATGTTGACAGGTTTTCCGTTAGTTTCCAAATGCACAGAACCTTATTTTTTGTTTAATACGTGTCTAATGCTCGTTGTTCAAGATTAGACTAGTTCAGCCTAGTATAAAATAATTGTTTAGAAAACTTATCTTCAACTTCAGTTATAGGCTGTGCAACTGAAAACCGATCATATTTCATAACATTATCTGGTGAAGATAAATTTTTGAGCGAAATCATTCTCTAGTACTTCCAAGTAGACAAGGGGGAAAAAAAGACAGCGAAGTGTAAGATATTAATCTGGAATATTATGGTATTGATATTGGATTGCACCACCATTTGTGTTGTATCACTGGGATTATGCAGGTGTTAAGCACAATAGCACAGCTTCCCTTTTGTATGTAGTTATTGTAATTCTCTAATTAAATTTTAAAGGTTTTTTTTGTTTTGTTTTGTTTTGTTTTGTTTTTGAGATGGAGCCTCCCTCTGTTGCCCAGGCTGGAGTGCAGTGGCACAATCTCGGCTCACTGCAACCTCCTCCTCCCAAATTCAAGTGATTCTCCTTCCTCAGCCTCCCTAGTAGCTGAGATTACAGGTGCCCGCAACCACATCCAACTTTTTTTTTTTCTTTTTTTTTTTGAGGCAGAGTATCGCTCTGTAGCCCAGGCTGGAGTGCAGTGGTATGATCTCGGTTCACTGCAAGCTCCACCTCCCGGGTTCAGGCGATTCTCCTGCCTCAGCCTCCCGTGTAGCTGGGACTACAGGTGCCCGCCACCATGCCTGGCTAATTTTTTTGTATTTTCAGTAGAGACGGGGTTTCACCATGTTACCCAGTATGGTCTTAATCTTATGACTTTGTGATCCGCCTGCCTTGGCCTCCCAAAGTGCTGGGATTACAGGTGTGTAAGCTACCTCCGCACCCGGCCTTTTTTTTTTTTTTTTAATGAGATGATGTTTCACTCTTGTTGCCCAGGCTGGAGTGCAGTGGCCCAGTCTCAGCTCACTGCAACCTCTGCCTCCCGGGTTCAAGTGATTCTCCTGCCTCAGGCCTCCCAAGTAACGGATTACAGGCGCCACCATGCCTGATTAATTTTTTGTATTTTTAGTAGAGACAGAGTTTCATCATGTTGGCCAGGTTGATCTCCAACTCCTGACCTCAGGTGATCCACCCGCCTCAGCCTCCCAAAGTGCAGTGATTACAGGCGTGAGCCACTGCACCCGGCCTTATTTATTTATTTTTGAGATGGAGTCTGGCTCTGTAACCCAGGTTTTAGTGCAGTGCAATCTTGGCTCACTGCAACCTCTGTCTCCTGGGTTCAAGCAATTCTCCTGCCTCAACCTTCCAAGTAGCTGGGATTACAGGTGCGTGCTACCACATCCAGCTAATTTTGTATTTTTAGTAGAGACTGGGTTTTACCATGTTGGCCAGGCTGGTTTCAAACTCCTGACCTCAAGTGATCTGCCCGCCTCGGCCTCCCAAAGTGCTGGAATTACAGGCATGAGCCCCCGTGCTGGCCTAACAAATTTAGTTTAAAGATCTAATTGGCCTTTATCAGTGACTCATGAATCAAGCAGCATCTTATGTAAAGATTTAGAAGAGACATTACTAGAAGTAGCAGAATAAAATGACCTTTGCAAAATTATGATTAAGACAGTGAAAGAGATTTAACTTAACTGAATTTATCTTGCTTTTAACCTCCAAACTGTCCTTGTTCATTCCTGGGTGTAGGACTAACTTTAAAAAACTTAGTTTATAGTTTAAACAAAGTCAGTGATAGCCCTTTCCCAAAGCCGACCTCCTTCTTGCCTGGGGACTAAATTGCCTTTGTAGGACTAACATTAGCCACAAGGTTAAAAATTAGCACTTTGGGACGCTGAGGCAGGTGGGTCACCTAAGGTCAGGAGTTAGAGAGCAGTCTGGCCAACATGGTGAAACCCCGTCTCTACTAAAAATACAAAAATTAGCCGGGCATGGTGGCAGGTGCTTGTAATTCACAGCTACTTGGGAGGCTGAGGCAGGAGAATCACTTAAACCTGGGAGGTGAAGGCTGCAGTAAGCGGAGATTGGGCAATTGCTGTCCGGCCTGGGCAACAAGAGTGAAACTCCATCTCCAAAAAAATTATGGTTTAGAAGTCATACTGCTGGAGGCTGGGCACGGTGGCTCACGCCTGTAATCCCAGCACTGGGAGGCCGAGTCGGGTGGATCACCTGAGGTCGGGAGTTCGAGACCAGCCTGACCCCAACATGGAGAAACCCCGTCTCTACTAAAAATACAAAATTAGCTGGGCGTGGTGGTGCTTGCCTGTAATCCCCTACTCGGGAGGCTGAGGCAGGAGAATCGCTTGAACCTGGGAGGCAGAGGTTGTGGTGAGCTGAGATCGCACCATTACACTCCAGCCTGGACAACAAGAGCGAAACTCCATCTCAAAAAAAAAAAAAAAAAAGTCATACTGCTGGAGGCTACAAAATTCTGACCCTTCCTAAACTGCTCCTAAGATCAGTGCTTGAGATATTTTGCAGACCCCGCACTTAATGAATCAGCTGGCACCACCCAAATCAATAAGCTGACTCATCTAATCTTGTGGCGCCCACCAAGGAACTAACTTAACTCAGCACAAGAAAACAGCTCCAACTCTCTATAATTTCATCTCTAACCAATGAGCACTTCTGGCTCACTGGCTTCCCCTCACCCACCAAGTTGTCTTTCAAAACCGCTCCCTGGTTAGGCGCGGTGGCTAACGCCTCTAATCCCAGCACTTTGGGAGGCTGAGGCAAGTGGATCACGAGGTCAGGAGTTCAAGTCCAGCCTGGCCAAGACGGTGAAACCCCATATCTACTGAAAAAACAAAAAAAATTAGTTGGGTGTGGTGGCAGGAGGCTGAGGCAGAGAATTGCTTGAACCCAGGAGGCAGAGGTTGCAGTGAGCCGAGATCGGGCCACTACACTCCAGCCTGGGCGACGGAGCGAGACTGTCTCAAAAAAACAAAAAAACAAAAACAAAACTCTGGTCTCCCGCACAGCTGGTTCTGTATGAATTACTCTTTATTGCATTTTCGTGTCTTAATAAATTGGCTCTGTCTAGGCAGCACCCCTTTAGGGGTAACAAAAACAATTGGTATTTACATGGTAGCTCAAGCAGGAACAAGAAACAGCATAATACGAAAAGTGGGTTGGTTGATGTCTGGTAACTTCAGATCACTTTCCTTGCAAGAGTTAAAACAGTGGGGACTTGCCTATCCTGCCAGCTAAAAGGGGCCTGTTTGGGGATTTGGCTATCATCTCTCTCATGATTTATCAGGAGATCAGATAAGTAACCAAATTTTGGGCCAGGCTCGGTGGCTCACACCTATAATCCTAGCACTTTGGGAGGCTGAGACGGGCGGATCACCTGAGGTCAGGAGTTCAAGAGCAGCCTGGCCAATCCTATATCTTCTAAAAATAGAAAAATTAGCTGGACATGGTGGCAATCACCTGTAATCCCAGCTACTCGGGAGGCTGAGGCAGGACAATGACTGAGACAGTGAAAGAGAGCTAACCTAACAGACTCCATCTTGGTTCTAACCTTTAAGCTGTCCTTGTTCCTTCCTGTGCATAGGCTGAACTAACTTTGGGAGGAACTTCATTTATAGATTATAGTTTAAAACAAAGATGGTAACAACCTTTTCCCAAAACCTTTTCCTTCCTGCCTGGGGATTAGACTGCCTTTGTAGGACTAAGAAATTAGCCACAAGATTAGAAATTATGGTTTAGGAGTCATGCCGTTGGAAGTTACAAGATTCTGACCCTCACTAAACTGCTCCTAAGATCAGTGCTTGAGATATTTTGCAGACCCTGCACTTGCTGGATCAGCTGGCACCACCCAGATCAATCAACTGGCTCATCTGATCTTGTGACCCCCACCCAGGAACTGACTCAGTGTAAGAGGACAGCTTCAGTTTCTTTTGATTTCATCTCCTGCTTAACCAATCAGCACTCCTGGCTCACTGGTTTCCCCTCCCCCACCAAGTTGTCCTTAAAAACTCTTGATTCCCAAATGCTTGGGCAGTCTGATTTGATTAATAATAAAATGCTGGTCTCCTGCACAGCTGGCTCTGTGTGAATTACTCTGTCTCTATTGCAGTTCCCCTGTCTTGATAAATTGGCCCTGTCTAGGCAGCAGGCAAGGTGAATCCATTGGGGAGTTACACTAGTGCAAGAGGTTCAGTCCAAATCAGTGGCCTTCCATATATTTTATTTAACACATCCCAGAAAGAGGTTATGAATTATATCAAGCAAAAGGTTCTGTCCTAGACCAGGTTTGGGATGATCTTTCTTTTCCACATGTTAGCTCTTTGCTGACAGAGGTCAAAATATTAGTCCTAATATAGAGATATTGTCTAATAGTTTAGTGTTATATAAACCTATTCTGTCTTGGTTCCCTAGTGCAGATGAAAATCAGAGTTGAACAGTAGTTAAACTGAAAAAACAATGCTTTTACTCAGTAACTGTTATAATAAGGAAAAAGAGACCTCAGCATGGAACGAGGCTGAGTTCTTTTCATTTCTGTGAGGTCTGAGAATAAAAAATGAAAAAGAACTAGGCTCAGTTCCAAATATGACATGGACAAGTAGGGATTTATAGCCAAGGAGTAGGTTGGGTAATGAAGGTGGTCAGTGGATGAAAAATTACTAAGAGAAAACATTAGGGATAGAGGAATTTTGGTTAGATTGACCTAATAGGATTCTTGCTGAAGACAGGCCAGGTTGATCAGGTATTACCGGCGGCGGGTGGGGGCGGTTGTAGGGAATGAGGAATCTGGTCAAATATCAAGGGTGATCAGATATTGATGGTGGGGATTCTGGCTAAAGGAACTTGGCAGGACTCTTGCCATGACTGGGCTCTTAGGAGCAAGGTACATGGCTGGGCATGATGGCTCACGCCTGTAATCCCAGCACTTTGGGAGGCCGAGGTGGGTGGATCACCTGAGGTCGGGAGTTCAAGATCAGCCTGACCAACATGGAGAAACCCCATCTCTACTAACAATACAAAATTAGCCAGTTGTGGTGGCACATGCCTGTAATCCCAGCTACTCAGGAGGCTGAGCCTGGAGAATTGCTTGAACCCGGGAGGTGAAGGTTGTGGTGAGCCGAGAATGCGCCATTGCACTCCAGCCTGGGCAACAAGAACAAAACTCCATCTCAAAAAAAAAAAAAAAAAGCAAGGTACAGCCGGGCACAGTGTCTCACGCCTGTAATCCCAGCAGTTTGGGAGGCTAAGGCAGGTGGATCATGAAGTCAGGAGATGGAGACCAGCTTGACCAACATGGTGAAACCCTGTCTCTACTGAAAATATAAAACTTAGCCTGGCGTGGTGTCGCGTGCCTATAATCCCAGCTACTCAGGAGGGTGAGGCAGGAGAACCCTTGAACCTTGGAGACAGAGGTTGCAGTGAGCTGAGATCATGCCACTGTACTCCAGCCTGGACGAAGAGCAAGGTGCCAGGATGGGGCCTAGTCAAAAAAGTGGTTTACAGGAGCCTATCTAGAGTTTGGTCAAGGAGAGACCTCTTAATCACTAGCAAGCCAGGTGCTTTCCAACAAATTTCATCCATGTGGGAAATAAGGGCAAAGGATTTTGCACATACCATCTAGGGAAAAAGTAGGTGCCTTACTTCATTTTCCACTGCTGTATCAGAATACCACAGACTAGGTAATTTATAACGGACAGAGATTTATTTGGTTCATGGTTCTAGAGGCTGGGAGGTCAAGATCGAGGGACTACATGCATCTGGTGAAGCCCTTCTTGCTATATGATAACGTGGCAGAAGGTATCACATAGTAAGACAGCATGCAAGAAAGAGAGGAAAGGAAAAGGGGGCTGAACTCCTGTCTTTTATAACTAACCCAGTCCTGCAATAACTAACTCACTTCTGTATTAACAGCTTTAGTCTTTTCAAGAGGGTGGTGTCCCCATGAACTAATAGTCTGTTTTGTGTGTGTGTGATGGAGTCTTGCTTTGTCACTCAGACTAGAGTGCAGTGGCATGATCTAGGCTTACTGCAACCTCCGCCTTCTGGGTTCAAGTGATTCTCCTGCCTCAGCCTCCCGAGTAGCTGAGATTACAGGCATGTGCCACCAAGCCTGGCTAATTTTGGTATTTTTAGTAGAGACAGCTTTTCACCATGTTGGCCAGGCTGGTCTCAAAACTCCTGACCTCAGGTGATTTGCCTGCCTTGGCCTCCCAAAGTGCTGGGATTACAGGCGTGAGACACCGTGCCTGGCCTATTTTTGTATTTTTTAATAGAGACAATGTTTTACCAATTGGCCAGGCTGGTTTCACACTCCTGATCTTAAGTGATCCACCTGCCTTGGCCTCCCAAAGTGCTGACATTGCAGGTATGAGCCACCGCCCTGGCTTTGCTTTAGCTTTTTAGTGCATATTAAGGACTAACATTACTCTCTAGTATCTTCAGCTATCTACATCTATCTTCAGCTATCTACATCTATCTTCAGCTATCTACATCTGATTGCTGTAGGTCAGCAGTTCTCAAAATGTGTTCTCATCAGAATACAAATACTCTGGTCAGCACGGTGGTTTACACCCATAATCCCAACACTTCGGGAGGTGGTGGGTCACGCCTATAATCCCAGCACTTGGGAGGAGGTGGGAGGATAATTTGAGCCCAGGAGTCCAAGACTAACCTAAGCAACATAGTGAGACCCCCATCTCTACAAAAAATAGAAAAAAAGTTAGCCAGGCATGGTGGTGCATGACTGTAGTCCTAGCTACTTGGGAGGCTGAGGTTGGAAAATCGCTTGAGCTGGGGAAGTCAAGGTTGAGGTTGAGGTTACAGTGAGCTGTGATTGTGTCATTGTACTCCAGCCTGGGTGACAGAGGGAGACGCTGACTCAAAAAGAGTAGAAAATATGCTATATTATATCCTATCTTTAAAAAAACGACAAGAAACCTTTGGCTCAACATCTAGCTATTGCCCCATTTATCTGTTCAGTGTGCAGCAAAATTACTTAAAATTAGTTTTGAGTTCTTCGGCTCTTTCTTATTCCAATAAAGTTTTCCTCTCTACCGCTTCTTGTTGTAGAGAGGAATACTTATTTATTTATTTATTTTTGAGGCAGAGTTTCGCTCGTCACCCTGGCTGGAGTGCAATGTCGTGATTTGGCTCACTGCAAACTCTGCCTCCTAGGTTCAAGCGATTCTCCTGCCTCAGCCTCCCAAGTAGCTGGAATTACAGGTGTCCGCCATCACGCCCAGCTGGAATTACAGGTGTCCGCCATCACGCCCAGCTAATTTTTGTATTTTTAGTAGAGACAGGTTTTCACCATGTTGGCCAGGTTGGTCTCAAACGCCTGACCTCAGGCCACCTGCCCACCTCAGCCTTCCAAAGTGCCGGGATTACAGGTGTGAGCCTTCCCGCCTGGCCTTGTTGAAATACTTTTGTTTGAAGTCATCCATGACCTCTGCTTTGCCTCATCAAAGGTCAGTTCTCAATTCATATGCTATTTCCCAAGATAATTTCACACTGCTGGGCCAGTTCCTCTCCTTGAAACCAGCTTGGCTTCCAGGCCTCACAGTCTTCTAATTTCCTTTCTTCACTAGTCACTCCTTCTTGATCTCATTTGTTTCTTCTTGTTCTTTGCCTTGACCTCTAAATGGTGGTTTTCCCTAAAGCATAGTCCTCAGGTCTGTTTACCTACACTTTGTAGTCTTGTCTGATTTAATCGTTTTAAATAACGTGTGGTTCAAATTGATTATCTTCAACTTGGACTTCTCTCTTGAATTCAACTTGTATATTCAATTGCCCTACATCAACTTGACTGTCCTCAGATATTCTCTTCACCTCCTTCAGAGGGTGTGGTCAGACATCACCTTATCAGAAGCCTTCCCTTTCCAACCTACCTAAAGTAATTCCTTGCTGAAGTACTCGCTTTCCTCCTAACTCTATTTTATGTTTTTTCCCATAATACTTACCACTAGGTATAGAACATAGGTAACTATGTAAATATATATTCATATATGTTATTTATGTATATATTAATGTGTATTTTTATTTATAAATATATAAAAATATATATTTATACATGCTTTTTGGTCTGTTTCCTCCTGCTGGGATTCATTAGAATCTAAGCTCCATTAGGACTAGCTTCTAGTGCCTAGTATAGTCCTGGGACCTTATTATTATTATTATTATTTTTTTGAGACGGAATTTGCCTCTTGTTGCCCAGGCTGTAGTGCAATGGCATGATATCGGCTCACTGCAACCTCCACCTCCCGGGTTCAAGAGATTCTCCTGCCTCAGCCTCCCGAATAGCTTGGATTACAGGCATGCATCACCACGCCCACCTAATTTTTTTTGGTATTTTTAGTAGAGACGGGGTTTCTCCATGTTGGTCCAGGCTGGTCTGGAACTCCTGACCTCAGGTGATCCGCCTGCCTCAGCCTCCCAAAGTATTGGGATTACAGGCATGAGCCACCATGCCCAGCCAGTCCTGGGACTTTAATAGGCACTGAATGACTATGTATATAATGAAATTCCAGATGACATGCTTGATTTTCAGCTATTTATCCTGACAATTTTATTATTATTTTAGATGAAGTCTCCCTCTGTCACCCAGGTTGGAGTGCAGTGGCGTGATCTCAGCTCACTGCAACCTCCACTTCCCAGGTTGAAGAGATTCTCCTGCCTCGGGCTCTGGTGTAGCTGGGATTACAGGCATGCACCACCATGCCTGGCTAAGTTTTTGTATTTTTAATAGAGATGTGGTCTCACCATGTTGCCCAGGTTTGTCTCGAACTCCTGGCTTCCTGTAATCCACCCACCTTGGCCTCCCAAAAGTGCTGGGATTTTAAGTGTGAGCCACTGTGCCTGGAGTATCCTAAGAATTTTTTTTTTTTTTTTTTTTTTTGAGACAGAATCTCACTCTGTTGCCCAGGCTGCAGTGCAGTGGTATGATCTTGGCTCACTGCAACCTCTGCCTCCTGGGTTAAAGCGATTCTCCTGCCGCAGCCTCCCAAGTAGCTGGGACTATAGGTACACGCCACCATACCTGGCTAATTTTTTGTATTTTTAGTAGAGACTGGGTTTCGTCATGTTGGCTAGGCTGGTCTCGACCTCCTGACCTCAAGTGATCCACCCGCCCAAAATGCTGGGATTACAGACGTAAGCCACAGCGCCCAGCCAATCCTGAGAATTTTAGCAACAACAAAAGTGACCCAACGGTGCACCACTGCCATAGGTAGGAATTTTAGGTTAGATTCTACATATAAAAAGGTAAATTCACTTGCCATGAATTGGGCACCTACAGTGAAGGGGGAAAATTGTTTGTATGGTTTATACTGCAAAAACAGGCTAATAAACTAAAACGTTATTGCGTAATTCACTTGGACATCTTGTGCAGTGCCTCACTATTTGATGTTTTGAGGAAGTGAAAAAAATTAATTTTTCTTGATTGTGCCATTACCAAATTATCAGTTTTGGGGGTAATTGGAAGAAATTGATGAGTCTGCAGAGTTTGAGCTGTTTCCTTACATCAAGCAACTTCTATGATTAGAAGATTCAACTTTTATAATCCCCTAATGACTCACAAATTTATTCTTTCTAATTGATGGTAATATCCTGAAATAAAACCAACAGGGGAAAATAACAATGATTTTTTTTTCCAGAAAGATATTCAGACCCAATTATCAACATATGGTTTAAACAGATGGCAGCTGAAATAAATCTGTGTGTGCAGTAGAATCAGAGATTTTAAAGAATTGTATAGCCTGTCACCTACCACTGCTCACACTATGTTAAAGATATATAAAATTAATTGCATTTATAAAAATATACCACATTGTCTCATATCTTTGTACTTTTATCCATAGTTTCTTCTCCCTAGAATAACCTTCCTTTGATTTAGCTTTATCTTCTCTAGGTCACTTCTCCTGATCTCTCTGGTCTCAATTTGAGCAATTCTGTCTATGTCTGAAAGGCCTGTACATACTGCCTACTTTACATTACAAAAATTATCACATATTAATTTGCTAATCTCATTCTCCCAAAATATTTTTTTTTTTTTTGAGACAGAGTTTTGCTCTTGTTGCACAGGCTGGAGTCCAATGGCGTGATCTCGGCTTACTGCAACCTCTACCTCCCGGGTTCAAGCGATTCTCCTGCCTCAGCCTCCCAAAGTAGCTGGGATTACAGGCACCCGCCACCATGCTCAGCTGATTTTTTTGTATCTTAGTTGAGATGGGGTTTCACCATGTTCGCCAGGCTGGTCTTGAACTCCTGACCTCAGGTGATCCACCTGCCCCGGCCTCTCAATGTGCTGGGATTACAGGTGTGAGCCACCACATGGCCAATATTGTTAATTAAAACAATAAAAATCACTGTCTTTTATTTCTGTACCTCTATTTGCATAGTACAGTCTGTCATCAGTCAGGGTTCAAAAAATATTTGCTGAATGAATCAATAAATTACAAGTTATCTCTTCCACCAGCCTAGCAGTGGGAACTAACATTATGTTAAAAGTGGGAAATTGGCTGGGCAGCATGGCTCACTCCTGTAATCCCAACACTTCAGGAGGCCAAGGCAGGATGACAGCTTAAGGACAGGAGTTTGAGGTCAGCCTGGGCAACACAGCGAAACTCCATCTACACACACACACCACCCCCCCTATAAATTAGCCGGGGGCATGTTGTTCCTGCCTGTAGTCCCAGCTAGTAGAGGCTGAGGTGGGGGATGGTTTGAGCCCAGGAGTCCAAGGTTGCAATGAACCATGATCATGACACTGCATACCAGCTTGGGTGACAAGGTGAAACCCTGTCTCCAAAAATAAAAAATAAAAGTGTGTTGGCCAGGCACAGTGGCTCACGCCTGTAATCTCAGCACTTTGGGAGGCCGAGGTGGGCAGATCACCAGGTCAGGAGATTGAGACCATCCTAGCTAACAGGGTGAAACCCCATCTCTACTAAAAATACAAAAAATTAGCTGGGCATGGTGGCGAGTGCCTGTAATCCCAGCTACTCGGGAGGCTGAGGCAGAAGAATCGCTTGAACCTGGGAGGCGGAGGTTGCAGTGAGCCAAGATCGCGCCATTGCCCTTCACCCTGGGCAATAGAGTGAGACTCCATCTCAAAAAAACCAAAAAAAAACAAAAAAAAAACCAAAGTGTGAAATTGTTGGTCAGAATCTTCCTTAAATCATTTTTTTTCTTACAGCTCCCGTGTTCCTCTGTCTTGATAAGTAGACTCAATAGATAAGTAAATAAAATATGAAAGGCTTTTGAAGCTTTTGGATTACATGGACTAACACTTGCTACCTTTTATTTTGCTATTTTGAACATATTTTCATTTAAAAAGTCATTGTCATTCAGTTATCAGTTGAAATACTTTATTTAACTTATTTTAAAAATTGATTATAAACTTTTTATCTCAATTAGGTATTCTACCCTTAGATTTAACACTCATTTTTCCCGAGTATATTTTCTTTTCAATATACAAAGAAATGTATTTTCATAGAGTGTGTTGAATATTAGGAAAATCAAGAGTTCTGGTTCTGTCAGGTGCAGTATTTAGAGTGTTATTTTGATAAAATCCAGTTGCTCTGATATGGCTTGAAAATACTTGCTCCTTTGGAGTATATTTGCAGGGGAAAAACTGTGGCATAGGTAGAAATTCACCATAATGACTTGAATTGGTTTTATACATAATCATCTGAGGTTTTGATAGTGAGGTGGCTGTCTGGAGTGTCTTCGGATCCAACATACATGAAAACACAGGATTGCCAGGGTTCACACAAGGAGGCAGTTGTTCAGATTTCATTTCTGTGTCTAAATTTGAAAGTGAAGTACTTTTCTTGTCCTAAAAAACAAACATATAAAATCATTCTCCATTTTAAAGTTCTGAAAAAAATAAAATAAAATTCAGTCCCACCCACTTCCCTTTTTTAGAAATTCTGTTCTCTTGAGGGGATTGAATGTCAGGCCTCTGAGTCCAAGCTAAGCCATCATATCCCCTGTGACCTGCACGTATACATCCACATGGCCTGAAGCAAGTGAAGAACCACAAAAGAAGTGAAAATGGCCCGAAGCAAGTGAAGAATCACAAAAGAAGTGAAAATGGCCGGTTCCTGCCTTAACTGATGACATTACCTTGTGACATTCACTCTCCTGGCTCAGAACCTCCCCCACTGAGCACCTTGTGACCCCCACCCCTGCCCGCCAGAGAATAACCCCCTTTGTCTGTAATTTTCCATTACCAACCCAAATCCTATAAAACGGCCCCACCCCTATCTCCGATCGCGGACTCAGCCCGCCTGCACCCAGGTGATTAAAAAGCTTTATTGCTCACACAAAGCCTGTTTGGTGGTCTCTTCTCTTGACATTGAAGACTACCCTTAAAATCACATACACCTGTACACAGAGTGAACTTGTCAAAAATATGCATAAGGTAGCTTTTTAAACATTCTGTACTACAACTATGAGAATTTATTGAAAAGTCTGTAAATCATAGGGAAAATCTGAAAAGTCATAGTTAGAAGAGGAAGTACAGCTTTATTTTAGAGTGAAAAAGGAAAAAGATAAACATCCAGGGTTAGCCTGGGTATGTGGGCAGCCATTAAGCAACTAATTACACAGCTAACTGAATAATTACAATTGTGATAACTGCTATGAAGAAAAAAAATACAACATATTAATGGAGACACAATGGGGGTTCTAATCTAGTGCTGGGGGTTAGGGAAAGCCATGCCAATGAAGTACCATTCAATCTAAGATTGACTATAAAGCAAGGAAGTAAAAGATAGAGGTGGGGACAAAGTATGGCAAGTCAAATAAATTAGGGTGAAAATGTCATGAGATCAGAATAGAGAGCCAGGGGTCAGATCTCTCAGGGTTTTGTTGACTGTGTTTAAAATCTGAACCTTTATTGTAAAAGCAATGGAAAGCTATTGAAGGGTTTTAAGGAGAGGTGTGACATGATGTAATATAATTCTAGTAAAATTACTTTGGCTGTTGTTAGGGCCTGTGTGAATGTGGTGAGGAGCTGCAATAGTCCATGTGAGTAATGATGACAATATATAGTAGGTGGTAGCATGGAGATGGAGCAGATTTGTTTGTTTTGTTTTGTGTGTTTCTTTTTTGAGACAGAGTCTCGCTCTGTCATCCAGGCTGGACTGCAATGGTGCAATCTTGGCTCACTGCAACCTCCGCCTCCCGGGTTCAAGCAATTCTCCTGCCTCAGCCTCCCAAGTAGCTGGGATTACAGGCATGTACCACCATGCCCAGCTAATTTTGTATTTTTAGTAGAGATGGGGTTTCTCCATGTTAGTCAGCCTGGTCTTGAACTCCCAACCTCAGGTGATCCGCCCGCCTCAGCCTCCCAAAGTGCTGGAATTACAAGTGTGAACTACCTCCCAGCCTAATTTTTGTATTTTTAGTAGAGATGGGGGTTCACCATGATGGCCAGGCTGGTCTTGGACTCCTGACCAAGTGATCCACCTGCCTCGGCTTCCCAAAATGTTGGGATTACAGGTGTGAGCCACCGCGCCTGGCCAAATGAAATCAATTTTTATCACTATTTTATTTTATTTTTTGAGATGGAGTTTTGCTCTGTCGTCTAGGCTGGAGTGCAGTGGTGTAGTCTCAGCTCATTGTAACCTCTGTGTCCCAGGTTCAAGTGATTCCCCTGCCTCAGCCTCCAGAGTAGCTGGGACTACAGGTGCCTGCCAACACACCTGGCTAATTTTTGTGTTTTTAGTAGAAATGGGGTTTCACCATGTTGGTCAGGCTGTTCTTGAACTCCTGACCTCAGATGATCTGCCTGCCTCGGCTTTCCAAAGTGCTGGGACTACAGTCATGAGCCACCAGGCCTCACCAGATTTTATTATTTTCTTTTTTGCAGGTTTACCTCAATGTATGATCTTCCAGAATCAGTTCTGAAATTTACAGGTTAATAACACCTTATATTAGCAAATATGGTTTGCTAATATTCACTTAATACTCATACGTTTGTAGTTGGCAAAGCTGGAAATAGAACTCAGGTTCACTAAGCGTCATCAATGTTATTCTCATCAGATCTTGCTGTTTATTCTTTTTGATACTGCTTATTAATTTGTTTTAAATATTAACAACACAGATACTGGATAATAGTAAATCATAAGAATCATAAAATTTTGATGGTATCTCAACTGATCAGCTTTTCTCCAATTTTCTAGGTTTCCTCAGCACAGGGGAAAGCTTTATAGGTAGAAGGTGGTGGCCCTGTGACTTGTGGGGAAAAGTACCACTGTAATTTACTTTTATGGGCACCTAAGCAGGTTGCCCAGGGCAACTTGTAGATTTGTTGTTGTTATTAATACTATCTCCTTCAGTCACTGAGAACTCTTTTTTTTTTTTTGAGATGGAGTTTCACTCTTGTTGCCTAGGCTGGAGTGCAATGGCATGATCTTGGCTCACTGCAACCTCCACCTCCCCGGTTCAAGTGATTCTCTTGCCTCAGCCTCCCAGGTAGCTGGGATTATAGGCATGCGTCACCACACCCAGCTAATTTTGTATGTTTAGTAGAGATGGGGTTTCTGCATGTTGGTCAGGCTGGTCTCGAACTCCTGTCCTCAGGTGATTCGCCTGCATCGGCCTCCCAAAATACTGGGTCCTAAATGCTGGGATTATAGGCGTGAGCCACAGCGCCCAGCTGAGAACTCTTTTTGTCATCAAATGACCTTCCTTAACTACTGGTTCTAGAATTCCAATCAGCTTTGGCTCAAAACATAATGCAGAAAATGAAATCTAGTCAAAACAGAAGACAAATTAGCTGATAAACTTTGTTGGCATAATTAGTACCGCAAAATCTGGAAAAGTTAAATCCTAAATTAAAATTTTTTTAGATTTCCAGGATAATTCACAAATGTTTATAGATTCTGAAACAAAAGGCCCATTGCTTTATACTTTACATCATAGACAACCACTGCAGTTTTCTTATTTGGGTTTCACCTTCTTCAAACCTGATATTCTTAAAATGTGGAGTTCAAACTGACTACAATTAAGAACGAAACAAACAGCCAATACAAAGAATGATAAAAGGATGAGTTTAAATTATCTGCCACATATGTCAACAACTTTTATTAAATGATAAAAAGGTTAAAATTGTAAATAATTTTACAGAAGAAATTACATCTTAAAATTGGCCTGTGAAAGTGGCTTGAAAGGTATAAAAATCTACCAGTAGCTGGTATTAGCTTTCTTAGTAATTTAATTTTCAGTTAAAGTTAGAGAAAGCCAGACCACCTTGACTTTTTGAAGTCCTTCGGTATAGATAAATATATACTTAAAAAGATAAATGAAAACAAGTCATTAGTTAATAATGCCCATCGCAGAAGCTGTAACTATAAAATTAAGATTTTTTTGATGTCACTGTTGATGTTAAATATAGTTAATAGAAAAGCAAAAATAAAAAAGGTCTAATTTTGAGGCACTCTTTTGTCTCTGCTCAGGCCCACCATCTTCCTTGCTAATGTTTACGTTTATTATTTATTTTTTCATTTATTGATTTACTTTTACCACAATTAGGGGACAGAGAATGAAACCTAAACTTTTCATTGCTTCTGTAAAGAGTGAATATAAATGTAAGATATCTTTCGCTCTTGTTGCCCTGGCTGCAGTTCAGTGGCGCAGTCTCATCTCACTGCAACCTCTGCCTCCCAGGTTCAAGCGATTCTCCTGCCTCAGCCTCCCAAGTAGCTAGGATTACAGGCGCGCGCCATCTCTCCCGGCTAATTTTTTGTATTTAGTAGAGACGGAGTTTCATCATGTAGGTCCGGCTGGTCTCGAACTCCTGACCTCAGGTGATCCACCCGCCTCGGCCTCCCAAATTACTGGGATTGCAGGCGTGAGCCCCGCGCCCGGTCACCATATCCTTTTTTAAAACAACTCCCTTCTTTGACAAAGTACAATTTAAGTATACAATTAACAAAGTACGTTTTTCTTGTTCAAAACCATCACTAACAGTTTGCAGTAGGGTATGAGTGCATACAATCCCGATGGTCTTTACACCTTTAGAGGCTATTCGGATTTAAGGAAACGTACATTTACATGTGTAAATGTAAAAGCTCAGTAGCTGCCTTGTAAAGTGTTTTTCGGGGTTGTGGGGTTGGGATTGGTAGGAGTAGGTGGTGCCTCAAATTATACCAACGAATACCAACATTCCCAAACATCTATCCCTCTGCCTAAACTCACCCAGTCGCGGTCTGTCATTTTCGCTATTTTCTTTGTTAATTTTTTCGGCAAAGTCAGTTTGCATGCAGTAGATGGCAAGAAAGCCGGTGAACGCCTAGGGACGTGGCGTTTTAACCGCAACCCAATTAAAGCAGCAAATAGAAGATGAATAGCTGGGTGGATCAGTATGTGTAAACCTATCCGTTTAATCCGGGGAGTTGTTTTCCCGGTGAAACCACGAATCCTTTCTGGAGGTTGCAACTCGTATCCATAGCAACTGGAAGTGGTCGCCGGCTCCCGGATGTTGTGGGGATCTGCGGCCGCCCGGCCCAGCTTCCTGCAGCCGCCCGGCGGCGCCCTGCGCTCCTCTTCGGGAGTGGTAGTTCTTCTCTTCACCGGTGCCTGGCAGGAGGCGCAAACGGGACTACGCGTCACGGCATGCACTGCGGCCCCCAGCCGGTCACCGCCTGTGGGCTGCAGACGCCTGCGAGCAGGTTGTTGTTTTTATAAGAGGCGTCATTGGCGCCCGAGCTGTGACCGCCGCCACTGGGGCAGCCAGCACAATTGGGCGGAGGTGGCGTTGCCCCTTCAGGTACTGTACTAGGAGGGCTTAGACCCCGGGAGGGGGTTTGTGCCGACTGTCTGAGTCCCTGGCCGACACCTTCGGCTCCGTAGAGGAGCAGTGGCGTGGTCCGCCTCCTAGGCTGGGGCTGCTCGGGCGGGGACTTGACGCCTGGCGTCAGCGGCCGCACGGGCGACCTCCTCGGGCCGTGCGCGAGTCCACAGTCCCGGAGGCCCGAGCTGGCCCCTGGGGCATCCGGTCCGGTGGTCTTGCAGCCTCCAAACCCCGTGTGCTATACTGAGCTGCGCGCCAACAGTGGGAGAGCGGACGGCCTGGGGCACCCTCCTTCCTTCACTGGGCAGGCTCTGAGGTGCTGGTCGGTCTGGACTGATGAAAATCCATATGGTAAGATGTTATGTGCGTCACCCTGCCGGGTTTAATGCCAGCCTGTCTTTTGATGACGTTTGAGCCCCCGTGATGTCAGGAATAGAAAGATTAAATATTAAGTAATGCCCGGCTACTTCCGCTGGCACGCCAGCCTGATGATGATCAAATACCTCTCCATACCCTTCTCCAACTCACTGGCCTCCTTTAGCTTTGGTCTTCCTAACCGATTTGTCCTCATTAGCAGCTGCCTTATGCAGTGCCTTGTACGCGTTATGTTTAGCACTATTGGGAGCTCCAAGTAAGGTATTTTGTTGAGTGATGAGATGTGTACTGTTCTGCTCTACTTTTATTGAAAAACACAGTGGGGAATTCTTGTAGCTAGAATAGCTAACTATAGTACTATGAATTTTAGATTTGTCTCCTCCAGTCTACAGGTTAGTGCTTGAAATGTCGCAATTAACGCATCGTATCTTTTAAGATTAGAATCTTATTGGGCCCCACACGTCTCTGGGTATTTATCACACACACCCAATGTGAATGGTTTACTGTTGTTTTCTGAGCTCAGGTCATATAGCGGAAGATGGAGATGGTGAGGGTATTATTTTTATGCATAATTTTTTTTTTTTTTTTGAGACGGGCTTTCGCTCTTGTTGCCCAGGCTGGAGTGCAGTGGCGCGATCTCGGCTCACTGCAACCTCTGCCTTCCGGTTTCAAGCGATTCTCCTGCCTCAGCCTCCCGAGTATCTGGGATTACAGGTGCCCGCCACCACGCCTGGCTAATTTTTGTATTTTTAGTAGAGACGGGGGTCTCACCATGTTGGCCAGGCTGGTCTCGAACTCCTGACCTCGTGATCCGCCGGCTTCGGCCTCCCAAAGTGCTGGGATTACAGGCGTGAACCCCCGCGCCCAGCCTTAATTCATAATTTTTAACCTTTTACGCTAAGGACGGAATTTCAATCAAAAAAGTATTAAAAATCAGCCCAAATACAATTTAAAGGTGTGGGAAATACTTGTTCTTATATGAAAACCATTTAGAAAATAGTGTAATTGCAATTTTGTAAACCATGGAACAAAAAGTGAACATAATTCTTTTAGAAATGACTTAAAGGGCCCAGAACGGTGGCTCATGCCTGTAATCCCAGCACTTTGGGAGGCCCATACAGGTGGATCACCTGAGGTCAGGAGTTCGAGACCAGCCTGGACAACAAGGTGAAAACCTGTCTCTACTAAAAATACAAGAATTAGCTGGGCGTGGTGGCGTGCGCCTGTAATCCCAGCTACTTGGGAGGCTGAGGCAGGAGAATTACTTGAACCCGGAGGTGGAGGTTGCAGTGAGCCAAGATCTGGCCACTGCACTCCAATCTGGGTGACACAGTGAGACTATCTCAAAAAAAAAACAAAAAACCAAAAACCAAAAAAAAAAAAACCAGAAAAGAAATAAAGGCTATTCACACTTATGAAAGTGTAGATAGTGAAACTAGAAATGATTTTTCTTGTACTTTCCTGTACTTTTCAAGTTTTCTGTAGAAAAAACTTTTAAAAAAGGATGCAAGTATTAACAGCACTTTGAGAGTTTGTATATCATTTTTTTCACTTTCTAGTGGAAAGCACCCCCCTTATGCAAAAAAAAAAAAAAAAAGGCAGCAATTCCAGTTATGGACTCTGTGAACATTACTTTAAAAAGAAAATAAGGGCCTACTGCGGTGGTTTATGCCTGTAATCCCAGGACTTTGGGAAGCCAAGGCAGGCAGATCACTTGAGGTCAGGACTTCAAGACCAGCCTGGCCAACATGGCAAAAACCCGTCTTTTTTTTTTTTTTTTTTTAGACGGGGTCTCGCTCTGTCGCCCAGGCTGGAGTGCAGTGGCCGGATCTCAGCTCACTGCAAGCTCCGCCTCCCGGGTTCCCGCCATTCTCCTGCCTCAGCCTCCCGAGTAGCTGGGACCAGAGGCGCCGCCACCACGCCCGGCTCATTTTTTATGTTTTTAGTAGAGACGGGGTTTCACCGTGTTAGCCAGGATGGTCTCGATCTCCTGACCTCGTGATCCGCCCATCTCGGCCTCCCAAAGTGCTGGGATTGCAGGCTTGAGCCACCGCGCCCAGCCAATTTTTTGTATTTTTAGTAGAGACAGGGTTTCACTATGATCTCGATCTCCTGACCTCGTGATCCGCCCGCCTCACCCTCCCAAAGTGCTGGGATTACAGGCGTGAGCCACCGCGCCCGGCTAAAACCCCATCTTGACTAAAAATACAAAAATTAGCCGGGCGTGGTGGCAGGTGCCTGTAATCCCAGCTATTTGGGAGGCTGAGGCAGTAGAATCGCTTGAACCTGGGAGGCAGAAGTTGCAGTGAGCCAAGATCATGCCACTGCACTCTAGCCTGGGTGACAGAATGAGACTATCTCAAAAAATCCAAATAAGCAGTAACAGTAAAAAACACAGGCAAAGTCCCTGTTGTTACATCTGCAGACTATATTAATTTAAGCGTAAATTATTTGGAGAGTAGGGACAATAAATGAATTAGTTGGACTGGAAGAAAATAACAGATCTGACAATTAGTAGCATTTGTAGATCTCATTTTATTTTTTGGAGAAGATGTCTTGCTCTGTCACCTAGTCTGGAGTGCAGTGGCCTGGACACGAGTTACTGCAGTCTTCTGGGCTCAAGTGATCCTCCCAACCCAGCCTCCCAAATAGCTGGGGCCACAGGCACATGTCACCAGGCCTAGGTCTGTTTAATGTATTTTTTTTGAGACAGAATCCTGCTCTATTATATGGTAGCTCAGCCTTGGCTCACTGCAACCTCTGCCTCCTAGTAGCTGGGATTACAGTGTGATTCAAGCTGGGTTCAAGCATGATTCTTGTGCCGTAGCCTCCGAGTAGCTGGGATTACAGACATGTGACACCATGCCCCTCTAATTTTTTTTTTTTTTTGTGATGGAGTTTCGCTCTTGTTGCCTAGGCTGGAGTGCTGTGGCAAGATCTTAGCTCACCGCAACCTCCGCCCCCTGGGTTCAAGTGATTCTCCCGTCTCAGTTTCCTGAGTAGCTGGGATTACAGGCATGCGCCACCACGCCCGGCTAATTTTGTATTTTTAGTAGAGACAGAGTTTTTCCATGTTGGTCAGGCTGGTCTCGAACTCCCGACCTCTGGTGGTCCACCCGCCTCGGCCTCCCAAAGTGCTGGGATTACAGGTGTGAACCACTGCTCCGACCTAATTTTTGTATTTTTAGTAGAGACTGGATTTTGCCATGTTGGCCAGGCTGGTTGTGAAGTCCTGGCCTCAAGTGATCTGTCCACCTTGGCCTCCCAAAGTGCTGGGATTACAGGTGTGAGCCACTGTACCCAGCCTAATTTTTTAAGTTTTTTCTTTTTTTTTCTTTGAGATGGAGTCTCACTCTGTCACCCAGGCGTGATCTCAGCTCACTGTAACCTCCACCTCCCAGGTTCAAGCAATTCTCTTGGCGTCAGCGTCCCGAGTAGCTGAGATTACAGGCACACACCACCATGCCTGGCTAAGTTTTGTATTTTTAGTAGAGGTTGGATTTCACCATGATGGCCAGGATGGTCTCGATCTCCTGAACTTGTGATCCACTTGCCTGGGCCTCCCAAAGTGCTGGGATTACAGGTGTGAGCCACCGCGCCCGGCCCTAATTTTAAAATGTTATATAGAAGCAGGGTCTTGCTATGTTGCCCAGGCTGGTCTCTGAACTCCTGGGTTCAAGCGATTTTCCTGCCTTAGTCTCCCAGGGTTGGATACAGGCATGAGAACTCCATGTCTGGCCTATGCATCCCATCTTTTGATCTGGTTTCTTTTCACCCTGTACAGTGAAATCAGAGGCAAAAGTGCTTAGCTTTTCTTCACTTAAGGCTGGACAATCTTAAACTTGTTAACATTGAATCACTTTGAGTACCATGTTTTATATGTTTGATATTTTGGCTTATGTCTGTTTTTGTTTTATTTTTTGTTATGGTTATATTGGATATGGACTGGTAAATAGTGTAATCAATCGTTAGTCCACATTTTGTTTTCTGTTGTAAAGGGCTACATTGTTTTTCCATATTAATATACAGTACATTTTTTTTGCTACTATCTGCCTCTTAAAAATTAAGGGGGTTTACCTTAACGCCAAGTGTCAGTTGACACTTGATTAAAAAAAAATCTATTCAAGTGTTTTAGAAAAAACACTTTTAACACTGTTGTTTTTCAGGTTACGGTGTTCATACTTTATTTTCTTACGTTGCCTTCTTTGGAGCTTGCCTACTGCAAATGTCAGTTTCTTTTCAATATTTTTTTATCTTATAATTTTGTATATTCTGTGTACTGAGTTGGCTCAATATGTTATTAGGCTTTGGGTCTATTCACAGGGCATAAGAAAAATTCCAAATTGATTAACGTGTCTGATTTACTAACTCCTTCCACAGTGTGTTGTTGTATGGGTTGTATAATTATATTCTTATTCAAGATAAAGAAAGACTTTAAAAAATTAGGTGTATATGAACTGCTAAAATCATGGAAGTAGTCGTTTTTGAACATGTTAAGAACATGAACACAGCAGCAAGGCCTGTTAAGCCCAAGGTACTTTAAACAAAAAATGCAGACTCATCTAACAATGCAGAACTGTTGGAGGCTGAATTATGTTTGTTTCTTTGTGGTGAAGATGAGGAAGTTGCAGTATTGTCAGTGATAAAGGATTACATTTTCACACATTTCCTTCCTGACAGTTCCATAATTTTAACTAGGCTAAAACACTTGGTTTCAAAGGTCGTTTGCAATGTATTGTACCAGATAAACTTGGCCGTATTTTCTCTCAATTTGAGTTCTAAGATTAAATTCAGCCCTATAATATGGGAAGGATTACAATTAAGTGATGAATAAAGGGATTTTTTTCCCCAAAGGGCATTTAATGTGTGGAAAGCTCTTGAATTACCTGAGGAAGTATTAGAAAATAAGAAGTGTGAGTTAAGTTTTTTTTTTTCTGTCATCACAGGAAGCCTGAAATTTTTTTTTTTTTTTTTTTTTTTTTTTTTCAGTACTTATCTAAATCACTATTCTTTTAAAATCTTACAAAATCTTACTTCTGGTTCATATTGCCAGCGTGTTGAAATGTAAAAAGAGCATTGGGTTGGAAATCAGAGACTTTTTAATGATGTTGAGCAAGTGATTATTTATAATTTTCTGTTCATTTTCATTTGGAATTTGTAAATAATAGCAAGCTGCCTTTATGGGGGTATTTGTGATGATGAAATCAGATACGAAAATGAAATTGCTTTGTAAGTCGCGGAGTTACCTACTCAGGTGAAGTGTTATTGTACTGCATAAGTGCATTTACATGAAGCACTTATATATTTGAAGTGTGATGATGGGATAAATACTTTTTGACTGGGAAGTTTGATGAAGAAAAAAAGTCAAGTGGGGTATTCATTTGGTTTCTTGGTAGAACTTGGTGGCTTTTTCCAGACTGAAGGAAACGCGGCTCCTCTCCTGACTGTGACTTTGCACTCTGTTGCATTGAATGTCCCGAAACTGGAGTGTACTTCTGTGATTGAGCTTTTAATTTTGGTTTTGATTTGTTTTAATCTCACTTCTATAAGTGTAAGAAAGGTCATCAGTCTAGTTTGACAATAGGAAGTAGCTATTGTTTTTAATACTCAAATGGATCTTTTTTTTTTTCTTTTTTTTTCTTTTTTAGACGGAGTCTTGCTCTGTCGCCCAGGCTGGAGTGCAGGGGCGTGATCTAGGCTCACTGTAAGCTCCGCCTCCCGGGTTCACGCCATTCTCCTGCCTCAGCCTCCCGAGTAGCTGGGATTACAGGCATGCACCACCACACCTGGCTAATTTTTGTATTTTTAGTAGAGACAGAGTTTTGCCATGTTGGCCAGGCTAGTCTTGAACTCCTGACCTCAGGTGATTCGCCTGCCTCGGTCTCCCAAAGTGCTGGGATTACAGGCATAAGCCACTGCACCTGGCAGTAGTGTGTTTTTAGGGAGGGACAGGGAAGTTTGAAAAATGGCACTATAGAAAGCTGTTGCATACCACAGTAATTAAAACAGCGTTGTAGTGGTTCAGGAATAGAAAATAGATCAGTGGAACAGAATGGAGAACACAGAAATGGATTAATAAATGTGTGGGACTTTATATGACAAAAGGTGGCATTTCAAATTATAGAAAAAGTATGGAATATTCAATATTTGGTTTAATTTTCACTTCACACCAAAAGAAAAAAAAATCTAAATGCATGAATTAAACAGCTAAATGTAAAAGCCAAAAACTCTGGAAGTATTAGTAGAAAATATAGGAGAATAATTTTATAATCTCGGGAGCAGGAAAAGCTTTCTAAAACAAGATATGAAATCTAGATACTATAAAGGACACCCTGTTTTCCAGCCTCTACATTGACTGTATAAAATTTGAAACATAGTAGAAGATACTTTAAAAATGTTTGAAGCATGCTAGAACATTAATTCGTGACCCAACTTGAAAAGAACTACAAATCAGTAATGATAATCTGATAGGAAAGTGAACACATGAATATAGATGCTTCACAGAAAAGGAGATGAGGATAGCCAGTCAACACAAGATGCACAGCCCCACTGAAGTCTTCTGGGAAGTGCAGATTAAGGAATTCATTATTTTGCTCATGAGATGAGCAGAAATTAAAGATGGTTGTTACTCTGTTGGTGGGATTGTGGAGAAATAGGTACTTTCATATGTTGTTGGCAGCAACTTTGTACTACCTTTGGGAGAGCAATTTAGCAATATCTATAGTTGTTTTAGTTGTTTTTTGAGATGGAGTTTCACTGGAGTGCTCCTGGCCTTATTTATTTATTTTTGAGATGGAATCTGGCTCTGTAACCCAGAACTTAGTGCAGTGGTGTGATCTCGGCTCACTGCAACCCCTGCCTCCCAGCCTCAAGTGATTCTCCTGCCTCAGCCTCCCAAGTAGCTGGGATTACAGGCACGTACTACCACGCCTGGCTAACTTTTGTATTTTAGTAGAGATGGGGTTTCACCATGTTGGTCAGGCTGATCTTGAACTCCTGACCTCATGATCCACCCACTTCAGCTGGGATTATAGGTGTGACTCAACGTCCAGCCTTTTTGTTTGTTTGTTTTGAGACAGAGTCTCGCTTTGTTGTCCAGGCTGGAGTGCGGTGGTGTTACCTCGGCTCACTGCAACCTCCGCTTTCTGGGTTCAAGCAGTTCTCGTGCCTCAGCCTCCCAAGTAGCTGGGATTACAGGCTCCTGCCACCATGCCTAGCTAATTTTTTTGTATTTTTAGTAGAGACGCCAGGCTGGTCTCAAGTGATCCTCCCAAAGTGCTGGGATTACAGGTGTGAGCTACCATGCCTGGCTCATTTGTTGTATTTTTAATAGAGATGGGGCTTCACCATGTTTCCCAGGCTGGTCTCAAACTTGTGAGTTCAAGCAATTTGCCCAGCTCTGCCTCCCAAAGTATTGGAATTACAGGCATAAGCCACTGGGCCCGACCTGTGGCTTTTCATGGAGTTCTTAGAACGTCAGTTGTCTGTGCTGTTGGGCTTTCTACTTTCTCTACCTTTTGGAATGTCTTCACTTTCCAGTCCCTTTTACCTAGATAATTTGAATTACTCTCTGAAGGCTCCACCTATTTCTCATGAGTTACAGACATCTGCTTCTTAAGGATCTGTTTTATCAGTTTCATTTTGATTTTTTAGATATTAATTCAGTTTGATTGACGGAAGTCTTGCTGTGTCACCCAGGCTGGAGTGCAGTGGCACAATCTTGGCTCACTGGGTTCAAGCGCTTCTTCTGCCTCAGCCTCCTGAGTAGTTGAGACTATAGGTGCCCACCACCAGGCCCGGCTAATTTTTTTTTTTTTTTTTTTTGTATTTGTAGTAGAGACGGGGTTTCACCATGTTGTCTAGGCTGGTCTCGAGCTCCCGACCTCAGGTGATCCACCTGCCTCGGCCTCCCAAAATGCTGGGATTACAGGCATGTGCCACTATGCTCAGCCTTTTTTTTTTTTCTTTTCTTTTCTTTTTTTTTTTTTTTTTTTTGGGACAGAGTTTCTTGCTCTTGTTGCATAGGCTGGAGTACAATGGCTCAATCTTGGTTCACTGAAACCTCCACCTCCCGGGTTCAGGTGATTCTCCTGCCTCAGCCACCCAAGTAGCTGGGATTACACGTGCGTGCCACCACTCCCGAGTGATTTTTTGTATTTAGTAGAGACAGGGTTTCACGATGTTGGTCAAGCTGGTCTCGAACTCCTGACCTCAGGTGATCCACCTGCCTCGGCCTCCCAAAGTGCTGGGATTAGAGGCATGAGCTACTATGCCCGGCCTAACAGTTGGTCTTTTTAATATTTAGCTTATCTCTAGGTGTTTCATTCCATATAACTAAATCTCAGTTGTGTTCAGGCACAAAAAAGATGGAAAACTACTCATTCATTCTTCACAACTGTTTTCAGCACCTCAAGGAGGCCTTCCCTAACCATCCTATTTAACATTCCAGTTCTTGCACCATCCCCACCCCTACTGTGCCCTCACTTTTTTCTCCATGGCACTGGGCACCAGCTGGCTCACTCTGTCTTTAAAAAGTACTTTTCTTCACGGGAGGTTTTTCTTTTGTTTTTGTTTTCTTTCTTTCAGTCCTGTGTCTTCAGGACTTAGAAGAGTTCATGGCACATAGTAGGTACTCAATAATCATATGTTGAATGAATAAATGCAGTTTCATGTTCCACATGAGGATAGGCTCATTTGAAATATTTCCATAGGTTTATTAGACAAAAAGTAGACTTTCAGAAAGTTTTCATGCCTGGCACAGTGGTTCACACCTGTAATCCCAGCACTTTAGGAGGCTGAGGCAGGCAGATCACGAGGTCAAGAGATCGAGACCATCCTGGCCAACATGGTGAAATCCATCTCTACTAAAAGTACAAAAATTAACTGGGCATGGTGGTGCGTGCCTGTAATCCCACCTACTTGGGAGGCTGAGGCAGGATAATCTCTTGAACCTGGGAAGTAGAGGTTGCAGTGAGCCGAGATCACGCCACTGCACTGTAGCCTGAAGACAGAGTGAGACTCTGTCTCAAAAAAAAAAAGTTTTCATTAGTTGGGATCTTGTATCCTCTTCCCTTTCTCAAGTGATGTATTTTAAAGCAGACATTTTCATATCCTTTGGCGGAGGTAAAAGACCCAGACCTTTTGAAAAGCATTTTAGAAATACGTTCTTAAAAGCACTCCAAAATGACTCTTATCTTTGGTCACGTGACAGTACAGCTGCACTTTGGGGCCTTTGCCTATATCCTGTTGGTTGCCTCACTTCGGAATTGTAGACGTGTGGGAGAATAATGCTCCCATTCTTCTCTATCTTGTCTAGTTCTAGAAGATATGGTGATGGAAACCTTACCTTTTTCATAGTAAAATGTAGCTACTCAGGAATGATGAGGGGCACTGTCATATCAGGTAATACTCACTCCAGTTATATTTTATGAGGTAAAATTGATATTGTTGTTTGGTTATTCTTATAGATTTTGACAGCCTCCACCAAAGTGTTTTAAAATGACTTACTTAGTCTATAACTCTTCCCTGAATTCAGTCTCCGGACACCTACTTGATGTTTCCTCTTGGATGTGATAATAACAGTCTCAGATTTAAAATGCTCTAAATCAATTTACTGATTTTCTTTTCTTCCTTTTTCTTTTTTTCCAAGATGAGAGTCTTGTTCTGTCTCCTAGGCTAGAGTGCAGTGGCGTGGTCGCGGCTCACTGCAACCTCCGCCTCCTGGGTTCGGGCAATTCTCCTGCCTCAGCCTCCCGAGTAGCTGGGACTACAGGCATCCACCATACCACCTGGCCAATTTTTGTATTTTTAGTAGAGACAGGGTTTCACCATGTTGGCCAGGCTGGTCGTGAACTCCTAACCTCAAGTGATCCGCCCACCTCGGCCTCCTAAAGTGCTGGAATTGGATTATCACAGTAGCTACGCAAATGAACTTCTTGCTTCTGCCTTTGCTCCCCGACAATTCTGTCCCAATAGGTAGCCAGAGTGATCTTTTATTCCTTTTCTCAAAACCCGTCTGTAACTTTTAGTTTTCGCTCAGAGTAAAAAGCTAAAATGCTTTTTAAAAGGAATCTTAGGATCTGTAAGCCCTACTCAATCTGTCCCCTTGCCCACCCTATTATCTTGTGTTTAATCTTGTCTTCCTCTCACCTGCTAGGTGATCCACACAGGCCTCCTTGCTGTTTCTCAAAGGTAGAGCTTTGATCCCAACTTTATACCTACTATTCATTTGGTCTTAAATGCTCTTCCTCCAGTTAACTGTATATAATGGCGCCTCACTCATTCAAATCTTTGCTCACATATACTTTAGCAATGAAGCTTCCGCTGACCACCCTTTTTAGAATTAAACTTCTCTATTCCAGCATAAATCTATCCTAGAATAAATCTCTTCAAATATTTTACAGGGTTTGACTCTTTTTGTCGACATAAGTCTAAGGTTTTTGACCTGAATGTGTGGTGACTCTTGCTTATAATGGCCATATTGTTTTTGGCTACTGCAATTCTGTGAGTTAGCAGAAATAGGAGGAGCAGCAAGAAGATGATTTCAGTATTGTAGCTGTTGTGTGTTAAACACTTTGAGAGACCTGCAAGTGGACATCAAAAGCAATTGGAAATATATGACTGGAGATCGAGTTAAAATAAACTACTCTGAGGAATAAAAGGAAGCCTGAGCCTAAACAGAACTTCAAGTTTATTGTCTTCACAAAATATTCTTTGTTTTATAACTGTATGATTTCTTAGCCTTTGTAGCTGTCCTATATTCTTCTTATGTCTAAATTATTAGTAAAGCTCTTAAAATGAGGGGAGGGTTTATACATTTACCAATGGTCAGAATAATGGGAGAGGCTCATGGACTTCTCCAGAATTTTGAGTTCTTTTTTTTTTGGAGGTGTAGTCTCACTCTGTTGCCCAGGCTGGAGTGCAGTGGCATGATCTTGGCTCACTGCAGCCTCCTCCTCCTGGTTTCAAGCGATTCTTCTGATTCAGGCTCCCTAGTAGCTGAAACTACAGGTGCGCATCAGCATGCCCGACTAATTTTTGTGTTTTTAGTAGATATGGTGTTTCACTATATGGCCAGGTTAGTCTCAAACTCCTGACCTCGTGATCTGCCCGCCTCTGTCTCCCAAAGTGCTGGGATTACAGGTGTGAGCCGCTGCACCCAGCCTAATTTTGAGTTCTGTAAAGAACAATTAACTGCACTATCCCCCAGACGTGGTTACCTTTCTTGTTTATTGATTGCTTAATATGTATTTAGCATTCACTCAGTATGTGTTGGGAATACATTATAGGCTGGTAAACAAGCAATTACAGCACAATGTTCTGTATTAAGTGCTAGATGCAGAAAATAATAGAGTCTTAGGGATGGGGTCAAGGGATGGCTCTCAAAGGAAGTGAACCATTAGCTGAGATAAGCACAGGAGTTTGGATGCTGGTAAAGGGACGGGCAACTGATCAGAATATATAAAGCCCTGGAGTAAAGACAAAGCCAAGCATTTTGAGGGGAACTGAGAAGGTTGGGCAAAGAGGGAATGAATTAAAAGAGATGAAAGCTAGAGATAAAAGACTTGATATTCAAGGCTTGGGGCATTATCTTGAAGAAAATCTTAACATTTTAAAGGAATGACATAATGAGATTAACATTTTAAGATCTCTAGCTATAATGGGGAGGTTCAAACTGCCAGGGGGCTTTCATATTCATTGTGTCTAGGACAGGGCTTAAAAAGTTATTATTTTTTTTCTTGCTTTGATTGTAGTATGCGCCCAACATTTTGAGAACAGCTGAATTAATAGGGTTCTTTAGGAAGCCTGTTAATTTTGCTTATCTAAATTGTCATGGTGGTGTTAGGGCCAGCGGGAAATCTTTTTTTCTCATTTGGGCTGGTTGGTGTTACCAAAATATCAGGGGTTTGGTCTAGGTCCTGCTGCTTGCCGCTCAGGAAGCCAATCACAGAGATGAGTATTGCCAGAGAAGAAGGCTTTAATTGGGTGCTGCAGCCAAGGAGATGGGAGATCAGTCTCAAATCCATCTCTGACTGACTGAAATTAGAGGTTTATATAGCAGAGAAGAAATGTAACCATGTGTGGGCAAACAGGAATTAGAGAGGGGTGAGAAAGAAGTTTGTCAACAGGCAGCAGGTGGTCAGTTAAGCAATCATGCAGGGTCTGGCTTCTCATTGTCATCTGTTAAGTAAGCTTCAGCTTCTTCATCCTATCTAGGAGGCCTTATGGTTTGTTTCCTAAGAAAGGAGCTTAGATAACACAAATAGAGCTTTCTCAAGTTTTAAGACTGAGAGGATCAATTTCTGTATTTGTTCAAAGAAACCATAAAAGTTCTGTGGGATAACTGGCTGGTTTCAATGTTATCTTTCCCTCAAGGAAGTAAACAAAGCATTAAACGGGGGCCTGATTGAAGTGGGCTTTTTGATTTGAGAAATTCAAGTATGGTAAGTTCTCCCAAGTCAGTAATATATTTTACTTTTTTTTGAAATCTGTTTGTTAGAAGATGGGATCAGGCAAAGGGAAGGAGGGAAGCTTTCACACGGTTGAGAAAGAATGCTTTTTAGGCTTCAGGCAGTTTTCTTTCTTTCTGTTTTTTTTTTTTTTTTTTGAGACGGTGTCTCGCTCTGTTGCCCAGGCTGGAGTGCAGTGGCACGATCTCGGCTCACTGCAAGCTCTGCCTCCCAGGTTCACGCCATTCTCCTCCCTCAGCCTCCCCAGTAGCTGGGACTACAGGCACCTACCACCACGCCCGGCTAATTTTTTGTATTTTTAGTAGAGACGGGGTTTCACTGTGTTAGCCAGGATGGTCTCCATCTCCTGACCTCGTGATCCGCCCGCCTCGGCCTCCCAAAGTGCTGGGATTAGAGGCATGAGCCAGCGCTCCCAGTGGCTTCAGCCAGTTTTCTTATCACAAAGCCCTCACCTACTTCTGATTTCATATAGAATTTTTCCAGTTACCCAGTCACTTAAACCGGAAACCTGGGAGCTATCCTACACTTTCGCCCTTCTACAGTTGGTTATTCAGTCCTTTAATAAAATAATCTTTAGGCTGGGTGCAGTGGCTCACGCCTGTAATCCCAGCACTTTGTGAAGCTGAGATGGGTGGATCACTTGAGCCCAGGAGTTCGAGACCAGCCTACCAACCTAGCAAGTCCCCGACTCTTAAGGAAATTAGCTGGGCAGGGTGGCACATATCTGCATAGTCCTAGCTACTTGGGAGACTGAGGTGGGAGCATCTACTTGAGCCTGGGAATTCAAGGCTGTGTTACTGGTGGAGGGTGTCCAGGTTCTTGGCATCCTGAACAAAGAACTGGACAAAACATACAGACAAAGCAAGGAAAGAATGAAGTCAGATGAAAGTACGCTCGACAGTGTGGTGGCGGGCCCTAGCGTAGGGGCTCAAGGGCGCTGTTATAGAATTTGTGGGGGCTTAAATACCCTCTAGAGGTTTCCACTGGTTACTTGGTGTACACCCTATGTAAATGGAGAGGTGAAGTAAAGTTACAAAGTCATTTCCTTGGTGTATGCCCTATGGAGAGGATATTTCCTGTCATAGCTGAAGTGTGAATTGGCCTGATGTACCCTGCCTCCAGACCCTATTTTCCTGTCTCAGCAGCTTTGAGCTGTGTTCATACTACTGTACGCCAGCCTGAGTGACAGAGTGAGACCTTGCATCCAAATCATGATAAAAATAATAATCTTTCATGTCTTCTCAGAGCTCTTCTAAACCTTTCCCACTATCTTCTAAACCCTTTCCCTCATCAACACTGATTAAGTTTAGATGCTCAGCTTTTTCATGGAATATTATGTTGCTTCCTTGCATCCCACAGGTCTAGGGTTGTTTAGTTGCTTCCCTATGTTTAAGGGCTTGAGTCCAGGTTGTTGCCAGAGACCAGATGTTTCTAACCAACCTCTGGTGTCTTCCCCACCACCGCCCCAACTTTAATCCAACTGAAGTATTGCTGACACAGTTATTTTCATAAAAACAGTTTGATTGCCAGGCAGGGTGGCTCATGCCTGTAATCCCAGCACTTCGGGAGGCCGAGGAGGGCGGATCATGAGGTCAGGAGTTCAAGACCAGCCTGGCCAACATAGTGAAACCCCATTTCTGCTAAAAATACAAAAATTATCTGGGCATGGTGGCGCGCGCTGTAGTCCCAGCTACTCGGGAGGCTGAGGCAGGAGAATTGCTTGAATCCAGGAGGCAGAGGTTGCAGCGAGCCAAGATCGCGCCACTGCACTCCAGCCCAGGCAACAGTGCGAGACTCGGTCTCAAAACAGTTTGATCATGTTTCTTCTCTGTTTGAAAAATGTAAATTGCTTCATGTTGCCAACATACAGACTTCCTTTTTCTTGGCATAGGAGCTTTTCAGTTTCCCTCTGCTTCTCAGTTTCTGCAGTCATGTTTTTCACACCTTACTGATCATTGAAAATAGAATCCTTTACTGTTGCTGCCTGCTCCCCATTCACAATTCTCCTTTTCTTTTACCTCTGTCTGGCCAAATGCTACATTTTCTTTTAGTCATAACTTTCTTCTTCATTTCAACAATATGACTGTCTAGACGGTTCTAGTCTAGGAGGGTCTCCTTGTCTTAGAAGTTTCCTTATATCTGTTCATATAGGTATGTAGTCCTGTCATGTTCTGTATGGTAAATTTATGGGTGGCTTGTCTCTGTTTCACCTGGAAGACAGTAAACCACTTTTCAAACTTAGTGTCACATATAGTGCTTCCTATAGAATTTAAAAAAATGTGTCCCATAAGTCAATATGTTTTTGTATTTGTAGACCTGAAAGATGTCTGAAAATTCCAGTGACAGTGATTCATCTTGTGGTTGGACTGTCATCAGTCATGAGGTATGATATTTAATACTTTCTTATAAGGTAATTTGTAATATTAATGTTACCAGTGATATAAATGGTGTTCTTTGAAGATCAGTCTTTTTCTACATTTAAGCAAAAAGTTCCAATGGACATTTTCCCTCTCGTATTAAACTTCACTGCTGAGAACTCTTTATGAGCCAGCATCTTCTACATTATTGTACATAGCTTTGAGACATTAGGCAAATACTTACTGAGGGTTTATTATTGGTCAGGCCTTGTGCTTTACTTTCCTTTTCATATAATTTTTTCTTTTTTTTTTTTAGATGGAGTCTCACTCCATTGCTCAGGCTGGAGTGCAGTGGCGCCATCTCGGCTTACTGCAATCTCCGCCTCCTGGGTTGGAGCCATTCTCCTGCCTCAGCCTCCTGAGTAGCGGGGACTACAGGTGTGAGCCACCGCGCCCCGCTAATTTTTTTGTATTTTTAGTAGAGATGGGGTTTCACCATGTTAGCCAGGATGGTCTGGATCTCCTGACCTCGTGATCCACCCGCCTCGGCCTCCCAAAGTGATGGGATTACAGGTGTGAGCCACCGCGCCCGCCACAAAATGAATTTTATAATAGAAGATTGATCTATGTACAACAAGTATACATAACTTGTACATTTTATGTTCTCATGCCAGTAATGTATGTTCACTATAGAAAAATGACAGTAAGGCCGGGCGCGGTGGCTCAAGCCTGTAATCCCAGCACTTTGGGAGGCCGAGACAGGCGGATCATGAGGTGAGGAGATCGAGACCATCCTGGCTAACACAGTGAAACCCTGTCTCTACTAAAAATACAAAAAATTAGCCAGGCGAGGTGGCGGGTGCCTGTAATCCCAGCTACTCGGCAGGCTGAGGCAGGAGAATGGCATGAACCCGGGAGGCGGAGCTTACAGCGAGCTGAGATCTGGCCACTGCACTCCAGCCCGGGCGACAGAGCGAGACTCCATCTCAAAAAAAAGAAAAATGACAGTATACTGGCCAGGCGCGGTGACTCACGCCTGTAATCCCAGCACTTTGGGAGGCCGAGGTGGGCGGATTACGAGGTCAGGAGATCGAGACCATCCTGGCTAACACTATGAAGCCCCGTCTCTACTAAAAATACAAAAAATTGGCCAGGTGCGGTGGCTCACGCCTGTAATCCCAGCACTTTTGGGAGGCCGAGGCAGGTGGATCACGAGGTCAGGAAATTGAGACCATCCTGGCTAACACCGTGAAACCCCGTCTCTACTAACAATACAAAAAATAAGCCGGGCCTGGTGGCGGGCGCCTGTAGTCCCAGCTACTCCGGAGGCTGAGGCAGGAGAATCGCTTGAACCTGGGAGGCGGAAGTTGCGGTGAGCCAAGACTGCGGCAGTGCACTCCAGCCTGGATGACAGAGTGAGACTCCGTCTCAGAAAAAAAGAAAAACAAAAAAAACCCAAAATATTAGCCGGGTGTGGTGGTGGGCGTAGTGGCGGGCACCTGTAGTCCCAGCTACTCGGGAGGCTGAAGAATGGCGTGAACCCAGGAGGCGGAGCTTGCAGTGAGCCGAGATTGCGCCACTGCCCTCCAGCCTGGGCGACAGAGCCAGACTCTGTCTCAAAAAAAAAGGAAAAGAAAAATGACAGTATACTGATAAACAGAAATATACTTACTCTAGGTTTTAATGGACTTATCTATAATTTTCCCATTTGTTTTTAGGGTATTGTAAGCCTCACTTGTTTTCTTAATAAAAGTTTTAGGCCGAGTGTGGTGGCTCACGCTTGTAATCCCAGCACTTTGGGAGGCCAAGGAGAAGGCGAATCACCTCAGGTCGGGAGTTCGAGACCAGCCTGACCAACATAGAGAGACTCCCGTCTCTACTAAAAATATCAAATTAGCCGGGCTTGGTGGCACATGCCTGTAATCCCAGCTACTCAGGAGGCTGAGGCAGGAGAATTGCTTGAACCCGGGAGGCAGAGGTTGTGGTGAACAGAGATCGTGCCATTGCACTGCAGCCTGGGCAACAAGAGCAAAACTCTGGCTCAAAAAAAAAAAACATTTTTTTTTAAAATTTGAGACGGAATTAAAATTTTTTATTAAAAATTAAATTAAAAATTTAATTAAAAATTAATTTTAAAAAAATTGTTTTTTTTACTCTCAGTTAAGGTTCAGGTAGTTATGTTTAGAAAACATTAACAGAAGAAACAAGTTTGCCTTTTCTGCGTTAAAGTTTCAAAATTTAAAAACATCTGTATCATTTGAGATTGAGATCATTTTTCTTTTTAAAATCTTCAGTGACTTTTCTATTTTTAACTTGTTTTCTTCAAAGGATTAGATCAACTCCCACAGCAACTTCTCCTTCAAGGATAATTAACAATACAGGAGCAAGGCAGCTATGGGAGTCTTACCTGTGAGTCTGCAGGGTGGAGTATCACAGCAGACCTCTCTGGCACTTAGTCAAGTATGTCATTGGGGTGTTCTGTACTGGACATTATGTCCCAGAGTAAATCACATTTGTACTTTTATCTCTCTTCTATATCTGCTTTCCAGGATCTACTCTTTCTTGCTAATGTCTCTTACATGTGTTCCTTTTCCTTTCCCATTACCACCGTTCTGATTTGGGCCAGAATTGGTTTCCCCAGCAGTTACTAATCCAACTCTAACTTTGCTTTAGCCTCTACCATTCTCCTGCCACTGTAGACAACCTCAGAGTGTTGCATCCAGAATTCTCTTTAGGGCTCATCTTAAATGCTGCTTTGTCATGAATTCTTTTAATTTTTGCTGTCTTGAGTTATGTATATCAAGAGAATGCAGACCTTTCAATTGTGTGTGTCAGCAGACTATAGTGGGGACATAGGGAAAGAATCACCTTGGTCGTTAACTTTGTTTTGCTAATTAAGACACAAAGAAAAATTGTATGATCCGCTATTATTAATGAAGAGACAGTCTGACATCAAAGTAGGAAAGATAACCTCAGAATAAAAAGATAGTCTAAAATTGTATAAGGAGAGTATTCATTAGCCCTATAGGTTTATTTAATCCATGTCATTAAAGCTTTAAACAGTTTTAGTTTATATTGCCATAATAAGTACTTATTTGCATATGGCTGTTTCTCTGAATACGTTGTAAGTTTGAATTTTTGATTTTTTTTTTTTTTTTTTTTTTTTTTTGAGATGGAGTTTTGCTCTTGTTGCCCAGGCTGGAGTGCAATGATACAATCTTGGCTCACTGCAATCTCTGCCTCCTGGGTTCAAGCGATTCTCTTGCCTCACCCTCCTGAGTAGCTGGGATTACAGGCGCCTGCCACCTTGCCCAGCTGTGAATTTGAATTTTTTATACCCTACAACACCTAACAAAGTGCCTTGTCTAGAGTAGTTCCATAAATGTTAAGCCGAAACAAATTACTACAGAAATAACTAAATTTAGACCTTTATTCTCTGGGATTCAAATTTATTGCTTGAGCTCATAAAATAGAGCATTCCGCTTTTGGGCTGACCTGACTTAGAATTTAAACCTGAGACTCCATTCTGCCATTTTCCTGCCATGAGCCTTTGTGGGTTAAATTGAACAAAAGCTTGTCTGATTAGATATTGTTCCCTTGGAGTATGGCAGCATCTGAGACTTTTAATAATGGAAGAAGCATTTACATGTAGTCAAATCTAGCTTTGAGGAGCTAATAGGCAAATAACTGAAAGATTATCACTTTTCCCTAGGGGTCAGATATAGAACTGTTAAATTCTGTGACAGCCGCTGACAGCTGTGAGCCCACCCCAGAATGTTCATCTTTAGAGCAAGAGGAACTTCAAGCATTGCAGATAGAGCAGGGAGGTAAGTTGTTCACAAATTCTGATTTTTTTTTTTTTTTTTAGTAGAGTATATGAATGATATTATGAGTCTCGCCTTCTTTCCAGGTGGGTGGCCTTTCTGGCTAATCTAAGTGGTCATTGGAGGATTAGAACTTACAGTATAGGCCGGGCATGGTGGCTCACACCTGTAATCCCAGCACCTTGGGAGGCTGAGGTGGACAGATCATTTGAGGTCAGGAGTTCAAGACCAGCCTGGCCAACATGGTGAAACCCTGTCTGTACTGAAAATACAAAAAATTAGCCGGGTGTGGTGGCGGGCACCTGTAATCATAGCTACTCCAAAGGCTGAGGCAGGAGAATCGCTTGAACCTGGGAGGCGGAGGTTGCAGTGAGCCGAGATTGCGCCACTGCACTGCAGCGTGGGCGACAGAGCTAGACTCCATCTCAAAAAAAAAAAAAAAAAAAAACTTCAGTGTGGATTTAATGAAGGCCCACAGAACCCAGAGCCAACAGCCTGCCCCACGGGTTTATTTGCAGCTGTAGTATGTTTTTGGGCTTTCAGATACACTTTGTTGCCACGGAGGTAACCGGTGACCAAAAAAAAGTGTTTCATGGTTTAACGTGAATTTGTTTGGTAGTTTCTATTACTTATCATTTGCTTGGTAGTTTGTATTTACTTGTCATTATTAAAGTTAAGAAAAAAATTATTCATTTATCACAAGAGATTTACTAATCTCTTTTCCAGTTATCATGTTATGGAGTTACAGACATACCTCTCATTTTATTCTGCTTTGCTTTATTGTACTTCGCAGATATTGCATTTTTTACAGATTGAAGTTTGTGGCAACCCTGTGTTGAGCAAGTCTGTTAATGCCATTTTTCCAATAGCGTATGCTCACTTCATGTCTGTCACATTTTTATAATTATAATATTTCATTTATTTTTATTTTATTGAATTGAATTGAATTGAATTGAATTGACGGAGTTTCACTCTTGTTTCCCATGCTGGAGTGCAATGGTATGATCTCGGCTCACTGCAACCTCCACCTCTTGGGTTCAAGTGATCCTCCTGCCTCAGCCTCTCAGCTGGAATTGCAGGCATGTGCCACTGTGCACAGCTAATTTTGTGTTTTTAATAGAGACGGGGTTTCTTCGTGTTGGTTAGCCTGGTCTTGAACTCCTGACCTCAGGTGATCCACCCGTGTCAACTTCCCAAAGTGCTGGGATTACAGGCGTGAGCAACTGTGCCTGGCCTGTAATTGTCATATTTCAAACATTTTCATTATTATTATATCTGTTACGGTGATCTGTGATCAGTGATCTTTGATGTTACTATTATAATTCCTTTGGGACACCATGAACCGTGCCTATGAAAGGCAGTGAACTTAATAAATGTGTGTGTTCTGACTGCTCTACTGACTTGCTGTTCCCCCATCTCTCTTCCTCTCCTTGAGCCTCCCTGTTCCTGGAGACACAACGATATTGAAATCAGGCCAATTAATAACCTACAGTGGCCTCCAGGTGTTCAGGTGAAAGGAAGAGTTGAGTGTCTCTCACTTCAAATCAAAAGCTAGAAATGATTAAGCTTATTTGAGGAAGGCGGAAGGCATGTTGAAAGCTAAGTTGAAAGCTAAGTCTCTTGGACTAGATAGTTAGCCAAGTTGTGATTGCAAAGGAAAAGCTCTTGAAGGAAATTAAAAGTCCTTAATGAACACATGAATGATAGGGAAACCATATAACCTTATTGTTGACATGGAGAAAGTTTTAGTGGTCTTGGTAGAAGATTGAACCAGCCACAAAATTCCCTTAAGTCACAACTTAATCCAGAACTAGGTCCTTCCTAACTCTCTCAAGTCTGTGAAGGCTGAGAATGGTTAAGAAGCTTTAGAAAGAAAGGCTGAAGCTAGCTGATGTTGATTCATGAGGTTTAAGGAAAGAAGCTATGTCCATAACATAAAAGTACAAGGTGAAGTAGCAAGTGCTGATGTAGAAGGTGCATCAAGTTATCCAAGAGATCTAACTGACATAATGGATGAAGGTGGCTACCCCAACCAGCAGATTTTCAGTGTAGATGAAACAGCCTTCTATTGGAAGAAGATGCCATCTAGGACTTTCCTAACTAGAGAGAAGTTGGTATTTGTTTCTAGGCTTTAATGAACAAGCTCACTTTCTTGTTAGAGACAAATGTAGTTGGTGACTTTAAGTTGAAGCTAGTGTTCACTTACCATGCCTTGAGAAATCCTAGGGCCTTTAAAAAATATGCTGCATCTACTCTGCCTGTGCTCTGTAAATGGAACAACAAAGCCTAGGTGACAGCCATGTGTTTACAACATGGTTTACTGAAGATTTTAAGCTGAGTGTTGAGACCTGCTGCTCAGAACAAAAATATTCCTTTCAAAATACTAGACGTTGTATAGTAATACGTGGTCAGTCACCCAAGGGCTCTGATGGAGATGTACAAGGAGATTCATGTTGCTTTGTTTCCTGCTAACACAACATCCAATCTGTAGTCCATGGATCAAAGACTAATTTTGACATTTAGCTTGTATTATTTAATAAATGAATTTTGTAAGGCTGTAGCTGCTGTAGATAGTGATTGCTCTGATGGATCTGGGCAATGTGTGTAAATTGAAAATCTTCAGGAAAGGATTCACCATTCTAGATGCCATTAAGAACAATTGTGATTTGTGGGAAAAGGTGAAAAGATCAACATTCACAGGAGTTTGGAAGAAGTTGATTTTAACCGTCATGACTTAAAAGTGGTTCAAGACTTTAATGGAAGAAGGAACTGCAGATGTGGTAGAAGTAGCAAGAGAATTGGAATTAGAAGTGGATCCTGGCCGGGTGTGGTGGCTCGTGCCTGTAATCCCAGCACTTTGGGAGGCCGAGGTGGGCAGATCATGAGGTCAAGAGATGGAGACCATCCTGGCTAACTGGATGAAATCCCATCTCTACTAAAAATACAAACAATTAGCCGGGCGTGGTGGCGGGCGCCTGTAGTCCCAGCTACTCGGGAGGCTGAGGCAGTAGAGTGACGTGAACCTGGGAGGCGGAGCTTGCAGGGAGCCGAGATCACGCCACTGCACTGTAGCCTGGGCAACAGAGCGAGACTTCGGCTCAAAAAAAAAAAAAAAAGTGGATCCTGAAAATGTGATCCAATTGCTGTAATCTCATGATAAACTTGAACAGATGAGGAGTTGCTTCTTATGGATGAGCAAAGAAAGTCGTTTCTTGAGATGCAATCTGCTCTTGGTGAAGATGCTGTGAATATTGTTGAAATGACAACAAAGGATTTAGAATATTACACAAACTTAGTTAATAAAGCAGTGGCAGGGTTTGAGAAGATTCACTCCAAGTTTGAAAGTTGTTCTACTGTGGACAGAGTGCTATCAAACAGCATTGCATGCTACGGAGAAATCTTTCATAAGAGAAGAGTCAATCCATGTGGGAAACTTCAGTGTTGTTATACTTTAAGAAATTGCAGTCGAGACCATCCTGGCTAACATGGTGAAACCCCGTCTCTACTAAAAATACAAAAACAAAATTAGCCGGGCGTGGTGGCGGGCACCTGTGGTCCCAGCTGCTTGGGAGGTTGAGGCAGGAGAATGGTGTGAACCCGGGAGGCGGAGCTTGCAGTGAGCGGAGATCACGCCACTGCACTCCAGCCTGGGCAACAGAGCGAGACTCTGTCTCAAAAAAAAAAAAAAAAAAAGAAATTGCCCTAGCTACTCTAGCCTTCAGCAGCTACCACAGTGGTCAGTCAGCAGCCATCACCTTTGAAGTAAGAGCCTCCACCAGCAACAGTATTAAGATTCACTGAAGGCTCAAATGATCACTAGCACTTTTTAGCAATAATGTATTTTTAAGTGAAGGTATGTACAGTTTTTTAGACATGATGTGATTGCACACTTAATAGACTACAGTATAGTGTAAACCTAACTTTTACATGGACAGGGAAACCAAAAAATTCATGTGACTTGCTTTATTGCATTGGTTTGAAACTGAACTTGCAGTATATCTGAGATATGCCTGTACTCTGGTTCCAATTTGATAAAATGGAATTTGACTACTGTATTGCATCTGTATTATGTATACTTCCTGTGGGATTTGATGCACACATTATTGATATAGAGAAATAGGACTCCTGAACAATTGCTGCATACACTTATGTTCATATTTAAATTACCTCATTAACTTTTTAGTATTACAGTAAAATGCCTACAGAACATTTCCCCTCAGGAGAAAAAAGTGGATGTGTCAAGTCCAGAAATAGAAGAGATTATACCTGTTAACTTTTTTAAGCCTACATGTTGATTACTACTCTCATTTGAAAAGTGATTCTCAGCTTTTGTGTGTCAGAGATCCTTTTGAGAATCTGAAAGCTATGGACAGTTTCTTCCAAGAAATGCATTTATTTGAATATGTTAAATAAAAGTTTCTTTTTTGTTTGAGACAGAGCCTCACACTATCACCCAGGCTGGAGTGCAGTGGCGCAATGATCTCAGCTCACTGCAACCTCTGCCTCCCAGGTTCAAGCCTCAGAGTCCCGAGTAGCTTGGATTACGGGTGCCTGCCATCACGCCCAGTTAGGGTTTTTTTTTTTTTTTGTATTTTTAGTAGAGATGGGGTTTCACCATGTTGGCCAGTTTGGTTTTGAACTCCTGACCTCCTGATCAGTCTGCCTCAACCTCCCAAAGTGCTGGGATTACAGGCATGAGCCACTGTGCCTGGCCTAATTTTTTTGTATTTTTAACAGAGATGGAGTTTCACTATGTTGGTCAGGCTGCTCTTGAACTCCTGACCTTGTGGTCTGCCCGCCTCAGCCTGCCAAAGTGCTGGGATTACAGGCATGAGTCACTGCGCCCGGCCCCAGTACCCCAGCCCAGTACTGTGGCAGAATCGTACCTCCAAATTAATACATTTTCTTTTGGGGCTATATAATGCTGAAAAATAATTCCCCCCCCTCCCGTTCTTTACAGGACTTAAATTACAGAAGAAATGCATGTTCACGATAGGGAAAAAATAATAGTAAGCAAAAGAAATTTAAAATGGCCTATAATTCTTTTATCTTGAAGTAATTACTGTTGATATTTGGTATACTTTGCTCATAAATTGATATATTATTTTTAACTTTTCTTAATATTTTATGCTCTTTTTTTTTTTTTGAGACAGAGTTTCACTCTTGTTGCCCAAGCTGCAGTGCAATGCCGTGATCTCGGCTCACTGCAACCTCCACCTCCCGGGTTCAAGTGATTCTCCTGCCTCAGCCTCTTGAGTAGCTGGGATTACAGGCGTGCACCACCACAGCCGGCTAATTTTTTGTATTTTTAGTAGAAATGGGGTTTCACCATGTTAGCCAGGCTGGTCTCGAACTCCTGACCTCAGGCGATCCACCTGCATTGGCCTCCCAAAGTGCTGGGATTACAGGTGTGAGCCACTGTGCCCGACCTTTATGCTCTTTTTCATTAAAAATATATTGTGAGGTCATCATTCTGTTTGTACATATTTTCTTTGAGGAGATTCTTATAAAATACTTCTTCTGTAGTGACATTTCGTTTTTCTGTGTTTTGAGTTCTTTCTTTTTTAAAAAAATTGCTGGTAGAAATGGTCTCACTATATTGCCCAGGCTGGTTTTGAACTCCTGGCTTTAAGTAATTCTCCCATGTGGGCCTACCAAAGTGCTTTGATTACATCATGAGCCACTGTGCCTGGACTCCCCTCTCTCCAACTTTTTTTTGAGACGTGGTCACACTCTGTTGCCCAGGCTGGAATGCAGTGGCATGATCATGGCTCAGTGCAGCCTCAACTCCTAGGCTCAAGTAATCCTCCTGCCTCAGCCTTCTGAGCAGCTAGGACTATAGGCACATACCCCCATGCCCAAATAATTTTTTAATTTTTATTTTTGTAGAGACAGGGTCTTGCTGTGTTGCCCAGACTGGTCTTGAACTTGTAGGCTCAAGCAGTCCTCCAGCCTTGGCCTCCCAAAAGTGCTAGGGTTACAGGTATGAGTCACTGCACCCAGCCTGAGTCCTTGCTTTTTATAGTTTATGTTTTCTTGTAAAGCATTTAGACACACACACACACACACACACACACACGTACATATACATATATACTTTTATAAATAATAGTTTGAAGCCATGGTTTTTATTCTTACGGTAGCAGGCATTGACAGCCATTCGAATGGTCTTTAGGAACTTTGAATAAACTTTTAAGAATGCAGGAAATGTATCACTAGGTATCTAATGATAGATTTTTTAATATTAGGTATTAAGAAACACACTGGATCAAGTAATTTGGCAATGTAAGGTAGAGGTTTTATTTACTTAGTCAAGGTAGTTTTGATTTGAGTTCTTAATAAGTCTTGTGGCTGGGCACGGTGTCTCATGCCTGTAATTCCAGCACTTTGGGAGACCAAGGTGGGCAGATAGCTTGAGGTCTGGAGTTCGAGACCAGCCTGGGCAACATGGCGAAACCCCATCTCTACTAAAAATACAAAATTTAGCCATGGCATATGCCTGTAATCCCAGTTGCTGAGGAGGCTGAGGCAGGAGAATCACTTGAACCCAGGAGGCAGAGTTTGCAGTGAGCCAAGATAATGCTACTGCGCTCCAGCCTGGGCAACAGAGTTCCCAGACTCTGTCTCAAAAAAAGAAAAAAAAAAAAAAGCTTAAATAATTGCATTTTCTTATCTAAATTATCACCTGATAATTTCAAATAAAATTTATTAGCAACAGTGGAGTGACTTCTATAATTGTATGTGACATTTCATTAAATCTACTCTAACATATTAGGAAGAAATTTTTTTTTTTTTTGAAGGCAGAGTCTCGCTCTGTCACCCAGGCTGGAGTGCAGTGGTGCGATCTCGGCTCACTGCGAGCTCCGCCTCCCGGGTTCATGCCATTCTCCTGCCTCAGCCTCCTGAGTAGCTGGGACTACAGGCACCCGCCACCACGCCTGGCTAATTTTTTGTGTCTTTAGTAGAGATGGGGTTTCACCGTGTTAGCCAGGATGGTCTTGATCTCCTGACCTCGTGATCTGCCCGTCTTGGCCTCCCAAAGAGCTGGGATTACAGGCATGAGCAACTGCGCCCGGCAGGAAGATATTTTTATCTACCCAGATTATATGTTGACTGCAGAAAGTCTATAGAGAGTTTTAAATTAAGAAATAATTATATTGATCTTTACTTTGTATCAGAAAGCAGCGAAAATGGCGCAGTGCTTATGGAAGAAACTGCTTATCCAGCTTTGGAGGAAACCAGCTCAACAATTGAGGTAAACTTGTATTTTACTCTATGGATATATGTTAAATAGTATCCTTAGAGTACTAATTAAAGCCTCTAACTCTATTTATGCATTCTATTCCTATTTTGAATTATAAGCAATTTTGACTTCTAAGTTAGATGTCTTAGAAGACATCTAAGCAAAGTAATTTCTTGGTATTGTGTTAAAGATCTATCTTTTCACCTCTAATATAATTCTCTTTGGAAGTAGATTGCATTCTTGAATTATATTGAACAATTAAGCTGTTAGGTTTCACATCTAAAACGATGGTTCGTTTTAAAATTTGGTAACAACCTAAGACTTGTCCTTTGGGGTTTTACCTGACTTCTATATAGAACTAGATAGCTAGATGATCATTTTACATGGTGTTTTAGTCTGTTTGTACTGATCTGACAAAATACCTGAGACTGGATGATTTATAAAGAACAGAAATTTATTTCTCACAGTTACAGAGGCTGGGAAGTTTAAGATCAAAGCGTGGACAACCTCAGTGTCTGCTGATGGCATGCTGTCTTGTTTCCAAATGGCGTCTTGTTGCTACATCTCTAAGAGGAGATGAGTGAAAAAAGGCTGGATGCTGCATGAAGCCTGTTTTATAAAGACCTTGATCATATTCCCAGGGGAGATCCCTTATAACTCAGTCACCTCCTAAACGTCCCACTTCTTAGTACTATCACATTGGCGATTACATTCCAGCCTAGGAATTTTTGGGGACACCTTCAGACACATTCAGTACAAGATACTGCTGTTGAAGTTTATTACATACATAACCCAGAAAGTTTAGTGAGTCTTTTTTGGGCTCCCACGCTACAGAGTTGTGCTCGAATAGACCCATGGAACTCGTGAGAGAAATGAACTCTTTTTTCTGTGGTTATTGAGGAGCAAAGGTGGGCTTCTCAGCTTCTGCAGCCCACTAGGAGAACGCGGTGGTCTGATCTAATTCTGAGAGTTGTCAAGGGATCTGATAGTGTTCTCAAGCTATATGATGAGCCTACTATTGTGTAATTCTTTACTAATGGGAGGAATCGTATCTTTTATTTTAACTCAGATTACTATAATACTTAGCACTGTTGTATTCTACGAAAATATAAGGCCCTTAAATCATTGTTGATTTACCATCTCTAAAATTATGGTTCTTCAGGCAGAGGAAGAAAAGATACCTGAAGACGGTATCTATATTGGAACTGCCAGTGATGATTCTGATATTGTCACCCTTGAGCCACCTAAGTTAGAAGAAATTGGAAATCAAGAAGTTGTCATTGTTGAAGAAGCACAGAGTTCAGAGGACTTTAACATGGGCTCTTCCTCTAGCAGCCAGTATACTTTCTGTCAGCCAGAAACTGGTAAGAATACACTGATAAGAGACATAAAGACATGTACGACCACATTTTATATAAGGGCTTTTTTTCTACCCCTAATAATTTAGTCTCTAGTTTTGAATATGTTTGTGTAAAACTCAAGACTATTTTGTGTGTGAAATCTATTAATACCTAGTGTTTTCCTAGACTGTTCTGGAGCATAGCAATCTTTTGCTATAACAGTAACCATCTTTTGCCATTAAATAGAAGGCAAAATTGCTTCAGTGAGATCTGTTAAAATCACAAATGCTTCAAAATTCATTTGGTGCTTTTTAGATTGGGAAATTGGGGATGTTAATATTTTTGCTTGCAGTAGTATACATTTTGTATTATAGAAATAGTGAAAGAAAAATTCTTATTAAAGTTTCTTCAAATATATTCAATTATTAATCATGCAACAAACATTTATTGAGTACCTACCATATGCCAGACAGTGTTCAAGGTGCTGTCAATACAGCTAGTCTCCCAAAGCTCCTGACCTTCAGAGCTTTTGTTTTAGATTCTGTGATGAAAATGTCACTAGTGTTAAGTCAAATTTTTAGTGCAATCAATACCCGTTGTACAGACAGACTCATTCAGAGATTAAAGTGTGAGTTGCTTGATTTCTTTCCACTATGCTTCAGCTCAGTTTTAGCAGTGTGTATAACATCTTTTAATGTGATATAAGTATGTAAATATAAAGTTCCTGGAAATATCAGTTACTAACCCACAATTATAACTAAGGGTGAGTGATGGCAGAGACAACTTGAAACACTGCTAGTGATTGTAAAAATTTCCTAGTTTGACAGAAAAACAGGAAACGTGTAGTATCTATTTTAGGTAATTTTTTTAGATTTTACCATTCTTTAATATTTACATTTGCCAACCAGAATCAGACAATATAATTTCTGTCATTCCAGTTTAGCTAATAAAATGTCAAGTAGAGATTCTTGGCTGGGCATAGTGGCTCACACCAGTAATTCCAGCACTTTGTGAGGCCGAGACAGGTGGATTACCTGAGCCCAGGAGTTTGAGACCAGCCTGGGCAGCATTGCGAGACCTCATCTCTACAAATAATAAAAAGCCAGGCATGATGGCATGCGCCTGTGTTCCCAGCCACTTGGGAGGCTGAGATGTGAGGATTGCTTGAGCCTGGGAGGTTGAGGCTGCAGTGAGCTGAGATTGCGCCACTGCGCTCCAACCTGGGTGACAGAGCAGGACCCTGTCTCAAAAATAAAAAAAAAATAAAGATTCTTGGCTATCTCATTTAATGAGAAGTTATTTTCAGCTAGTATATCAGTGGTTTGCCTATAAACATGAACTTGAAAACACTTTATCCAGCTATTTGAATATTCAGGTGACATTCTTGGTGGTCAGAGGAAAATTCAGCCTTTGTTAGAATAGCATTCATAGTATATTTATTTAGGGAGGGATATCGTAATTGATTTTAGAATCCTTGTTGGTCATCAAATTTTATTATTTTTTTAAACTCTGGAATTTGTGTTGTATTCAGGTAGTTTTTTTTTTTTTGCCCCCTTCCTTTCTTGCCTCTGGTTTAATTCCATAATGTTCATGGCCCAGAAAAGTCAAATTGAAGCTGGAGTATTACAGAATGGTCAGATATATAAGAAACTGACATAGACATAAAAGAAATTACATACTGTTGCCGGGCATGGTGGCTCATGCCTGTAATCCCAGCACCATCTCAAAAAAAGAAAGAGATTATATATAGTTAACTTTTTTCAGGAAGTTGCATACTTCTAAGCTCCTTCTTCTTTTGTCTTCTTTCTGAATTCTGACTTCTTGAGATTTTTGTAGACTGAGTTAAGAGGAATATTTGATTAATTATCTTTTTACCCATTGTTATTCCTCCTAAAGATATTGTTTCAATAAACCAAATGTTTAAAGACGAAATTTTGGACTATACTGAAAACACTACATATAAACCAGTTGGCAGGAGTTTTTGTTTTGGGGCCGTGCACGTTGGCTCACGCCTGTAATCCCTGCACTTTGGGAGGCTGAGGCAGGCAGATCACCTGAGGTAAGGAGTTTGAGACCAGCCTGACCAACATGGTGAAAACCCTTCTCTACTAAAAATACAAAAATTAGCCAGGTGCCTATAATTCCAGCTACTTGGGACTAACTGCCTGTGGTAACGCGGGCCTGTAATCCCAACTACTCTGGAGGCTGAGGCAGGAGAATCTCTTGAACCCAGGAGGTGAAGGTTGCAGTGAGCCAAGATTGCACCATTGCACTCCAGCCTGGGCAATAGAGGGAGACTCTGTCTCAAAAAAAAAAAAAAAAAGAGTTTTTGTTTTTCCCTTTTGGTTTGTTAATTTTGTGCTATAGCCATTACTTAATTGTTTTTTCCTTTCCCTTTCTTCATCCTTAAAGATTTCAACTTCAGTTTTTTCTTCTCCTGACTTACATTCTTGTGGCAGTGTAGGTTTTGTTGGGTTAAGAACGCTACCTGCTTCCTCTATACGAACTCTCTTTCCTGACAAAAAGCAAAGTTGGTAGTGTAGAGTTTGTATTGTGTATGTTTTTAAGAAGGCATGATTATTATATTTTAATTTAGTACGATAGCAATGTTAAGTGATAATTAAGTATTTTTAATTCTTTTTTTCTTTTTAGTCTTTATAATATAGCTTTATGCATCTTTTTTTCCTGTTTATTCACAAAAGAAAGGTGGTGGGAGAAGCTGTGGAAGATTCCTGAGTGCATATGGGGATGGGATGATCAGCTGAAACACCATGTTCCTAGCCAACTCACTTTCCAAGGTGGTGTGACTAACTCTGACCAGCTTCTCTAGAGCTGAGTGTGCCTAGTCACATTTACTATTTACCGAGTGCTTTAAAGATACCTGTTGTCATCTGTGATACTCTAAACAGGTGTTCAGAATCTCTTGTAAAGGCACTGGCCAAGCTTATTGCATGCCTTTGCATTGCTTGCATCTATGGGCCAAATTAAGCTTTTTTAAAAGAAGTTAAAAATCAAAATATTTTAGCTATTATATGTACGGGTTAAAAAAGTTGGAAGCATTAGATAAGGACATGAATATATTAATATGGGTTAGGCTGTTTTGTTAGAATATGTAATGAAGGCAATGTTAATGTAGAATTGAACATTTATTTAAAGAAGTTTTACAGATGGTTTGTTTCTACATTTACCTATCTTAATTTTATGTCAGAAAACCTGACTTAAATACTCTAACCATGATCATGAATGCCTTTGTATTATGTAATGCTTTGTTTAAGTCTTCCTTTCTTTCTCTTTGTCCAAGAAATATAACCTCACACCTGAGGCGACGGCATCTTTGAAAAACTAGTGATCAAGAATAACCAGATATACATGATGGGCATAAGGGTCATGACCAAAAAGATCTCTCAGTGGCATCTGTATCACTAAATATTAGGAATATTCATTCATTTCAGTAGTGCCTTCTGTCTTTGTGTTTATTGTTGTAAGTGTGAAAGTGAACTGAATCCTCCGTGATCCATCTCTGAAAAATATTGCCTAACCTAAATCACCAGCTTTCCTGTGGCATGGATATCCTGTCTTCTGACAAACTGTTTTTGCTTTTCTGGAGCATGAATGTTTGTTGTTTTAGAGCTCTTTATATTCAAGTTCATATTTTATCCTTCCTTTTAGTGCTTTTCCTCTAAGTAGCTTGTGGAAATTTTTCTGAGTAATCGAAGCTTCTGTGTCAACATACAGTTTGTTGATATATGGAACCGTGTTAAGAAATTAATGCATTCGGAAAAAACTGAAGGTGATTTTTCCAGGGAATTTGTTTCCTGGACTTAGGATTTCTTGTGCAGATTTTTCCCACCAGTTTGCTTTTCTCTACTATTATTTTCATATAGGAGCAGCATCAGAATAGTCCTTAATATCGGAGATAGCTGTTGTGTCACTTCCTCATGCTGACATATTTACTAGAGGGTAAAATTAATAACCTTCTAGTAAGAGTGGCAGTCGAAGGGAAGGACTCATCTGACTTCTGGAAACCTATGTTAAAATAGAGTGCTTTGAACCTTGATCGTGGGCTAATCAGGTTAGAAATGAAACTAGAGACCAGATACACCCAAGGAAACTTGGTAGTTACTTTACTTTATAAGTCACAAGAAATGCTTGTGTACTTTCCTGTGTTCCTTAAACAGTTGCACTTCAGTTACCTCTTTGAAACTGAATGAAGAGACAGAGAGTATTGTTTTCTCTTTCCAGAAATAATACTTGTTTATACCTGTAATAGCAATGAAATTTTGTTTCTTTTGAGACAGAGTTATGCTGTGTCTCCCAGTCTGGAGTACAGTGACAGGATCTTGGCTCACTGCAACCTCCACCTCCCGGGTTCAAGTGATTCTCCTGCCTCAGCCTCCCAAGTAGCTGGGACTATAGGTGCACTACCACACCCGGTTAATTTTTGTATTTTTAGTAGAGAAGGGGTTTCGCCATGTTGGCCAGACTGATCTTGAACTCCTGACCTCAGGTGATCTGCCCGCCTCGGCCTCCCAAAGTGCTGGGATTACAGGCGTGAGCCACCGCTCCTGGCCAACCGTGAAACTTGAGGCTATGAGAATGAAGGATTATTCTAATAGTGTAAACTATAAGGCGAGGAGGGTTAAAAAAAAACCAGAGATAGGCTCTCAATGCACAAATGAATATGATGAACAGATTCTTGTGTATCACATTTGAAATGCTTTATGTTTTGGCTTTATGTAGATGAGTTGAAAACCTGTGTTTTTGTTTATGTTGTTTGGTTTTTGTTTTTGGCTGTCTCGTGTAAAAAGGCATGTAAGGGATGGCATTGATTATTCTAAATAATTTTTACTGGGAAAGCATTTCCAATATTTTGAATAGCTAAATGTCAACTTTTTTCTTAATAGTATTTTCATCTCAGCCTAGTGACGATGAATCAAGTAGTGATGAAACCAGTAACCAGCCCAGCCCTGCCTTTAGACGACGCCGTGCTAGGAAGAAGACTGTTTCTACTTCAGAATCTGAAGACCGGCTAGTTGCTGAACAAGAAACCGAACCTTCTAAGGAGTTGAGTAAACGTCAGTTCAGTAGTGGTCTCAATAAGTGTGTTATACTTGCTTTGGTGATTGCAATCAGCATGGGATTTGGACATTTCTATGGTAAGTATTCAAAAATGTGTAACCTGATGGGATAGTGTAGAGGCACTTAGGAGTGAGGAATCCCGGGATATGTTTTCAGTGCCATTATTAAATATATGGCCTTGAAAACTTGAAGCCTGTTTGAGCCTCAGTTTTCTCATTCGGGAAGTGGGTGCTGCCTATCTCACAAATCTTTTTATTTAAATAAGGTAGTAGTTATTAATAAATGTAAAGATAATAACCACATATATTTGTGACTCTTTTAAAGTTAAAAGATGGAAGATTAAAAATCTGAAATGCTCACCATGAGGGAAATCATTTACATTTAGAATCATAGTTAAACTAAGTTGAAGTGTGAGTTTTTTAGGAAGATTATTTAAATCACAGTTGAAATGGTTATATTTGAAATGTAGAAATAGTAAGTGTTCATTATTTCTACTTTGAGGTTTCATGTAAGTATCATACTTTATAACTTTCATTGTTGTTTCTGTGATTCACATGAATTGAGAGGTTTTCATCTTTATTCTTATACTTTGCTCTTTATTATGATTGATACTATTTATATATGTTGATCATCTTATCAATTCAAAGCCTTTAAATGCCTTTTGGGTGAGAAGAGGAAGGTATTCCATTGGTGTTACTTTACTTTCTCATTTAGGAGCCTCACCCATTGAACCTCTCTCTTTTTTTTTTTGGGGAGACGGAGTCCCACTCTGTCGCCCAGGCTGCAGTACAGTGGCATGATCTTGGCTCACTGCAAACTCCACCCCTAGGGTTCTAGCAATTCTCCTACCTCAACCTCCCGAGTAGCTGGGGTAACAGGCGCCTGCTACCATGCCTGGCTAATTGTTTTGTATTTGTAGTAGAGATGAGGTTTTGCCATGTTGGCCAGGCTGGTCTCAAACTTTTTTTTGTTTGTTTTTTTGAGACAGAGTCTCGCTCTGTCGCCCAGGCTGGAGTCCAGTGGTGCGACCTCGGCTCACTGCAGCTTCCACCTCTGGGTTCAAGCAATTCTCCTGCCTCAACCTCCTGAGTAGCTGGGATTACAGGTGCCCGCCACCATGCCTGGCTAATTGTTTTGCGTTTTTAGTAGAGACGGGGTTTCACCATCTTGGCCAGGCTGGTCTCAATCTCCTGATCTTGTGATGCACCTGCCTTGGCCTCCGAAAGTGCTGGGATTACAGGCGTGAGCCACCGTGCCCGGCCAGTCTTGAACTCTTGACTTAAGGTGCTCCACCTGCCTCAGCCTCCCAAAGTGCTGGGATTACAGGCATGAGCCACCATGCCTGGCCTGAATCTCTTATTTAAGGTATGTATTTGTACAGTGACTGGAGTATTTGAAACCTGAACTTTGACTCTTTGTTGTATTGGAATTTGGGGTAGAGACAATTTAGAAGGAAACGTCTTAGATCTTGTCAAATTCCCGAATTTTAGCTTGCTTTATATTAACTACTTTTAGGTTTTTTTTGCCTGCATAATCCACAGTCTAACTTTCATTTTGCTAGTTCCTTGGAAAAATGTATTTCTTATGCAAAGATTGAAGAATTACATGTATCCTATGTGGATTTGTGGAAAAGGTTTATTATTCAACATAGTGTAATGTTAGAATAGACTTAATGATGACAATACCTGTTTAAAGTCAGAGCTTGCAAGATGTGTTTCTTGTATTTATATTAATAAAAATATGTATTTAGATTTCTGATGGATGCCTGCTTGAATTTAATACTGAGATACTATTATTTGTATCCTTTCTTGAAATTTGTTGTAATAAGATTTGATTGGAAATATATATTTACCTTTATAGACTAGCCGAAACAAATTAATCAATATGTATTTGAGTATGATTTTCCCTCCACAGGTAAACATGAGAGTAACAAAGGAGAAGATCTTATCTTAATCTTTTTTTCTTCAAAAAAATTGGATAGTGATTTAAAGTGTTAATCCAAATTAAAACTTCACTATTTACATGACCTTTGAATATTTTGTAGAAAGATCATTTTACAGGAGTGCTTTCAAAATGAGAAGTTACTTCTCTGTTATGTAGGATTTTGGTTATTAGTAAAATTTACCTTAATAGTTAATTAATAAAACATTGTCCTTTACTTCATATTAGCCTTTTCGGAATATGAAAAGCCTGGATAATACATTATGAAGTAGGCCTTATGGTAATGAGATTAGTTTAATTAACATACAAGACCTAACCTAAATGACTTTTCCAAATCACTACTTAAAAGACATCACTTTTTTTTTGAGATGGAGTTTTGCTCTTGATGCCCAGGCTGGAGTGCAGTGCATGATCTCGGCTCACTGCAACCTTCGCCTCCCAGGTTCAAGTGATTCTCCTGCCTCAGCCTCCTGAGTATCTAGGATTACAGACATCTGCCACCATGCCCAGCTAATTTTGTATTTTTAGTAGAGATGGGGTTTCTCCATGTTGGTCAGGCTGGTCTCGACCTCCCGGCCTCAGGTGATCTGCCCACCTTGGCCTCCCAAAGGGCTGGGATTACAGGTATGAGCCACCACACCTAGCAAGACATCACATTTTTAAATTTTAGCACTGATCTCAGCATTCTTTGGAGTTGATTTCAGAGCCATTTTGAATTTCCCATTCACCGTGAAGTCAGTCATTGCATCCCATAGTCATTCATTCACTTTATAATTTTATTTTATTTTTTTTGAGACAGAGTCTTGCTCTGTTGCCCAGGCTGGAATGCAGCAGTGCAATCTTGGCTCACTGCAACCTCCGTCTCCCAGGTTCAAACGACTCTCCTGTCTCAGCCTCCCGAGTAGCTGTGATTATAGGTGCCCACCAGCACACCTGGCTAATTTTTGTATTTGTAGTAGAGATGAGGTTTTGCCCTGTTGGCCAGGTTGATCTTGAACTCCTGACCTCAAGTGATCTGCCTGCCTCAGCCTCCCAAAGTGCTGGGATTATAGGCATGAGCCACTGTGCCTGGCCTGCTTTATAATAATTTAACAATACCATACTACTAATTGAATCATTCTGCATTTGTCAGCCTTGGTGCCATACAAATTTGAATTGGCAGATTTACACTGCAGGGAAGAGAAAGCTAGCACGACTAAGGATAGTAAAGCAGTATACTCCAGTGTACTCCATCTGAAAATGCTTTCAGAAGTTTTATTAAAAAGTTTCATGAATGAAGCAGTCTTTCTTCTTACATTTACTTGTGACTATCAACATTCCAAATCATCAATGGAGTTCAATTGATTTAGTTTTCTCCTTGAGTTGCTTGAAGTATTGATAGACTACCTGGCTCTTCGGCAGACTATTATATAACAAGATATCTAGATGCTAAGTTATAGAGCACAGAATGAATTACAGCTCGAAGCATACACTTACTGAATTATCCCAGAGGTGGTAAGATTTTTTTTTTTTTAAATAGTTCAATTCATTTATTTCAACCGACGTTTATTGGCTGGTGATACAATTGCTCCTCAAGGAGAAATGATTTGAACAGGAGAAGATTTTTTAAAATATTTTTTTAAATAGGAGATTTGTACTCCAAGATTCTTCTGTGCTGTAGTCAAAAGTGATGTGCCCTTGAATGGACTCTGAATGTCCTTCAACACAATAGACATGGCCAAGGAAAAGAAACCCAAAGAAAAGAAACCCAGGCAAGACTATAGGTCTAAGAGGCATGGCCAAGGTCTTGAGTGTAAGTGTATGTAACAGACAGACTTCTGCATTTGGGGCTATTCTCGGAGTCACCTTGTTTTTTTGTTTTTTGTTTTTGTTTTTTTCATTTAACATTAAATTCATTCAGCAAATATTCGTTGAGCTCCTACTGCATATCAGGGACTGGTGAAGAAATAGAGGTGGTAAGATTTAAATTGTGTCTAATCATAGTAAGTTTATGATAGACTCAAGGAAGGTAGAACATTCCAGCAATAGACAATCTGATAACCTGAGGAAGAAGTAATCTTGGGTTTGGGAGCAGTGAAAAGACTGCCTGGACTATAGCAGAGTAGGTATTTAGAAATAATGGAGTGGGTGGGGTGCTGTTATAGTCATCCCTTGATGTCCATGAGGGATGGGTTCCAGGAGGCACCCATACCAAAATCCATACAAACTAAAGTCCCTTGACGGCGGACCTCACATACACGAAAAGTCACCTCTCCATATACCTGGGGTTTGCATCCTGCCATTGGATTTTGCATCCTGCCATGTAGTTCAAACTCACGTTGCTCAAGGGTCAACTGTATATTGTAAAACATCTTGGAATCGATAGGAAAGTTTGATTTATTGAGTAACCTGCTATCAGTTTAGAGAAAAAGAGTGCCGGAACGTTTTGCTGGTGTGGAAAAAGTGGTATGGGAAAATGTAAAATAGTTGTTAGGAGTTCTGTAATCTGGATATTTGGTGAGGAGGACCTTGACGATTAGAATAACAGTGAGAATGGAATAAGGGACATTGAAGGAATAATGGAAAATAATGGCAGTTTATTAAATTGTAGGAAATGTGCTAGCTGCTTCACTTTTGGAGTTGGGGTTACTGGGGAAGTTTTGCCAGATGATAAATAGATGGTAAGCACAGTTTGGTTTGGTTTGGGGCAGGTGTTGAGGTTTGATTTTTTTTTTTCCCCCCCCACCCTACAAAGAGGCCCCCTACGCAGCTGGATGTGTTGATTAGAAGCTCTGATGAGAAGTTAAGACTAGATCTGTAGATTGGAATTCTTAATAGGAGTGATAGCAAAATCTGACAGTGGTGCAACATGGTACAATAGGCAGCATTTGTAGACATGACTAGGCCAAAGATTGTATCTTGAGGATAACACTTTAGGCAGCCGAAGGTGCAGGAAAAACCCCCAAGTGATTAGTCAGTAATACTGTAAAAGGCTACATTAAGACAGTAATCAAGCATGTGCTATATTATACTATCTTGAATTCAGACCCCAACACAGTTTTAGATTATTTTCCAGTGGGCAAAGGAATTAATCTTCTTAGCAGTTTGAAACAGAAATTGCAGAAGTTTTCTGTTACTCTGGGAACTATAGATAAATTTCCTTCAACATGTGAAAAAATCGGGGATTCTTCTGAGTAGTTTTGAAACAAGCTTGCCATGCTTCTATAAATTGGGAAATCTAAAGAGAGGAAATGAATTCTAACACAGAATACCATAGCTAGAATATGTAACCGTTATCTGTAAATTGGCAAAAGTTGTTTTTAGTATTTTTCAAGATGTATTGAAGACATTTAAAATAATTTTTATATCAGTAAGGGAAGAAATAGCGATCATTGCATCCTTTCTTTGTAAAATTCTGTAGTATCTATACTTAGATGTAATGTTAAGGTAGCTAACTGCATTTTGCCTTATTTTTGATTTCGTGGTTTTTTCCCCCCATACATGAAGCATGTGAACAGCATGTCTCAGTAAAGTAACATTTTGATTTTTAGGGTGAAAATATGAAGAATCCTAGTTGGTTTAAGATTCTTTTTTTGAGACAGAGTTTTGCTCTTGTTGCCCAGGCTGGAGTGCAGTGGCATGATCTCAGCTCACCGCAACCTCTGCCTCCCGGGTTCAAGCGATTCTCCTGCCTCAGCCTCCCAAGTGGCTGGGATTACAGGCATGTGCCACCATGCCCTGGCTAATTTTGTATTTTTAGTAGAGACAGGGTTTCTCCATGTTGGTCAGGCTGGTCTTGAACTCCTGACCTCAGGTGATCCATCTGCTTTGGCCTCCCAAAGTGCTGGGATTACAGGCGTGAGCTACCACGCCTGTCCGATTCTTTTATCACTGTTGGTAGAAGGACAGTGCTACTCCAGTACAGATTTAACCATTGCAGAATTCTTAACAAATTTGGCTTTGAGAATGGTGCACAGTCACCATTAGCCAGTTATTTTCTGTGCTGTACTTTTTGGGCTTTGTTGTATCCTTTAGGCAAAATATTAAAAAAAAAAAAAAAAAGGTTTTCATTTTTCCTTATTGACTTCATGACCTGTGAAAAAACACCAAGGTTTGTTCATTTCTCTGTATAAAGGAGGCTGAAACACTTTTTGTACTTAAAGATAACCCCCAAAACAACAAAGCTGAGTGCCTTCAATATAGTAAGATAAGAACATTACATAAATTGTTCTCTTGGTTAGAGCCATATGGGCGGGCCTGTGTGTTTTAATACAAAAGATAGTGAACTGCTTAAATGTTCCTGGGTATATGTAAATAAATGTTTTTAAAAACTGGCCTACGTGGCCTTACTTATATTACGTAAATGTTCACCATCATCTGATGAATGATCATGGGCTTTCACTTACTTATCTTAAAAAAATTTTTTTTAATTTTTAGTAGAGACGGGGTTTCACCATGTTGTCCAGGCTCGTCTTGAACTCCTGACCTCAAATGATCCACCTGCCTTGGCTCCCAAAGTGCTGGGATTACAGGCGTGAGCCACCGTGCCCAGCCTTAGTTACTTATTCTTTATGTAATCAGAATTTTTAAAGAATGGTGAAATGCTGATGATACTCTGAAATTAAGATCACATAGGTTATGGCCAGGCACAGTGGCTCACACATGTAATCCCAGCACTTTGAGAAGCCAAGGTGGGTGGATCACTTGAGGCCAGGAGTTTGAGACCAGCCTGGCCAACATGGCAAAACCCTGTCTCTACAAAAAATTAGCTGGGCATGGTGGCGCTTGCCTGTAGTCCCAGCTACTCGAGAAGCTGAGGCACGAGAATTGCTTGAACCCCAGGAGGCAGAGGTTGCAGTGAGCTGAGACCATACCAGCCTGGGCGACGTAGCGAGACTCTGTCTCAAAAAAAAAAAAAAAAAGATTACATAGCTTATATGCAGATTACCAATGTTTAAAAATAAATAAAACATTGAATGATAATAATTATGTTACATACCCTTAATAAAAATATTTATTTTAGGCACAATTCAGATTCAGAAGCGTCAACAGTTAGTCAGAAAGATACATGAAGATGAATTGAATGATATGAAGGATTATCTTTCCCAGTGTCAACAGGAACAAGAATCTTTCATTGATTATAAGGTATGTACCACTAACAAATATTTAAAATAATTGTTAGTAATTATTGTGCTTATTACTTAGAGCTTATTGTGCTTAGTAGTGCAGATTAGTAAATCAGAAATAATGCAGATCATTGTTGAATTGAATACGGGTACTTACAGTGTCCTAGTCAGTCATGAGTGCACCATATAGAGTATTTCTCTTATTCTCAAAACATGGGAATTAAGCAGTTATTAACTTTCATAGGTGGGAAAGAGGTTTAGAAAGGTTAAGGGACTTTCCCAAGGTAGCAACTGGCAGAGCTAATTTGTTTTTGTTTGTTTGTTTGTTTATTTATTTGAGATGGAGTCTTGCTCTGTTGCCCAGGCTAGAGTGCAGTGGTGCAGCCTCAGGTCACTGCAACTTCCACCTCGGGGTTCAAGCGATTCTTGTGCCTCGGCCTCCCAAGTAGCTGGGATTACAGGTGTGCGCCACTACGCCTGGCTAGTTTTATTGTATTTTTAGTAGAGACGGGGTTTTGCTATGTTAGCCAGGCTGGTCTCGAACTCCTGACCTCAGTCTACCCACCTCAGCCTCCTAAAGTGCTGGGATTACAGGTGTGAGCCATTGTGCCCGGCCACGGCCTTTTTTTGTTTTGTTTTGTTTTGGAGAGCTAATTTGATTCCAGGGATTTGACTTAAGAACTCTTATCCCTAGCTGCTATTTTATAGTTAACATCTTTTAAAAGTGACATTTTATATGTGTATATAGATATTTTTATTAGCATTATTTTCAGAGTGAAGCAGACATTTTCAGTTGGCAGAAGGGAAAGAGGAGAGTTGTGGTTTTATAGCCTCTCTAAGATCTTCTCTTGATCAGGGGACATAGCCATTCCTTTTCATTGTGTTTTTTTTTTTTTTTTATTCTGATGGAAGGGAGAGCATGTTATGTTTTTCTGCCTATAACTCATCTAGATTTTGTCTCACAAGACTGTACTGTCCGTTGTGTCATTCCCCAACACCCCTGGAAGTTTATGAGGATCAGCAAAATGGCTGGTTTCCTATCTAGTTTTCCCTAGGAAGGATGTAGAGAGAAACTCAGGGTAGAAAAGTAAGCTGTGTCTGGGCGTGGTGACAACTTCCCAAATTCCCAAAGTTGGTGACTTTGGGAGGCCGAGGTGGGTGGATTGTTTGAGCCCAGGAGTTCAAGACCATCCTGGCCAACATGGTGAAACTTTGTCTCTACTAAAAATACAAAAATTAGCCGGTTGTGGTGGCACATACCTGTAATCCCAGATTTTTGGAGGCTTAGTTAGGCACAAGAATTGTTTGAACCTGGGAGGCAGAGGTTACAGTGAGCTGAGATCACGCTCTTGCACTCTAGCCTGGGCCATAGAGGAAGACCATGTCTCAAAAAAAAAAAAAAAAAAAGGAAAAGGAAGAAAAGTAAGCTATTTATTGTTTTTTTCCTCCATTTTTCCACCCCCAATTCTCACACTTAATTTATGTATGTTTCCCTTACAGGTTATATTTCTTGAAAAGACAAAAATACTACTTTGTAACTAAATTGTATCTTTCAGGGAGGTACTTCTCCCATCCAAGTACTAACCAGGCCAGACCCTGCCTAGCTTCTGCCATCAGAGGAGATTGGGCGCATTCAGGGTGGTATGGCTGTAGACACAGGGAGGTACTTATGAAGTTAATTATAAATAGTTCAGTTTTCCTACCTTTATTAGAAGATGCCATTTTCTTTTTTTTTTTTTTTTTTTTTGAGACAGAGTCTCGCTCTGTCGCCCGGGCTGGAGTGCAGTGGCCGGATCTCAGCTCACTGCAAGCTCCGCCTCCCGGGTTTACGCCATTCTCCTGCCTCAGCCTCCCAAGTAACTGGGACTACAGGCGCCCGCCATCTCGCCCGGCTAGTTTTTTGTATTTTTTAGTAGAGACGGGGTTTCACCGTGTTCGCCAGGATGGTCTCGATCTTCTGACCTCGTGATCCACCCGTCTCGGCCTCCCAAAGTGCTGGGATTACAGGCTTGAGCCACCGTGCCCGGCAGAAGATGCCATTTTCTTCACCACAATGTTTTCTGGTTCCATAGGATAACATTGGCTTTTGGAAAACTCACCACGCATAAATCTCTAGAGAGAATTTGTAGTTGGTTTGGGTTTGGATTTGTTTGTTTGTTTGTTTTTTTGAGATGGAGCCTCGCTGTGTGGCCCAGGCTGGAATGCAGTGGGGTGATCTCAGCTCACTGGAACTTCTGCTTCCTGGGTTCAAGTGATTCTCCTGCCTCAGTCTCCCAAATAGCTGGGATTACAGGCTTCCTCCACTATGCCTGGCTCATTTTTTGCATTTTCAGTAGAGATGGGGTTTCATCATGTTGGCCAGGCTGGTTTTGAACTCCTGACCTCAGGTAATCTGCCTGCCTCAGCCTCCCAATGTGCTGGGATTACAGGCATGAGCCACTGCACTTAGCCTGTTTTTTTTTGTTTGTTTGTTTTAAGAGGCAGAGTCTCATTCTTGTTGCCCAAGCTGGAGGGCAGTGGTGCGATCATGGCTTACTGCTACCTCAACTTCCTGGGCTCAAGCAATCCTCCTGGCTTAGCCTCAAGTAGCTGGGACCACAAGCACATGCCACCATGTCCAACTTTGTTATTAAATTTTTCATAGAGATGGAGTCTCACTATGTTGCCCAGGCTATTCTGGAACTTCTGGGTTCAAGTGATCCTCCCGCCTTGGCCTCAAAATGCTGGGATTAAAGGATTGAGCCACTGTGCCTACCTAGTGAGTCAGTTTTTGCAGATCTCTTGTTTCTAGCTGTTAAGTGTGGATCAGGTAGATGTTGAACCTCTTTGGAAGACCTGGTCAGGATCTGCTTTTCAATCACTTATATCAACATCATATTTACTGCATGAGGAATGCTGTACTCTTCTTTCATCCTGTGGCTTCCTGTGCTTGTGCATTTCAAGAGTATGCCACACCAGTGTATCGGTCTCTTCTACTCCACAGTCCACTGCTTTTGGGTAGAAGAAACTTCTTTTCTCTCATACAGGTAGAGCAGATGAAATTACTGTGATTAAATTTTAAATCTTTATTTGTTCTCTGAAGATTAATGAGCCAGAAAGTGAAGCAGTCATTTCAGATAGTTATTTTTCAAGTATAAAATAGTGTCATTCTCTTAAAGGACTGTTTTTTTTTTGTTTTTTGTTTTTTTTTTGCTTGTTTCTGAACCCAGGTAATTGACTGGTCTAACCATAACGTTTGTGATACATTAAGCCAAATTTAAGTATCATTTTGCAGATTTATACATAAGATATTTTTAACTGGATGGATAATGCTGTAAGAACTTGTTGAACCACATTGTTTAAATTTTGACTGTTTTTGGTTAAATTTTGTTACTAATGCATATGTTTGAAAGAAAATTCAAATCAGTCAAGGATACCCTTATCGAAGCAGAAAAATTCTATAAGCCGAATTGACCATGATTTCTACCACAGGTGCTGACTTTCAGTTATAGTAATTTATAGATTAATCTTCAGAGTTATATTAATTATACAGATTACAGAACTGCTGTAATCTGGGTGACAGTCACTTCAAAAGTTTACATAAAATTGGATAAGTTAGTTATAAATGTTCAAGATTCAGTCTGTCCTCTAACATGCTTATAGAATTTATGGCTTATCTGTACTTACTTAGAAATGTTAATTGCATAGGACCAAAATGTTTCAAATAGGACTAAGATTATTAGAATTTCATTCTTTGAAGTGTACACTGAGTACAAACAATTTTTGAAGCCATAAGTCAGCTCTTGATGTAATTTTACTTTTATTTTTTATTTTATTTTATTATTTTTTTGAGATGGAGTCTCGCTCTGTCACCAGGCTGGGGTGCAGTGGTGCGATCTTGGCTCACTGGCAACATTTGCCTCCCAGGTTCAGGCGATTCCCCTGCCTCAGCCTCCCGAGTGTCTGGGACTACAGGCGCATGCCACCATGCCCAGCTAATTTTTGTGTTTTTAGTAGAGATGGGGTTTCACCGTGTTGGCCAGGATGGTCTCGATCTCTTGATCTAATGATCTGTCCACCTCAGCCTCCCAAAGTGCTGGGATTACAGGTGTGAGCCACTGCGCCCGGCCAATAATTTTACCTTTTGTAAAAGGTAATCTCTCTTCCCAATTCAGAAAAACCTTTAGTCCTGCAAGCTGTAGCTAACTTTCTGTCTTTTAAGTTCTTCCAGACATGCGCGGTGGCTCATGCCTATAATGCCAGCACTTTGGGAGGCCGGAGAGTCGCTGCTTGAACTCAAGAGGCAGAGGTTGCAGTGAGCCGAGATTGCACCACTGCACGCTAGCCTGGGCGACAGAGCGAGACTCCGTCTCAAAAAAAAGAAAATTCTTCCACCATGCTGTAGTTCTCAGTTTGATGTAGCTCTCTGCTCTGTGCTTTCTTGCATATGAACGTTGTATTTCCCAGTGTTTATACTATTGAAAATACTACCTGGGGCGGGGTGGTCTCTGTAGAAGACAAGACACAAAAGCTTATGCGTTATTATATCTTAAAAGATTTAAATTCAGCTTTTAAAGCTCTTGACATTTTATTTCTTCTCTTTCAAAAAAAACGTAGTCATTGAAAGAAAATCTTGCAAGGTGTTGGACACTTACTGAAGCAGAGAAGATGTCCTTTGAAACTCAGAAAACGAACCTTGCTACAGAAAATCAGTATTTAAGAATATCTCTGGAGAAGGAAGAAAAGGCCTTATCCTCATTACAGGAAGAGTTAAACAAACTAAGAGAACAGATTAGAATATTGGAAGATAAAGGGACAAGTACTGAATTAGTTAGAGAAAATCAGAAACTTAAGCAGCATTTGGAAGAGGAAAAGCAGAAAAAACACAGCTTTCTTTGTCAAAGAGAGACTCTGTTGGCAGAAGCAAAGATGCTAAAGGGGGAACTGGAGAGAGAACGACTAGTAACTACGGCTTTAAGGGGGGAACTCCAGCAGTTAAGTGGTAGTCAGTTACATGGCAAGTCAGATTCTCCCAATGTATACACTGAAAAAAAGGAAATAGCAGTCTTACGGGAAAGACTCACTGAGCTGGAACAGAAGCTAACCTTCGAACAGCAGCGTTCTGATTTGTGGGAAAGATTGTATGTTGAGGCGAAAGATCAAAGTGGAAAACAAGAAACGGATGGAAAAAAGAAAGGGGGCAGAGGAAACCACAGGGCTAAAAATAAGTCAAAGGAAACATTTTTGGGTTCAGTTAAGGAAACATTTGATGCCATGAAGAATTCTACCAAGGAGTTTGTGAGGCATCACAAAGAGAAAATTAAGCAGGCTAAAGAAGCTGTGAAGGAAAATCTGAAAAAATTCTCAGACTCAGTTAAATCCACTTTCAGACATTTTAAAGATACCACCAAGAATATCTTTGATGAAAAGGGTAATAAAAGATTTGGTGCTACAAAAGAAGCAGCTGAAAAAGCAAGAACAGTTTTTAGTGACTATTTACATCCACAGTATAAGGCACCTACAGAAAACCATCATAATAGAGGCCCTACTATGCAAAATGATGGAAGGAAAGAAAAGCCAGTTCACTTTAAAGAATTCAGGAAAAATACAAATTCAAAGAAATGCAGTCCTGGGCATGATTGTAGAGACAATTCTCATTCTTTCAGAAAGGCTTGTTCTGGTGTATTTGATTGTGCTCAACAAGAGTCCATGAGCCTTTTTAACACAGTGGTGAATCCTATAAGGATGGATGAATTTAGACCGATAATTCAAAGGTACATATTAAAAGAACTGGATACTTTCTGTCACTGGAACGAACTTAATCAGTTCATCAATAAGTTTTTCCTAAATGGTGTCTTTATACATGATCAGAAGCTCTTCACTGACTTTGTTAATGATGTTAAAGATTATCTTAGAAACATGAAGGAATATCAAGTAGATAATGATGGAGTATTTGAGAAGTTGGATGAATATATATATAGACACTTCTTTGGTCACACTTTTTCCCCTCCATATGGACCCAGGTCGGTTTACATAAAACCATGTCATTACAGTAGTTTGTAACATTTGTAGATTGGATAGCATTTTTATGATTTGATGAGTTTCTTGGAAGGTTACTGTTTCTAAGAGTTGTGCTTTATTGCCACTGAGAGAATTCAGAATAAATTGAAAGGTGGAGTCTAAAAATTATTAGCTGTTACAAATGGAACATTTCATTATAATGTAATCACTTTGATTTGAGCAAATGGTTTAATTTTTATCCTAAAAATCAGTTAAGAATATATAAAATCCTATTTTGGCCAACTTTGTTTCTTTTCAGTATAGTTTATAATGAAAAGATCACCTTAAGTGAAATTATTTTCCTTTAATCTTTTATGTATTTATTCACTTTCGGAAGCTAGGAGTGAGCAACACAAATTTTACTCTGAAGTCAGAAGAGCTCATATATAATAATTTGAATGCCCCACCTATTTTCACTTGTCCATTCCACATAGCAGCTTAGTTATGATACTTAATACTTAATCACATAATTATCTTCGATAAAGGTAGAGGCACAATCAAAGAGGCAACTGAGCAAGTCAAATTCTAATGTGTGTACCTCATAATAATTTTTTATCCATTTTCATCTTTATATTCTGTAACATGAAACTTACCCAATCTTAAAATGTTAGCTTCACTTTTTACCTATGAAATACTTACCTTTCTGAATAAATATAATGTGTCTATAAAATAATGAGACTGATTCTGGTGTCTTTAGTCATTAAGCAGGTATCTAGTCCTATAATGAACAAAGGTGAGGCTTCCTTGAGGAGACAAGTGAAAAATTTTTGCTTCAAAGGAGCTCACAAGCTAAGTAAATAAATGAAATTAAGGTATGGGGGCATGGTGGCCTCAGGCTGTCTGGAGATGTTTGGAAAGGCTTCTTGAGTGAGGTGGCCTTTTAACTGAACTTAGTTGTTAAGGTAGCTTTTGAAGGAGAAATGAGAATTTGCTATGCAGACAGGGAAGGGAATTTCACTTAAAAGGAAGGTTCTTTGGATGTGAAGATACACTACTTTAAGGAAGCAAGGTAGTGCTGGAGGATAAGAGATGCAGACCACGAAGGGACCCATTTTATGCTAAAGGTTTTGTCCTGTAGGACATGAAGAACCTCTGAAGAATTTTCAAGGTGGTGGGATAAGATTATATTGTATTTTAGATTACAGTAGTCCCCCCTTATCTTCAGGATATATGTTCCAAGACCCCCACTGGATGCTTGAAACCAAGGATAGAACATAATTCTAGATATAATATGCATGAATTTCTTTTTCCTTCTTTACAGTCTCACACATAGGTTTGTTCTTACCATAGATCTTACCAATCTCAGCATACTTTTGTTTCTCTTATTGAGAACCTTCACCCTTTCACTTAAAGGAAGTGCTTTATAGCTTCTCTTTGGCATATCCAAATGCAAGCATCACTATTGTATTTTGGGGTCATTATTAAGTTACTTAATCATCCTTAATAATCCTTATCTTAGGGATACTTGAACACAAGCACTGTGGTATGATAACAGTGTATCTGATTAACAGACTGCTACTAGGCGATTAATGGGTGGGTAGCGTAGATACATGACAAAAGGATGATTCGCACCCCATGTGGGATGGAGCAGAACTGCATTATTTCATCACATTACTCAGAACAGGCATATAATTGAAAACTTATGAATTATTTCTTTTTTTAATTATTTGAGATGGAGTCTTGCTTTGTCAGCCAGGCTGGAGTGCAGTGACACGATCTCAGCTCACTGCAACCTCTGTCTCCTGGGTTCAGGTGATTCTCCTGCCTTAGCCTCCCGAGTAGCTGGGACTACAGGCGTCTGCCACCACACCTGGCTAATTTTCATATTTTTAGTAGAGACGGGGTTTCACCATGTTAGCCAGGCTGTTCTTGAACTCCTGACCTCAAGTGATCTGCATATCTCCGCCTCCCAAAGTGCTGGGATTACAGTCGTGAGCCACTGCGCCCTGCCTAAAACTTACGAATTATTTCTGAAATTTTCTATTTAACATTTTCAGACCACAGTTGACCACAGGTAACCAAAACCTCAATCACAGAAAGTAAGCCGTGGATAAGGCGGGACTAGTGTATAGGCAGCAGCCTAGAAGATTGATGGGAAAGGTGTGATGCTAGAAGGTGGTCAGCACAATACAGACATGAGCTGATGAGCATCTAAACTGGGACAGTAGTAGTAGGAGAGGAAAGGAGAAAACATTTGGAAAACAGTAACATTGACATTTCTTGTGAAGGAGGAGAAAGTAACTGTGACTTCTAGATTTCTGGGTTGGGTCATCTGTTGGATAGTAGTACCATTGAGATAGGGAATTCAAGGTTTGGGGCAAGGGTAATTGGAGATGAGAATTGTGTTTGGAGGTAACTACTAACATTCAAGTGGAGAGGGTTAGTTGGCAGTTCTATGGTCATCTCTTGCCGAGGCTGTGTATCAGACTCCTGGGAGAAGACCAGCATCTACGGGGTTGTAGGGAAGGCTAAGGACAAGAGTGGGGAGTGGTATCATGAAAATCCAAAGGCCATCTCAAGTAAAAGGAATAAATGTGTCATGCTTTTTAAAAAGTTGATGTGTGGAAAATGTTTTCCTGGCTTGGAAACTGGGCGGCCAGGGGATGGCAGTATGGACTTCCAGTGAAGTAGTGACGGAAGCCTGATCATAGACATTGAGGAAAGCGGTGTAGGTGTTGTGAGCTTTTGCTGTAAGAGAAAAAGTTGAGACTTTTGTTTTGCTTGGTTTGTGAGAGATGTGTATGTATTTCTGCTGAGTGATAAAGCCAACGGGGAGGGAGGGATTTTTATAGGAAAGGAGGAAAAATAGTGGAAACACATCTCATTATTTTATTGTCACATTTCTTTTCTTTGTTATCTTTTGAGTGTTTCCCCTTTTTGCCAGTAGAGTTATTGTCTATTTTTTCTTTCTAGAGGACAAAAAAACTAATACAGACTCCTTTATTTTTATATGGATATACTAGGATTATAATTCAGATATTTAATATCTTTTTTCAGAGTGTTCAGATAATAGATTAATGGAGAAAACATTTAAAATTGTTTAAAATTTAAATACATTGAACTCTAACATAGATGAAAAATGTGTTTACTGCTTTCAGTCGACCTGATAAAAAGCAACGTATGGTAAATATTGAAAACTCCAGGCATCGAAAACAAGAACAGAAGCACCTTCAGCCACAGCCTTATAAAAGGGAAGGTAAATGGCATAAATACGGTCGCACTAATAGAAGACAAATGGCAAATCTTGAAATAGAATTGGGGCAATTACCTTTTGATCCTAAATACTGATTCACAATTGAGTTAAATTAGACAACTGTAAGAGAAACATATGCTTTGTACAATGTTTGGTATTGAAACTAATGAAATTATCAAGATGACAATGTCTTTTTTTGTTTCTAAGTATCAGCTTGATAACTTTATATTATTACTCAGAAGCATTAGTTAAAAGCCTACTAACCTGCATTTTCCTGTAGTTTAGCTTCGCTGAATTTTTTTTGACACTGGAAATGTTCAACCGTAGTTTTATTAAGGAAGCCAGGCATGCAACAGATTTTGTGCATGAAAAGAGACTTCCTTTCAGTGTGAGAGCTTAAAGCAAGCTCAATCATACATGACAAAGTGTAATTAACACTGATGTTTGTGTTAAATTTGCAGCAGAGCTTGAGAAAAGTACATTGTGCTGGAATTTCATCATTAACATTTTATAATCTTACACTCACTTCTTGTCTTTTTGTGGGTTCAAGAGCCTGCTGACTTGTGAAGAATTTGCTGCCCTCTTAAGAGCTTGCTGACTTGTTTTCTTGTGAAATTTTTTGCACATCCGAATATTGTCGAAGAAACAATAAAACTACACCATGAGGAAAACTAAAGGTCTTTATTGAAAATCTGGCATTGTATTAACATGTGATTTTATACTATGTGGTATTTTATACATTTCCTCAGTAGTGATATTTGGTAAAGCAGTTCATATAGTTTTTTTCTAAGTTCCATGAATCTTACCCAGTGTTGACTGAAGTATTTAAGCAGCATCTGAATATTTCCACCCAGCAATGTTAGTTTATCTCAGAAAGTTCAGAATTCATCTTCGTGTTGAATTTCCCTTTTAACTTCCGTTCATAGACATATACGTGACTTCCAATTCGACCCTCCGGCAAGTGAGTGTGGAAGAAAACAGCAGTTCTGTTATAATTGCTTGAAATTAGGAAAGCACTTATTTCCTAGAAGCAAATAAATGTTTAATTAAATAAAGGCTACGTTTTGCTGAGTACTGTTTCAGTCAATTTTAGAATTGCCTATTCTAATTGTTCTCTACAACTTTTTGCTTAATAACAGAATTAACTTATAGGAAGTAAAATACCTTGATAGTTACAGAACTGGGGCTTATTTTGACTAGAGAAAAGACTAATTATGAAATGTGGGTTGCAACAGACCATAAAAAAAGGTTGTATTATCTGTTTACCTGAGGGTTTCCTAAACCTGGGATACAATTAAAATACTGAGATTTCCTCTTTTTCATGTTTACTTACCTCTTCCAAAATGCTGAAGGTGATCAAGTGAGTAGGCAGTGATGCATCGTCATGAAACTCTCTATGTAACCAGTTTAAGGGATTTAGGTAAAATACATCTGCTTCATCAAGATACTGACTTTTTCCAGTCAGGTCTGGGGGGCACTGGAGAAATCTCATGGGTAGTGGGCAGTGAACATGGCTATGAAAAGAAAAGTTACCATAAATAAATACAAGTAAAACATGAAAGTTTTCATTAATCTTAAGATAAGTCATTTATACTTAGCAAAATGTGAAATCTGAATCCATAAACTGTTGCAGTTAAGAAGCAAGCCTTTAACTTATTTTCTCAAAAATAAAAAACATGATTCTCATACCATGTACCTATGCATCAGCAGCAGTATAATCTACAAGCCCAAACTAGCTCATAGAACTCCATTTCAAGGAGAGAAGTAGGTCAGTAGGGGGACTCAACATTCTGTAGCATTGGTATTCTGTTCCAGAAGCATAAATGGTCTTCAGGACCAGGTAGGTTTACTTGTTAATAGTAAAGAAATTCTCCATAGGCGTATTTGATAAAGTAGGAAACTGGATTCTTTCTCTCTTCCCTTTCTGCTCTGATAGGGGATGGATCACATGCTTACATGGCAAGTTTTGTTTTTTTTGGAGACAGAGTTTCGCTCTCGTCACCCAGGCTAGAGTGCAATGGCGCAATCTTGGCTCACTGCAACCTCCACCTCCCAGGTTCAAGCAATTCTCCTGTCTCAGCCTCCTGAGTAGCTGGGATTACAAGTGCCCGCCACCACGCCTGGCTGATTTTTTGTATTTTTCAGGAGAGATGGGGTTTCACCATGTTGGCCAGGCCGGTCCTGAACTCCTGACCCTCAGGTGATCCACCGCCTCGGCCTCCCAAAGTGCTGGGATTACAGGTGTGAGCCACCGCACCCAGCCACATGGCAAGTTTGAAGTGTGTGTGTGTGTGTTTTTCTTATATATTTATATAAGATTTAGAAGTAGAGAGCAACATACGTCCATTGATTAACATCCAAATAAGTAATGGTTTTATCGTGGCATACAAAGACTAGAGTAGGTCGGGCTCAGTGGCTCATGCCTGTAACCCCAGAACTTTGGGAGGCCAAGGTAGGTGGATCACTGGAGGTCAGAAGTTCAAGACCAGCCTGGCCAACATGGTGAAACCCTGTGTCTACTCAAAGTACAAAAATTAGCTGGGCATGGTGACATGTGCCTGTAGTTCCAGCTACTCAGGAGGCTGAGGCAGGACAATACTTGAACCCAGAAGACGGAGGTTTCAGTGAGATCACACGTCACTGCACTCCAGTGGGCGACAGAGCAAGACTCTGTCTCAAAAAAGAAAAAAAAAAGATTAGAGTATAAAAAACATGGATTCATTTCTAATACCAGTTATGACAATTTTTTTTTTTTTTTTTAATTTTGAGACGGAGTCTCGCTCTGTCGCCTAGGCTGGAGTGCAGTGGCCGGATCTCAGCTCACTGCAAGCTCCGCCTCCCGGGTTCACGCCATTCTCCTGCCTCAGCCTCCCGAGTAGCTGGGACTACAGGCGCCCGCCACCTCGCCCGGCTAGTTTTTTGTATTTTTTTAGTAGAGACGGGGTTTCACCGTGTTAGCCAGGATGGTCTCGATCTCCCAACCTCGTGATCCACCCGTCTCGGCCTCCCAAAGTGTTGGGATTACAGGCTTGAGCCACCGCGCCCAGCCCAGTTATGACAATTTAAGCCAGTTACTTAGGTCATGAAAAAAGCCATGTTTATAACTGCCTTAGGAAAAATTAAACCTCACTGATAACAAACATTTAAAATTTCCAGTTAGAAATGAAATTAATAATTATGCAGGAGGTTTATTTTATTTATGAAATGCATACAAATTAAATGTACACAAGACCTAATAGTGATTTATTTATTGGAAATGAAGGTCTTGTTTCGAAGGGAAGCAGAAATTCCTCAGAAAAAGCTGCCTGCCTTATATAAAAGCTGCCGGCCTACTGTAGTCTTTCTTTGCCACAATAAAACCATTACTTGTTTGGATGTTAATCAATGGACATATGTTGCTCTCTACTTCTAAGTCTGATGCAAAATAGGCATCAGACTTTTTCCTCTGTTGTGTGCTTTGAAAAGGTGTGGAGAACTTGGTGAACTGTACAAAGCCTAAGACATCAGCTGACTACAAGTATGTATAAAGAACATCTTGGTACCTTTAGGATTCCTGTTCTCTGCAGTATTACCCCTAATGTGAGCACAGAGAATGAATGTCCCTGTTTTAGCCACGTACACATATAGTAGGGAATCCTTACGTTGAAAGGATACCTGATGTCTTTCATTTAGCCTGTGGTTTTTGCTAGGATCTCAATTTCTAAACTGTATATTAATGACTGGCATTAATGATTAGTTAAGTAGGAGTATTCCAAGTGTTAAATTCTCCTAAAATGATAACCACAGTGATTAAATTAATTGAACGTGCATATGAGACATTAACTCCAGATTGTTTAAAGCCAGACTGAGTTAAATAGTTACAGATTTTATTTATTTATTTATTTATTTATTTATTAGGCATAGTCTCGCTTTGTCGCCCAGGCTGGAGTGCAGTGGCACAACCTCAGCTCACTGCAACCTCCGCCTCCCGGATTCAAGCGATTCTCCTGCCTCAGTCTCCCGAGTAGCTAGGACTACAGGCATGCACGACAACACCTGGCTAATTTCTTTTGTATTTTAGTAGTCAGGGGTTCACCATGTAGCCCAGGCTAGTCTCAAACTCCTGAGCTCAGGCAATCTGCCCGCCTCAGCCTCACAAAGTGCTAGGATTACAGGCGTGAGCCACCAGGCCCAGCCTGGTATATAATTTTCCATAGGAAATCTGGCTCCTTTGCCCCTGTACCATTATTGGTTAATTGGTAACTAATACAGCTTCCTGAAATACAAGCACAGGACCAAACGGATGTCCTTCTAAAGGCCATATATAGTTGAGGCAATTTTAGTTTATTTCCCAGAAACACTTAATTCAAGCATTAGAATATCATCTAGTTGCATTCCCTAATTTTTATAGGTGAGACAACTGATGTCCAAAGAGATTAAAAATCTAGTTTAAAGCTGGGCATGGTGGCTTACGCCTGTAATCCCAGCAGTTTTGGGAGGCTGAGGTGGGCGGATCACCCAAGGTCAGGAGTTCGAGATCAGCCTGACCAACATGGAGAAACCCCATCTCTACTAAAAATACAAAATTAGCTGGGCATGGTGGCACATGCCTGTAATCCCAGCTACTCAGGAGTCTGAGGCAGGAGAATCACTTGAACCCAGGAGGCAGAGGTTGCAATGAGCCAAGATTGTGCCATTGCACTCCAGCCTGGGCAACAAGAGTGAAACTCTGTCTAAAAAAAAAAAAAAAAAATTCTAGTTTAAGATGAGGGCAATAGTCCAGTAGTAGATCTGGACTAAAATCTTATGTTTTAAGTTTAATTCAGATTGTGTAAAGATGTATCACAGAGATCTGTAATAAGGTAAGTAATACATAAGTTTCTTTACTAAGAAGACTATCAAATACCTACAAATTGTTTTATACTGATTTAAATCAGAATTAAGTGTAAGTAAATTGTTTTTAAAGAATAATAAAGTTTATTTAAAAGGTTTTCTTTGACACAGTTCAAGTGGTTTTTAAAATCCATCAGTGAATAAATATGAGTGGGAGTTTAAAATTTATCATTTGATCAATGACCAATTAATTCAAATCCAGGAATCTGAAAGGGAATTTTAAAGTAGTCAGTTTCAGTTTCTTAACAGCATACAGTGGAACATCTGTTATTACCTGTAATAAGGAGTAGAGTGGCAAGGCATCATTATAAATATTGAAGCTGAAGATTTATTGGGATTGTTGTAACAAACTTTTTGAATATGACTCATAACATCAAGAGTACCTCGTTGATGAACTAAACCAGTATAAAGGGCGAGGAACAAATTTGATAAAAACAGGAAACTCAGAGCTGGTTTCTTCCATGTTTTCAGGTGGGTTAGTGAGTATCCTATATGAAGATAGACATATTGAACCTTAACACTGACAATCTTTCGTTATGTTAACTGCAAATACATCTGTAATTTTTAATGGAAATAACATAAACTGTAATACTGTTACGACAAATAAGACATAAGCAGTAAGTCACATCTCTGACCATTCACTACTATTGTCATCTAGGTCTTGACTTTTTCTAGTAAAAGGTATTGAGGTATAGTAGGAAGATTATGGTCATGGAGTCTAGGAGGTCCAGATTTGAATTCCAGTTCTAGCACAAGTTGTTTTACTTTGCTGATCATTTGGATAATAGTACCTTTTTCAAGTGTTAGAAAAAAATGTCCAGTGCCTGCCCTGGTACATAGTAGTTGCTAAATAAATAGGACTTTTAATTATTCCATTTACCTACCTCTTTAATCTCCCAAGCACTAATAATTGGTATTTTAGTGTGTAATATGAGTTTCAATAATGTGTCCTCTTAGGAAAATAAGCCATTGGGCACCTGGGAGATTTTCCATAAGTATCTGAGTGCTATGTCTTACTTTTTTTTCCCACTACAGTCAGGCAACTTGAAGATGCTGAACAATTTTTCTTTTTTGATTTATGAAAGTGATTATTCTGTGGGGCAAAACAACAAAAAACCAAAGCAAAAACCAAGTTGAATGAATAGAAGGGTATAAAAGGATAAGTAAAAGTCTCTCTCCCCTCTGATAGTCCTTTTCTTCAGCAACAGCCACTGTTAATGGACATATTAGGATCTACTGAGAATACCAAGAACAAGCCTTTCCACTGGAAAAGATTAAGCTTATTAGTAAGCATGACATTTTGTTCATAATTTACATATATTCTTTTTATAGAACTAGATAATAGTTCTTTTTGAACTTGGGTATTCTTCATCCAAACCTTGGTTTGCCCAAAATGTTAGTACAATACTCAATGAGGCCAAGGTAGTGTATTTTATTTTGTTCCTCCTATAAATATGTTAATGACATACACGGTTCATAACTCATGAGTTGGAATATCACATATCCATGTCACCTAGTACTTTTTAATCTACTTGAAATAGTTCTGATTAAGTAATAATCTGAAAAGTTGTGTGGTGAAAAATGTAGCAAGAGTAAGAAAACTAAGCCTATCACTTAAATCTACATTTATAAGATGTTTGAAATGGTAAAATGAGGAACCTACTAAAAGGAATGATAATTGGATTAGCTTTATTTGAAATAAAATAGCTGAGATGAGAGGATTGCTTGAGGCCAGGAGTTCAAGACCAGCCTAGGCAACATAGTGAGACTCCATCTCTACAAAAATAAAAAAAAAATTAGCCAGGCGTGATAGTGTGCACCTGTAGTTCCAGCTACTGGGAAGGCTGAGGCAGGAGGTTCATCTGTGCTCATGAGTTTGAGGGGACAGTGAGCTATGACCACGCCACTGCACTCCAGCTTGGGTGACACCCTGACTATGAAAATAAAAATGAATAAAATAGGGCCAGGTGCAGTAGCTCACATCTGTAATCCCAGTACTTTGGGAGGCCAAGGCAGGCAGATCACTTGAGGTCAGGAGTTCAAGACCAACCTGGCCAACATGGTGAAACCCCATCTCATATAAAAATTAGCCGGGCATGGTGTCAGAGATTGCAGTGAGCTGAGATCGTGCCACTGCACTCCAGCCTGGGCAACAGAGCGAAACTCTGTCTCAAAATAAATAAATAGGATTCTAAAAGTTCAACCATCTGTAATAACCCCAGTCAGATCCAGCAGATCCCCAAATATAAGCTGAAGCACTTGACTTGGGTGGTAGGCTAAAACACCACCTGCTTTAGTAGGCTCAAATACAAAAAGCTACATTAAAGCCTTGTCTTTGTCTGTACTGCTATAATGGAATACCTGAGGCTGGCCAATTTATAAAGAAAAGATGTTTACTTGGCTCATGGTCCTGCAGGTTGTACAAGCATGGCACCAGCATCTACTGGTGAGGGCTTCAGGCTGCTTCCACTCATGGCAGAAGGTGCAGGGGAGTCCGTGTGTGCAGAGATCACATGGTGAGAGAGCAGAAGCAAGAAAGTGGAAGGTGCCAGGCTCTTTTTTTAACAGCCAGCACTCAGGAGAATTATCAGGAAACCTAATATAAGGAGAACTCATGTATTACCCCAGGATGGTGCCAAGCCATTCGCGAAGGCTCCAACCCCATGATTGAAGCACCTCCCGTTAGCCCCACCTCCAACAATGGGGATCAAATTTCAACACAAAGTTTAGGAGACAAACATCCAAACTACAGCAAGCCCATCCTACAGCAAGAAGATACGGTTTGTTCTCAGTTATTTGAAGATACTTATAAGGTGAGCATGTGTAAAGTGATTCACTTAATAATTTGTTCATTCAAGGCCGGGCGTGGTGGCTCACGCCTATAATCCCGGCACTTTGGGTAAAACTCTGTCTCTTTTTACTAAAAATGCAGAAAAAAGTTAGCTGGGCGTGGTGGCGGGCGCCTGTAGTCCCAGCTACTCGAGAGGCTGGGCAGGAGAGGCGGAGCTTGCAGTGAGCTGGTATCGCGCCACTGCACTCCAGCCTGGGCGACAGAGCGAGACTCTGTCTCAGAATAATAATAATTTGTTCATTCATTAAATGTTGGAAATTTTTATTAGAAACTGTGGCACTGGGTCAGGCGCAGTGGCTCATGCCTGTAATCTCAGCACTTTGGGAGGCCAAGGCGGGCAGATCACGAGGTGAAGAGATCGAGACCATTCTGGCCAACATGGTAAAACCCCATCTCTACTAAAAATACAAAATTTAGCTGGGTGTGGAGGCGCATGCCTGTCGTCCCAGCTGAGGCAGGAGGCAGGCTGAGGTATGCACCTGTAGTCCCAACTGAGGCAGGCTGAAGCAGGAGAATTACTTGAACCCGGGAGGCGTACGTTGCAGTGAGCTGAGATCACGCCACTGCACTCCAGCCTGGTGACAGAGCAAGATGCCATCTCAAAAAAAAAGAAAAGAAAAAAAAAACTATGGCACTAGGAATACAATAATACAGGTGGGTGATACAAAATGAGAATACTTGGTGATCAAGACTATGAAAATAGCACTCTGGGTAGAATGCTGGAAGATAACATGCTTGTGTTTCTAGCATCTTCAGTACTGGTGAGACAGGGCGTCTCTTAAATTAGGTAATGCTTGCCTTACATGATGGTGGCTTTAACTCTCTGAGCTTAGCTCATTTTAGGATGGATCATTTTAGTGAGAACTGAATCTCCGTATTACTTAGAGAAGTAATATAAAGAAAATGCTGGGAAGAGAAGGAGCAGCTGAACACTGCCAGGAAGAGTCAGCTGATAGCTTAGTTTTCTTGGGGACAGTGGATACTGAAACAGTTGCCATTCAAAATTGTCTTCAACAGTATTATGGATCAGAGGAGCTTTTGTGGAATATTCTGGGAGCCTTACTACATGTCACAATATTATTTCTAAGAAAAAAATATTTCAGGTTCCAACTTAAAAATGAGGTTTGGGGATAAAGCCTTATTTAAAATAGAACTATCTTTATATTATTATTATTTTTTGAGACAGAGTCTCGCTCTGTCACCCAGGCGGGAGTGTAGTGCCAAACTCGCTCATTGCAACCTCCATCTCCTGGGTTCAAGTGATTATCCTGCCTTAGCCTCCCGGGTAGCTGCGATTACAGGTGTCTGCCGCCATGACCGGCTAATTTCTGTATTTTTAGTAGAGATGGGGTTTCACCATGTTGGCCAGGCTGGTCTCAAATTCAGGTGATTTGCCCGCCCCAGACTCCCAAAGTTCTGGGATTACAGGTGTGAGCCACAGCACCCGCCAGAACTGCCTTTATTTACATGTTTAGCATCCTATAAGCATTACTAAGCATTTAACATATAAAGAAAATATCTTTATAATTTCAGTTCTCATCAAATGACTTGTGCACATGTTAGAAAAGAACCTAACTTTAGAGTTATATTAAGAGTCCTGAATTTAAGGCCTCTGAGGGGTTTTTAAACATTGTGGCACTGAAAGCTTCCAAAGGGGATTTCAGAAATGAGTTGCTAAAGGAAGGGTTGGAAAGATTTTCCAGTTCCAATGCTAGACTGAGTGAACCACAAGAGAAGCCTAAGGTCCACCATTTTCTTATAGACAAGTACTTCTGTTTCATCAATATTTAAAATAAATGAACAAGATTCCAGTAGGTGACGTCCAGTAAGTCTAATTAATGGCACGCACAAATTTGGAGATGCAGTTCTCACTGAAATAATCCACCCTCAAATGACCTAGCTTCAGAAAGTGATCATCCCCACCACGTAAATGATGTGAATCCCAATCACTGAAGATTTAAGACTTCGTATGTACCCCAGTGACTGAAGTACAGGTCCCTTCCTTTCACATAGTAACAAGCCATTGCTAACTGGGTGCTAAACATCATCCCTAAATACTTAATTTGCTCCTATTATCTGGGCCTACAAAAAGATAACCGAAAGTAGGTATACAGAACATTTCTGGAAGAACTTAAGAAAGTGATAACAATAGTTACCTCTGGGGAATGGGGCTAGATGACTTGAGGATGGCACACTAATTGTTTTTGTACCATCAGCATTTATTTTCATAAAAAAAAAAAAAACACTGGGCTCCTATCAGATGATGTTCAACAGATTACTGTTACAGAAATGTTTACAATCCATTACGTCTCAGTTGACTACTCTTCAGGATAAAATCTAAAAACCTGAGCATATAAGAAGATACTTTATGAGATGGTTCCTTTATAAAGCCATATCTCTTAATCATCACATATTATTTAGCGTGATATACACACTTTCTAAAATTTTGGATATCTAGCGTGGCACTCCGTAATTTCCAGCAATGACTAAGTTCCTTCTTACCAAGGTAAGGTTCATGGTAATAGAGAGGATGGGAGTATCTGAGACTGTACATTACTGTTTCCATCCTGGTTTTGACAAGAATTATCAGGAAACCTAATGTTAAGAAAAAAAAATCCCTATCACATTTTACCAATTAGAGATCTGAGTTATTGTTTCTATTTTTAAATAATCTTTGAGAAAGCTTAGTTTCACTGTTTAGATGAGAACAACAAAAGGTGGTTCAATTCTGGAGTGGGACATACAGTAGAATGAGGCTGGGAAAGAGAGACTTTGAACTATTAACCATAATGAGGGTACTGGGCACAGATGAAGGTATCAAGAATTTTTTTTTTTTTTTTTTTCAGACAGTCTCGCTCTGTCACCCAGGCGGGAGTGCAGTGGTGCCGATCTTGGCTCAATGCAACCTTCACCTCCAGGGTTCAAGTGATTCTCCTGTCTCAGCCTCCCGAGTAGCTGGGATTACAGGTGCGTGCCACCACACCCGCCTAATTTTTGTATTTTTAGTAGAGACAGGGTTTCACCCTGTTGGCCAGGCTGGTCTCAAACTCCTGACCTCAGGTGATCCACCCACCTCAGCCTCCCAAAGTGTTAGGATTACAGGCGTCAGCCACTGGCAGCTGGCCAGGAAGAATTTTATGTTGCTACCTTGTTAAGGAAGTAAAGCCATCTTTTCATCTTCGATAGAATTCAATAGTTAATGCCTAAAACAAAGACCTTTAAGTGGCATTATAAGTGTTATAGAGATATTGAGGTAGATATATAACCAGCTGAAAGAATGTGTAAGTGATTGTTTTTGGGGAGAGGAAATAGAAGGGAGAGCAGGGGAACACTTTTTTTTTTTTTAAATTTCTTGTGGAAGGTCTTCTGAAATAATGTACACATGCAATTTTGATAAAAAGACTGGAATATGGGGCCAGGTGTGGTGGCTCACGCCTGTAATCCCAGCACTCTGGGAGGCCAAGGCAGGTGAATCACCTGAGGTCAGGAGTTCGACACCAGCCTGGTCAACATGGTCAAGCCCCATCTCTGCTAAAAATACAAAAATTAGCTGGCTGTGGTGGCGTGGGCCTGTAATTCCAGCTACTCTGCAGGCTGAGGCAGGAGAATCTCTTGAACTCAGGAGGCAGAGGTTGCAGTGAGCCGAGATTGTGCCACTGTACTCCAGCATGGGCAACAGAGCGAGACTCTGTCTCAAAAAAAAAAAAATAAAAATAAAAAAAAGATAAGAATATGGAAAAACAAAGTGGCCCAGTAAGAGAGAAGTCTATATTAGCCACCACTGTGGTAAAAACAGATAAGCAGACACTCAACTCAGAATCAGTAGTGGGTACTGAACTCTATCAGCACAAGTGAGAGATTCAATCTAAGAACCGAATTAGTGTTGCTAAAATATCACCTTTCTTTTACAAATAAGGAAACTGAGGCACATTGTTAAACAATTCACTAAAGATGAGAGCCAGTCACAAACTACATTTTCTAGAGTTGAGTCCTATTTTATAGGACTAAGAGAAATTCAAATTAGGCAAGAGAGGTTACTGTAGATTGAAAAAAACAGCTGCAATTATTTTTCTTCCTGTGTCCCATCCCACTATGAGGCTGGCATTTATTTCCCCACCTCTTGAGTCTGACCTGGCCCAGTGACTTGCTTTGCTGAAAAGAATGTGGTGGAAGTGACAGTGTGCAAATTCCAAGCGCTTGTCTCAAAGGGTCTTGCATATTTGCTCCCTCTCTTGGAACCCGGCCTACGCCAAGTGAACAAGCCCTAGCTAGCCTATTGGAGGAAGAGAAAACTCAGAAGAGCTGAGAAGACTTGGCCTACAGTTAGTTGAACCCCAGACATGAGAGCCCAGCCTAGGTCAACAGAGGTATCTACCCAAACTGCAGCTGATGACGTTTGTTTAAGTGAGCTCAGTGGAGATGAGAACTGCCCAGTTGAAATGTAGACCTGTAAATAATAATAAATGGAGTTTTAAGCCACTACAGTTTTGAGGAGGCCTTTTACACAGCAATGGCTGATAGAGTTGTCATGTTTATATAAAAATAGGTTAAAACAAGTCACACAAAAGCAGCATATGGCTGAAATTTGTGGTATAACTCAAGATTTCAAGTAGTTAGGAAAGATTCAAACTAGGTCTCTAAAACATCAAGAGCTCCAAAGAGAACTGTTCTAAATGTCCGAAGATTCTGTCTAGGTGAGATCACTAGACAGAATTGATCCTACTGTTGGAACCTCTTGGCATTAAAGAGCTCTGACTGTTAGGGGAAGTGCAAATCTCCTAGGAATCAGTTTTTTGACCCACTCTAGAACCTTAGGTAGGGGGTGGAGGAAAAAAATGCATCCTGTGAGGAGATCAAGGGGTTTTCTAGTCGCTGTCTTTTAGGAATCCCTCTAAGTAGACAGAGGATGGAAGAAGGGGTGATTCTCACCTATTAGAAGGGGATCTCTTTATCCCTCATCATCATTTTATCTCAGTAAACTGGGAATAGGCCCTGGTTACAGGGATCTTGCCACTTAAAGATTCAATCTTTTAGACTGGGAATGAGGATTCAGACAACTCAATCTTCATGTAAATACTTGGTAAAGAAACAGGACACAAAGGAGGAATGCTGGAAAAATCTGGTTTATGAAAACAGAAATCAAACCAAGTTACTAACCAACCTCCCCATCCCCTTCAGGCACACAAAAACATTTGCCTCTGTACTCTGGCAATGCTTAATTATAACACACACTCAAGTGGCTGTAAAAAAACCTAACAAAACAGAAACCATTTTAACATCTGAATAGTGATTTATGAACAGATTTCCTCTGGCAAATGGGGCCAGCTATTCTTAAGGCTTGCCAAATAGCTGTTAGATGTCTATATTTCTGTATGTGCCTGCATTTGTATATGGTTAGAGTGTAAAGTAATGACAGACTGAGGCTTTGGTTTCAGAACTTCAGATATATCAAAAATACAGATTTTTATGTTTGATTTATATTTGTATGTTTATCTCCTTAAAGCGAAGAGATTATACATCTCAGATCTGTAGGAGTTGATGTATACTTGGTCAAACACTGCTTGACTCAATGTTTTTCTTTTTTTTTTTTAAGTAAAAAGTTTGAAAACTGTAACTCCCTAGGTTTTTTCCAGCCTCCAGTTCAATTGGCTAGTCATTTCTTCTCTCCCAATGTAGTGATTTTTTTTTAAGGTCTTAATATTTGAAGGAAGCCAACAGTCATTTATTCCGAATTAAACTTGAAGTTAATAAAGTTTCAATTCATAATTTTTCCAAACCAACCAATGTAAAAACCCAGATTTTCCTGAATTGAGTCATGTAAGAATTTTTGTAAGTGACAAAAAAAAATACATGTTAAGACTGTGGAAAAATGGAGAAAAGGCCTGAAATAAAATCAGGAGTTAATTACTTAAAAAATTGCATATGCCAGGCTGGGCGCAGTCGCTCACGCCTATAATCCCAGCACATTTGGGAGGCTGAGGCGGGTGCATCACCTGAGGTCAGGAGTTCAAGACCAGCCTGGCTAACATGGTGAAACCCTGTCTCTACTTAAAATACAAAAATTAGCTGGGCATGGTGTTGCATGCCTGTAATCCCAGCTACTAGGGATGCTGAGGCAGGAGAATTGCTTGAACCCAGGAAGTGGAGGTTGCAGTCAGCTGAGATCGTGCCACTGCACTCCAGCATGGGCGACAGAGCGAGACTCCGTCTAAAATAATAATAATAATAATTGCATATGCCTTAGAGTTTTAAAGGTGTAAATGTTTTGTGTGTAAAAGCATTAAAAACTAGTTTCAACAGCAATAAATACATTTTTCCTTTGTGAAAATGAAGACCCTTACAGTTTAACCATAAACTTAAAATAGCTAATCTAAAACAGACATTAACTTTACGTTTTAGTGAGAAACAATACCACCAAATAGAAACACCACCACCAAAAACTGCTTTGGGTATTGGATATTTATGTGGGTTTTTTGTTTGTTTGTTTTTTGAGAGACGGACTTGCCATACTACCCAGGCTGGTCTCAAACTCCTGGACTCAGGCGAACCTCCTGCCTCAGGCTTCTGAGTAGCTGGGACTATACGTGCACACCACTGCACTGGGCTAGGATCTTTATGTTTTTATCTCACTTTAGAGGATATAGGAAAAAAGGTATTTGGACTACAAACAGGGAATATTGCAGTAAGATAATCTGTAATTAAGTAATTCCTTATTAACCTAGTTAAAAATAAAAATAGTTTAATGAGGATGTGTTGTCTTTGGACTATTTCTATATAATTTATTTTCTATAACAAACAAAAGCACTTACCACAGAACACCATACAGAATGGTAAAACTGGATAAATAAACCTGAATTCTTTGTGGCTCAACATGCTATAATAAAAAGAAATATTAAAAATATTAATTATCATGTTATATGATACATTGAGAAAGTAATGTATTTATTTATTTATTTATTTATTTATTTTTTTTTTTTTGAGACGGAGTCTCGCTGTGTCGCCCAGGCTGGAGTGCAGTGGCCGGATCTCAGCTCACTGCAAGCTCCGCCTCCCAGGTTTTTACGCCATTCTCCTGCCTCAGCCTCCCGAGTAGCCGGGACTACAGGCGCCCGCCACCTCGCCCGGCTAGTTTTTCGTATTTTTTTTTTTAGTAGAGACGGGGTTTCACCGTGTTAGCCAGGATGGTCTCGAACTCCTGACCTCGTGATCCGCCCGTCTCGGCCTCCCAAAGTGCTGGGATTACAGGCTTGAGCCACCGCGCCCGGCGAAAGTAATGTATTTAATATATATTTAACTTGATCTATTTATTTTCTAAGTACTCAGACTGAATTTCTTGCTTCAGGAATTAGTCTCATTTTTTAGTTATAAGATGATTATGAGATGGTAAAACTAATCATAAAATATGATGTCAATTTGAAATTACAGAGTACAGTTACATTCTAAAAACGGGATTTCTATTTCTATCCAAGTAAGTAAAATTAGTCAAATTTGGAACAAGGATACATCATTTTTATTTTAGAATGTATTTCTGTGGTCCTTCAATTTAAAATTTTGGTGGTATTGACTGATGATTGATTCACTGAGACTGGATCTTGTTTTGTCACCTAGACCGAAATGCAGTAGCACAATCATAGCTCACTGCAACCTTAAATTCCTGGGCTCAAGCAGTCCTTCTGCCTCAGCTTCCCAAATAGCTAGGACTACAGGCACATGCCATCATGCCCTGGTAATTTTACATTTTTTTCAGAGAGAGGGTCTTGCTATGTTGCTCAGGCTGGTCATGAACTCCTTGCTTCAAGCAATCCTCCCACCTTGGCCTTCCAAAGTATTGAAATTACAGGCATGAGCAACTGTGCCGTTTTTTTAAAAAACAAAAAAATTAGTCCAAGTTCTTAAAAATTGAGTGTAATCCTTATTAAGCAAACTACATATCTAAAGTATTCACTCTAGTGCCTCCATAATTACTACTACTTGTATCTTCTAAGATAATTCCCACTAACAAAAGTTAATGGCACCTCCAAAAAATAAAGTTTACTTTTTGAAGAATTTGATTTGATTTATTGGTAACATAAAACATTTTAGCCTTTTGAACAAATAAAATCTTACCTATAAACAAGCAGTGTCCATAGCACAGTCACCAAAAGTATCCGGTGTCTCTTTGGTGCTAGATAGCAGCCATGAATAAAGAAGGGTAAGTGAGTACCCAAGATAACTGGAAATCCTTGACTGAAGTACCAGTGCCATGGATGAGAACCATAAAATGTTCCCAAGTTCTGCAGCACGTTAAATTTCAAAAAATTAAATTGAACCAGAGTCCACTGGCACAGTTGAAGGAAAAATAAATAGAAATGTGTTAGTGCCAAGTAGTAATGTTTGGCATTAGGGAACTGACACAATTTTGACATTAAATCAGAGCAAGTCTTAAAACCAGAAAATAGTTTAAATTAATAATTTGTTTTTTTTTTTTCGTGCAGTGGCACGATCTCGGCTCACTGCAAGCTCTGCCTGCCAGGTTCACACCATTCTGCTGCCTCAGCCTCCCGAGTAGCTGGGATTACAGGCACCCGCCACCACGCCTGGGTAATTTTTTGTATTTTTAGTAGAGAAGGGGTTTCACTGTGTTAGCCAGTATGGTCTTGATCTCCTGACCTTGCGATCTGCCCGCCTTGGCCTCCCAAAGTGCTGCAATTACAGGCGTGAGCCACCGTGCCCGACCTAATAATTTTGACTAATGACTATATGGAATCCTTCTTGTTATTTTTTCTTCTTTAAGTATTAATGTGTTCTTTGTTAATTTGTAAAACTAGGTTTTTGAGATTCAAAGTGAGGTTCAAACTTACATTTTAGCAATCTAAGTTTTTTTTTTATTTCAATAGTTTTTGGGGCACAGATGGCTTCTGGTTACATGAATAAGTTCTTCAGAGGTGATTTCTAGGATTTTGGTCCACTCATCACCGAAGCAATGTACACTGTACCCAATATGTACTCTCTATTTTTCACCCCTCTCCCACCCTTCCCCACCCCGCGTCCCCAGAGTCCATTCTATCATTCTTATGTCTCTGCATCCTCATAGCTTAGCTCCCACTTGTAAGTAAGAACATATGATATTTGGTTTTCCATTCCTGAGTTATTTCACTTAGAATAATGCCCTCCAGTACCATCCAAGTTTTATATCTAGTTAGAGATAAGGAGGATACTAGACAAATTTTTCGGACTGTGTGTGGTACTTTACAATATCACATTACCTGTTAAGATAAAGCTTTGAAAACATTACAATTTGAATTACAGCACAAAGCTGACAATAATGACAAACAGCAACAACAGGTAACATTCAGTGCTCACTTAATAATTCCCTGCCTTAAAATGTACTCTCCTGAATATTAACTAGGAATACTAATTCTTTTATGTAGAAAGCACAACAAATTGAACCAAAGGCTTATTAGGATATGCCTAGAAGTCTTTTGTAGTGTATCCCATATCATTTAAAAAATTGTTTGCCTCTGTTCTAAAGTATTAATGGATTAAAAATAAAAATAGCTGTTAGCTTAATATACTTTTACTTACTTGGCCAAAAAAAATACGATCAATCATCAGAGACAAACTCAAAGTAGCAAAGCTGAAAAACAAAAATAGAATAGTGATTCACATTTGCAGCTTGCTGAAAATCCACTATTAGCATATGGCTTTGTATGTGCCTTGCATCAAAAGCCACCATAAAAATGCTTTACAGTTTCACCAACTGAATATGGATTTACACATTTTGAAAGGTATCTGTTGATAAAGATCAGTAAATAAGGTTATATAATTAATTAATATCGTAAAAATATATTAATATAAAGATTATTGAAAGACTACTGCAGTGTAACAAATTACCCCAAAACTTGTTAACTTAAACTATGAATATTTACCATTTCATAGTTCCTGGGGATCAAGAACCTAGGTGTTGCTTAGCTGTGTGCCTCTGGCTCGAGGTCTCTCATGAATTGTAGTCAAGCTCTTAGCAGGGGCTACAGTTTCATGTGAAGGTTCAATTGTGGGTGGATAGATCAGCTTCCAGACTTGCTCACATGGTTGCTGATGGGGCTAAGTTCCTCAATATATGGCCATCTCCTTAAGGCTGCTTCATGACATAATAATTGGCTTAACCCAGGGTAAGTCAGCCAAGAGTGAGTGAGACAGGCACCCAAGATGGAAACCATAGTCTTTTTTATTTATTTATTATTTTCTTTTTTTTAGAGACAGGGTCTTGCTCTGTCACCCAGGCTGGAGTGCAGTAGTGTGTGATTATGGCTCACTGCAGCCTTGACCTCCCAGGCTCAAGTGATCCTCCCACCTCAGCCTCCCAAGTAACTAGGACTATAGGTGTGTGCCGCCATGACTGGATAATTTTTGGATTTGCTGTAGAGATGGGGTCTCACTATATTACCCAACTGGTCTCAAACTCTGAGGCTCAAGCAACACTTCCACCTTGGCCTCCCAAAATGCTGGGATTACAGATGTAAGCCACTGTGCCCGGCCACCATATCTTTTCATAACCCAGTCTTGTAAATGATATCCAGTCCCTTCTGCTGTATTCTACGCATTAGAATTGAGTCAACAAATCTAGCCCATGTTCAAGGGGAGGGGATTATACATAAACAGCAGAAGGATGAGATCATTGGAGGCCATCTCAGTGACTGCCTACTACAAACACATATACAGAAAAATACGCTATGAGGATAAAGCTCTATGAATCATCACTATATGAACACAACTGTGTAACTGCCATACAGAGCGGAATAAAGAGTATTAGCAGCACCCCCTTATCCCTCCAATCAGTCAGTCCCTACCCCCTCCTCAAAAGTAACCCAAAGGTAACCCTTCCGCTTCCCAAAGATAACCACTATCCTAATTTCTGACAGAACAGATGAGTTTTATCTTTTTTTGAATTTTATAAGAATAGAATCATACCATATGTACTCATGTCCAAATTCCTTTAGTCATTATGCTTGAGAGATTGAACCAAGTTTTTTTGCATGCTGTAGTTCATTCATTTACAATGCTGTGTATTGTAACTATGTATACCACACTGTATGTATTCCTGCTGTTGATGGACACTGTGCTTCCATTTTCAGCTATTGTGAATAGTGCTGCAATGAACATTCTTTTACACATCTTTTGGTATCCATATATGTGCATTTCTGTTAGACATATACCTAGGACTGGAATTGGTGGGCCCTAAGGTAGTGGTCCCTAACCTTTTTGGCACCAGGGTCTGGTTTCTTGAAAGATAGTTTTTCCATGAACAGGTTGTGGGGGTGGGAGTGGGGCATGGTTTCTGGATGAAACTCTTCCACCTGAGATCACTGGACATTAGATGCTCATACGGAGCACAATCTAGATCCCTTGCATGTGCAGTTCACAATAGGGTTTACACTTCTATAAGAATGTGACAGGAGGTGGAGCTCAGGCAGTAATGCTTGCTTGCTCACCTCCTGCTGTGCAGTCCAGTTCCTAAGAGGTCATGGACTGGTGCCAGTCCACAGCCTTGGGACTGAGGACCCCTGTCCTAAGTTATAAGTGCAACTATGTATTTATTTAGCTTTTGTAAATACTTAAAAGTTTTCCAAAGTAGTTATTAGTTTGCATTCCCACAGGAATATATAAGTTCCACATCATACTAGCCATTTGGGTGGATGTATAGTATAGTAGTATTTCATGGTGGTTTTACTTTGTATTTCCTAATAACAAATGAGATGAGTCTCTTTATACTTATTGACCATTTTAATATTTTTTGAAGTACCTGATGAAATCTTTTCAATCATTTTTCTATGAGTTATCTTTTTCTTATAGATTTTTACAAGTTTTATATATAATCTGGATGTAAGGGTTTAGTTGGTTACATGTATTACAGCATCTTCTTCTGATCTGTAGCTTGCTTTTTCACTCTTTTTTTTTTTTTTTTTTGAGACAGAGTCTCACTGTGTTGCCAAGGCTGGAGTGCAGTGGCACAGTGGCATGATCTCAGCTCACTGCAGGCTCCGCCTCCCAGGTTCAAGCAATTCCCCTGCCTTAGCGTCCTGAGTAGCTGGGATTACAGGTGTCTGCCACCACATCCGGCTAATTTTTTGTATTTTTAGTAGAGACAGGGTCTCACCATATTAGCTAGGATGGTCTCGATCTCCTGACCTCATGATCCACCCGCCTTGGCCTCCTAGTGTTGGGATTACAGGTGTGAGCCACCACGCCGGCCATGCTTTTTCACTCTTAATGGTGAATCTGGGCCGGGCGCGGTGGCTCAAGCCTGTAATCCCAGCACTTTGGGAGGCCGAGACGGGCGGATCACGAGGTCAGGAGATCGAGACCATCCTGGTTAATATGGTGAAACCCTGTCTCTACTAAAAAGTACAAAAAAACTAGCCGGGCAAGGTGGCGGGCGCCTGTAGTCCCAGCTACTCGGGAGGCTGAGGCAGGAGAATGGCGTGAACCCGGGAGGCGGAGCTTGTAGTGAGCTGAGATCCGGCCACTGCACTCCAGCCTGGGTGACAGAGCGAAACTCCGTCTCAAAAAAAAAAAAAAAAAAGGTGAATCTGATGAACAAAAGTCTTTAATTTTAATATATTCAAATGTATCTATCTTTTTATTTATAGTTAGTACTTATTGTCTATTTAGGAAAGTTTTGCCTGCCTCAAGATCATGAGGATATTCTGTCATATCTTGCACAACCACCACTGTTTTACCTTTACATCAAGATCTATAATTCCCTCGGAGTTTTTGCTTTTTTGTTTTTCATTTTTGCTTATGCTGGGATGGTAGGAGTCAAGATTTTTTTTTTTCCATATGGATAGCCAACTATGTATTTATTGAAAAGACTATCCAGGCCAGGCTCAGTGGCTCATGCCTGTAATCCCAGCACTTTGGGAGGCTGAGGCGAGTGGATCACAAGGTTGGAGTTCAAGACCAGCCTTGCCAACATGGTGAAACCCCGTGTCTACTAAAAAAAAAAATACAAAAATTAGCCAGGTGTGATGGCAGGTGCCTGTAATCCCAGCTACTCAGGAGGATGAGGCAGGAGAATCGCTTGAACCCAGGTAGCGGAGGTTGCAGTGAGCCGAGATTGCACCACTGCACTCCAGCCTGAGCGACAGAGTGAGACTCTGTCTCAAAAACAAAAAAACAAAACAAAACAAAAACAAATCAGAAAAGAAAAAAGAAGACTATCCCTTCCTTACTGTACTACAGTATCACTTTCCTCATAAAGTGACTACATATGTTTGTATGCTGCTGGACCATATTCTGTACCACTGATCTATTTGTTTTACCTTGCACTAATTCTAATTCTAAGTTGTCTTAACTACGATAGCTTTGTAATAAGTCCTTTTTTTTTTCTGAGACAGAGTCTCACTCTGTCGCCCAGGCTGGAGTGCAGTGGCACGATCTTGGCTCACTGGAGCCTCCGCCTCTTGGGTTCAAGCGATTCTCCTGTCTCAGCCTCCCGAGTAGCTGGGACTATAGGCACCCGCCACCATGCCCAGCTAGTTTTTGTATTTTTAGTAGAGATGGGGTTTTGCCATGTTGGCCAGGCTGGTCTCGAACTCCTGACCTCAGGTGATCCGCCCACCTTGGCCTCTCAAAGTGCTAGGATTACAGGCGTAAGCCACTGCGCCTGGCCTACACTACTAGATGTTAAGACTTATTACAGGGCGGGTGTGGTGGCTCCCTGGCCTACACTACTAGATATTAAGACTTATTACAGGCCAGGCGTGGTCGTAATGTACCTCAATTTGGGTTTATCTGATGTTTTCTCAGGATTAGATTCAGGTTATGCATTTTGGCAGTTAACACCACCAAAGTGAAGGGATGGTTTTCTCAGTGCCTCCGATCAAGCATCTCACAATACTGATTTGTCCTATTACTAGCAATGTTAACTTCAGTCACCTAGTTAAGGTATGTCTCCCAAGTTTCTCTGCTATAAAATTATCATTTGTAATTAATAGGTCTCTTGTGGAAGATACTTTAGAACTGTGTAACTATTCTTCAAACTTTTACCCACTGGTTTAATATTCAAGTGCAATTAATATTTGTATATGGACCCTGAATCTAGTGAGCATGCTTCATTTGTTTACTTATCTAATAGTTTATCTTTAGATTCTTTTGAATTTTCTACATATACAATCATGATACAAAGTCACAGAGTTTTATTTCCTCCCTTCTACCATTAACTCGCTTTTCTTGTCCTATTGCACTAGGTAGGATGGATACTGTTGAACAGGAGTGGTGATAATAACTATCGTTGTATCTTTCCCAATCTCAAGGGAAAGGGTTTTAATATGTTCACACTAAGCACGATTTTTCTGTAAAGTTTTTATACAAACTGTCGTATGAATCAGTCGCTTTCCACAGTTTGTTTTCTAAGGGTTGTCTTCCCCCTCCCTGACAATCATGACTAGGCCTTTAGTTTCATCATATGCTTTCTGTGTGTCTATTAAGAAAGCCGTATTATTTTTCTCCTTTATTCTCTTGATGTCATGAATCATACTGACTGATTTTCAAATATCAAATATTATATTCTTGGAACAAACCCAATCTTGGATGTCATGTATTCTTTTAAATATTGTATGGATTCAGTTTACTAATATTTCTTCAGGATTTTTGCATTCACAGTCATGAGAAATACTGGTTTATAATTGACCTTTCTTGTAATGTCCTCGTTAGATTTTGGTATCGAGAATATGCTATTGTCATGAGAAGAACTGGGAAATGTTTTTCTTTTTCTGTTCTGTGGAATAGTTCATGTGAACTGATGTTTCTTCTTTCTTAAATGTATGGAATAATTTGCCAATGAAGCCATTTGAAACTGATGCATCTTTCTTTGAAGATCTTAACTACAAATTAAATTTCTTTAATTCATATAGTACTGTTCAGATTTTCTACTTCTCCTGTCAGTTTTGGTAAGCTGCATTTTTCTAGAAATGTGTTCATTTGTCAAGTTTATTAGCAAAAAGTTGTTTATAATATTGTCTTCTTCATTTTGGGAATGGCTGTAAGACCTATAGTCATTCCTGTCTTGTCAATTATTGGTGAGATAGTGTGGCAGCTGGAAGGCAATTGAAGTATTTTGGATTTTACAAAATGACAAAATGATATCCCAAATTCTCAAGGCCATGTAAAAAGTAAACAAAAATTGGTCCACATATATTATAATTTTTCCTAAGACGAATTCAATATTTTTCTCTAAATATAGAGACACTATTACTGTTTGGAGATGCAACTGACTATTTTTAAAGAGTGCTAAATATGTAAAAGGTTGTTATATCATTCAAGTCTGAAGCCAACTCTATGCATCAAAGGACTTGAATATAAGACTAATTAGGACTGTGATTGACATTTGTTCTATACTGCAAAACTTCAGAATATTTTCACGTGCATTATCTCATTTGTTCTCTTCTATATTTTGCTACAAAATAAACAAAGCAAGCATCTGATCTATGTGAAAAGGTTCCTTTAGGCTTTTTCAGCTTTAAGCGAGCTCATTCTCCATGCATGCCAAATTCATATTCACCCTGATGTTACTTGAAACACCACCCACTTTATAAGGCTTCTACTAATATTCCCTCTGCAAGCAGAATTAGATTACTTTCTGTTCTTCTGCAGAATTTTGTTATGTCTAACTTAGAATACTTCATTTTTAATTTTTATTTCTATTTTGAGATGGAGCCTCGCTCTGTTGCACAGGCTGGAGTGCAGTGGTGCGTTCTCGGCTCATTGCAACCTCTACCTCTGGGGTTCAAGCGTTCTCCTGCCTCAGCCTCCCAAGTAGCTGGGATTACAGGCACACCCCACAATGCCCAGCTAATTTTTTTGCATTTTTAGTAGAGACGGGGTTTCGTCATATTGGCCAGGCTGGTCTTGAACTCCTGACCTCAGGTGATGTGCCTGCTTCAGTCTCCCAAAGTGCTGGGATTACAGGCGTGAGCCACCGTATCCAACCACTAGACCCCTTTAAATCACTGGGTAAGAATTATAATCCCTAACTGATGATGATTCAACCTACGATTTTTCAACTTTAAAATGGTACGCACACAGCCATTCTGTTTTTCACTTTCAGTATAGTATTCAATGAATTACATGAGATATTCAAATATTTTATTATGAAATAGGGTTTGTGTTAGATGATTTTGCCCAACTGTAGGCTAAGGTAAATGTTCTGAGCATGTTTATGATAGGCTAAGCTGTGATATTCAGTACGTTAGATGTGTTAAGTGCATTTTTAATGTAGAATATTTTCTTTTTTATTTATTTTGTTTAGAGACAGGTTATCACTGTTTTTCCCAGGCTGGAGTGGAGTGGAATGATCATAGCTCACTGCAACCTTGAACTCCTGGGTTGAAGGGATCCTCCTGCCTCAGCCTCCCAAGTAGCTAGGACCACAGGCGTGCCTACTGCCACCTATACTTGGCCAATTTTTAAATTTTTTTTGTTGAGACGGGGTCTCATTATGTTGCTCAGGCTGCTCTTGAACTCCTGGCCTCCCAAGGCACTGGGATTACAGGTGTGAGCCACTGTGCCTTGCCTGACTTATATTTTCAACCTGCAATGAGTTTATCAGGATGTAATCCCGAGTCAAGGAGCATCTGTATTGTTTTATCTTTTTCCCCCACAGACTTTGACTTTGAGAGCAGACACTGTATCTTACTCACCTCTGAATTATCAAATGCTGGATACAAAGTAGGTTAAATGCTTATTACATGAGTAAGTTATTATCATGCTGCTGATGAGATTAAAAAGGCTTTCTATCTCCCTCAGTGTCAAATCCGGAATGAACTGAGCCCCTGCTATCTCTCTGACCTCATTATTCCATTCTCCCAAGCTCACTCTCTTTTAGCCACATCCGTCTCCTTGCTGGTCCCTGAACATGCCCAGCATACTTAGTACTTGGCTGGTCCCTTTACCTGGAATATTCTCTCATCAAGTAACTACATGGTTCACTCTCTCAACTCCTTTAAGTTTTGGCTCCAGTGTCACCTTACATGGTGGTCTTTCCCAACCACCCTGTTTAAAAATAACAGCTCCCCTGTCACCCCAAGCACTGGCATTCCATCCTCCTTATGCCACAATTATTTTTCCCTGTATTGCCATCACTTGACAAATATATATTTATTCTTATCTTTTTAGCTGTCTGTCTCTCCCTACTAGAATGTAAACTTCATGAAGGCAGGTACTTTTTTTGGTTAAACTGATGCATCTCCTACATCTGGAACACTGCCTGGCACATAGTAGGATTAAATACTTCCTGAATGAATGAATACATTTAATGCAATATTATTAATACACCTGAGAAACGACAACAGTGGCAACTGAGACGCAAGACAATTTAGTCCTTTCAGATTGCTACCCGAAAAATACTTGTGACTAGTGAACACTAGTACAGTCATGCATTACTTAACAATGGGGATATATTGTGAGAACTGCATCATTAGGCAATTTCATCATTGTGCAAACATCATAGAGTGCACTTACACAAGCCTAGATGGTACAGCTTACAGACATCTAGGCTATATGGTATAGCCTATGGCTCCTAGGCTGCAAACCTATACAGCATGGTACTATACTGAATATTGTAAGCAATCGTAACATAATGCTATGTATCTATGTATCTTAACTATAGCTAAACAGGTTGGGCATGGTGGCCCATGCCTGTATTTCCAGCACTTTGGGAGGCCAAGGTGGGAGGATCACCTGAGGTCAGGAGTTTGAGAGTAGCTGGCCAACATGGTGAAACCCCAACTCTACTAAAAATAAAAAAATTAGCTGGGCGTGGTGGCAGGCGCCTGTAATCCCAGCTGTTTGGGAGGCTGAGGCAGGAGAATCACTTGAACCTGGGAGGCGGTTGAAGTGAGATTGCGCCATTGCACTCCAGCCTGGGTGACAGAGCGAGACTCGGTCTCAAATAAATAAATAAATATAAAATATATATAGCCAAACAGAGAAACTAAAGTATAGTAAAATACGGTAATTTAATCTTATGGGACCACTGTCATAAATGCAGTCCAGTGCTAACCAAAATGTTGTTATGCAGTGCATGATTGTATATTAAAAAGATCACTGTTGTAAGAGTCAGAATGCAGTCATCCCTTCAATAAATAATTATTTGGGGTAGTCTACTAGATACTTGGGATATGTCTGATCCTAGGAGCTCACAGTATAGTTAGAAGACCTGGGTTTCAATATCAGTATAGCAACCAGGCCAATGACTTTGACTAACACATTTTTAATTTCTCCCAGCCTCCTGTTTTCTCTACTACCAAATAAAAACATATATTGCCTAGATAGAAGTATTATGAAAATTATGAGGTAATATGTGAAAACACATTATGAATTATAAAGCCTTATACAAATGTAAAAGAATCAAGTATCTCTAAAATATATTTGAGAAATATTTAGTAAATAAAGCATCAGAAAGCGCTAAGTTAGAAGTAATTACAAAAGCACTCAGTTAAGCAAATTAAAATAGTTATAATCAGGATCATAAATATAAGAATATAATATATAAGTTTTGCAATATTCTATTTCCTTGGACTAAGAGTGCTCATTGACATTAGAAGATAAAATAATTAACTGAAAGATGTAAAATCTTGTTCATAATCTGTGATTTATAGGCTACTAAAATTAATGGATGGATTATTGCCACACTTACCCTACAGGTAAAAAATGATGTAGAATAAGATCAAGCTTTCTTGGTTCTTGACAGAAATGTCTGAAGAGCAAAGGTGTCCAGGGAATAACAGCTGTGGGACGAATTATGAAGGCAAGTGCCACCAAGGATGAGTACTTGACACTGTAAGAGGAAAATGTGTGATAAGACAAGTGGGAAATTAACTTGAAGTTATCTATTATTTACACTGTGATTTGACATTTTCCTTTTGGTATGAATAGCTATATGAACTTTTTTTTTCTTTTTTTTGAGACAGAGTCTTACTCTGTCACCCAGGCTGGAGTGCAGTGGCTCACTGCAACTTCTGCCTCCTGGGTGCAAGCGATTCTCCTGCCTCATCACCCCAAGTAGCTGGGATTACAGGTGTGTGCCACCATGCCTGGCTAATTTTTTGTATTTTTAGTAGAGACGGGGTTTCACCATGTTGGCCAGGCTGGCCTCCAACTCCTGACCTCAGGTGATCCACCCGCCTCAGTATCCTAAAGTGCTGGGATTACAGGCTAATCCCCGTGCCCGGCTAATTTTTTGTATTTTTAGTAGAGATGGGGTTTTACCATGTTGGCCAGGCTGGTCTCAAACTCCTGACCTCAAGTGATCCACCTGTCTTGGCCTCCCAAAGTGTGGAGATTACAGGCGTGAGCCACCGTGCCCAGCCAATACTTGCATTTCTTAAAGGAGTGTGCAAAATGTCATTTTATTGTCAGGTCTAGAATAGTATCTGTCGTACTTATACAAGGAAAAATGCTTATATAGCAGTCCTTTTGTATCACATGACCCTTGCACTTCCTAACAATTAGGGAACGGCACCTGGGCCCAAGTAGCCAATCTAAGGCTGGCCAGTGTGAAATAAAGTTATCTCCAGATAGAGACAATGATATTTAATGGACCTAATTAGATTCTCTCAAATTGAATATGAGATACAGAGAAATTTGGGTAATTGCTAGCAAGAATAGAAGTGGACAGAGACTAGCTAAGTCCCTAAATGATGGAAGACTAAGGCAGGATTCATAGGCTATTTGGTATATAAAGGCACAACAAAACAGCCCATTCCCCAAAACTGCCTTGGATTCTGCATAACATTTCAATTCATTTGTGTGGCTGAGATATTCTACAGTTTTCTTCCAGTCCTGGCCACAAGGCTTGAGATGCCCATTTTCCCTTTTAGTCTTATAATAAAGTCCTCATCATATACATAACTTGAGTGAATGCTTTTTCTTGTAGTTAAGAGAGTCTAAGACAAAATGATCTTATTTGATTTGATCCTCCTAACCTTTAACTTCCTATTCCTTTTGTGTAGGAAGAATGGATACTAGAATTTTAACTAGATCTCAAATTCTGTCTTTTTTCCTTTCAGTATATCCTAAATACTGTTACTACAAAAGTTTTTCAAAATCAGATTTGATTATGTCATGCTGCTCAAACGCCTCAAATGGCTCTCTATTACCTACAGAATAAAATCCAAATTCAAAGTCCCATTCCAGCCTCATCTCTTATTCTTCTCCTCTTACATGCATCCTACCACACTCTACAACTACTCTGGATAATCTGCCCTGAATATACTGTAACTGTAAATGAAGCCCACTGACAGTTATGTGCCTTCACTCATGTTCCCATTGCTTGGTATTTGTTTCCCCAGTTTAAAGGAAGCCAAATAAAGTCCAAGTATTTCCTATTTGCCCTTCCAAATCTCTTCTCCTCCAGCCTTTATCTAGTCTGCATGCAGGAAAGCTGACCTGAATGGACAGCATCAGTGGCTACCTTGCTTTCTGGTTTCTGACTGTTTTTGGCTGAGAGGCAGAAGAGTTGGGTCAGGATTATTTATTCCCCTGGCTGTGTCCTCATTATTGCTAAAGACTGGTTGTGCCTGTCCCCTGCTGGGGCCCTCTCTTATAATTATAGCTCTTTACAAATTCCAGTAACCATTTCTTCTCCTTGCTCTTTGGGGCCTAGAGATACTACAGACTTCCTGCTATAACTAGGCTGGCGGTACGATGGTGTTTCCTTATTGGCTTTCCTAAATATTGTCTACACCTTCGCAAATATTCCTATTGTTAAACTCTCCTTAATTATTCCGTTTGAGTATTATCTGTTCTCTGCTATAATGTATCAACTGAACATATTATTATGGTTCTCATGACTCATGAAAATTAGGGGGTCTACTAGACATTACAATATGTTGATATTTAAGATTTTTCAAAAGTAGAGTTTTGTACATAATTATTAACAATAATTTTTCTTACCTGTTCATAGACTTTGAACCTTCCAAAGGATAGTAGAAAAGAGCAATTATAGTGAGAACAGTTTCCATGGTGTTTGTAAGTGTTCTGGTACAGCAATACCATGTGAACCAGGAGCACAACTGGCAAAAAAACTAAGAAAAAGTATAGAGCAAACATGTATGAAGTTGGAAATGGAAAACCTTAGTACATATTATCTTCTAAATAGCAAGCAAGTCTAAATATTGTGAAAAGGACATCAAAAGGTAGATGATATTAAAAGTAAGTAGGCATGCCCAAACATTGTTTTTAGAAACCTGTATCAAACACAGGTTTAAAATAATAGCAGATCTGTATTTGTTCATGTTAAGAAGTTTATACTTTCAGGTGCATTTTTATGGCACCCCATTTGATTTAAAATCAATCCCACTTTCCATTAATGAAACACATAAAAAAACAGATTCTTTTCTGGTAGAGTTTAAGAAGATTGAAATTCATAACTAGATTCTTCCAATCAATATTTCTCAAACTGTCTTATAGTGCTGACACAAGTATTGTGACTTTTTAAATTGACCTTGTTTGGAATGTTGCACTTGTTTGGAATGTTTCCCTGTTTTGAAATGCTGATGAAAAATTAAGACAAAACAGGAAACAGGGAAAAAAAATCAGGAGACATTATTAAATTTTAATTTGGAAATTGACTAAATTAATGAATCAGTTTTTGGAAGAACATGCACACAGAGCACCATTAAGTCTACAAAACAAATGTGTTAAAAGAAACTTATTGAGGCAATTGTTAAGCATGTGGCACTAGCTTCCCATCTGGTCAAACATAGCCTTTAAAAAATGTTCCTAATTTTCATGAAAGTAAAAGTTTTTCCTAAACTAGAAGAACCTAGTGCTTTATCTTTCTCTTTCTTTTTTTTTTCCCACGACGGAATCTTGCTCTGTCACCCAGACTAGAGTGCAGTGGCATGATATCGGCTCACTGCAACCTCTGCCTCCCGGGTTCAAGCAATTCTGCCTCAGCCTCCCGAGCAGCTGGGATTACAGGTGTCCACCACCACCCCTGGGTAATTTTTGTATTTTTAGTAGAGACGGGGTTTCACTATGTTGGCCAGGCTGGTCTCGAACTCCTGACCTTGTGATCTGCCCACCTCGGCCTCCCAAAGTGCTGGGATTATAGGCGTCAGCCACCACGCCCGGCCCTAGTGCTGTATCTTTGGGGGAAGGACTTCAAAGCCATCATGACTTTTGCCTACCATTTTATGTTGAGTCTTCAGCAATGCACATAAAATATAAGCACAAAATAATGAGGCTAACCATATCGCTGAATCAATTAGCAAGGACTTAGTTGCTAAACCAATCTTTCTTTTTAATGCAAAAGAATAGAATACCTGCAGAAATGTTCCCTTTCTAATTTATTAGTAAATTATATTTCAGAGATATGTTGCTAAATTGGTTACTTGGAATTTAGAATGTATTTTCCAATAGAAACAATATAAAAAAAGGTAGTAAGACTTTCAAACAGGTTCATATAAGCTTATTAACTTTACAAAGAGCCAAGTGAATTAACAACAGTACTACAGAATCCAATCCCTCATCAGGATATTGTTTAAATGGGAAAAATCCATTCAAGATCTGAGTGGGAGATGTCAGGAATCTATCTCTCCACCTTGAAATAAGTTAAATGACAAAAGATAGTCTTCTATACCATACTCTCTTCCTTACATGAGTCCAGTAATTGCACCAACCTAATATTGTTGTGGCACAAACCACAATTACTTTTGCACCAACCTAATACTTCCAACATCTCATTCGGAAGTGAAAGAGTTTCAGTGCAAAAAGATTTCTTGGGCTGCACCTCAGACAGAGGCTGGCTAGAGGAACAGAACAAGGGTTGTACATAGTTAAGATGCTTTGTGAAGTAGTTGGTAATTTAGAACTATCCTTACTCAATTCTATGGAAAGAGAGGCAAGGATAGTTTTGAGGAGTGAAGGGGCTTCCAAAGGCTGTCTCCCAGGGTTTAGACTCTAAAAGGGTTTGAGGGCATCCCTGTCCAGGGCTTAATCAGAAGGAAAGCTATGGCAGGTGCCCCACTTGCATGTTACTGTTCTTAATTATGGACGTACCTCTATAAAGTTGTATGAATTACCTTCTAAAATTGTTCTGGGAATCAGTGTTTCCATGTGCTTTATACCTATAGGAATGAAATAACTGGCATACAGCTTCTAAAGTATTTAGGACTTACCACCCATCTTGCCACTTCCTGATTTTCTAGTTGCTTCATTAATGAGTAAAGTCTCACGTCTGCTACAGCAGACAGAAGTGCTTGGGCAAGTCTAGGAATCCAAATCTTCATCAGTTAAAAAGAAGAACAGGATGTTAAAAACATCTGTTGGTTCACACTGAATTATGATAAAAGTCAACAAGCTGATCCAACTATCTATGGGAAGCCATTATTAGTACAAAAATAGACAATATATTTTTCTATTCTTTTGCAAAACTACATCCCTTTTTCTGTAAAAATTATATTCTCATTAAAATAATCAATGTAGTTTTAAGTTTTACCAGTCTCATTCTCTGTATGTGTGTGTATATATGACATATATACACATATATAGACACACATATATTATATATAAATATAAAATATATTATAAATATAACTATATATTATATATAAATATAAAATATTTACATCTCATTCTCTGTATGTGTGTGTATATATGACATGTGTGTGTATATATGACATATATACACACACATATATTATATATAAATATAAAATATATTATAAATATAACTATATTGTATATAAATATAAAATATAAAATATTTACCAGTCTCATTCTCTGTATGTGTGTATATATGACATATATACACATATATAGACAAACATATTATATATAAATATAAAATATATTATAAATATTACTATATATTATATATAAATATAAAATATAAAATATTTACCAGTCTCATTCTCTGTATGTGTATATATGACATATATAGACAAACATATTATATATAAATATAAAATATATTATAAATATAACTATATATTATATATAAATATAAAATATAAAATATAAAATATTTACCAGTCTCATTCTGTGTGTATATACACACATATATATTATACATATATTTTTAAATTATTTTTTATTACATTGATTGATTGATTGACAGGGTCTCACTCTGTCACCCAGGCTGCAGCCTTGAATCCTGGGGTGAAGCAATTTTCCTGCCTCAGTCTACTGAGCAGCTAGGACTTCAGACAGGCACTGCCACACTCAGCTAATCTTGCCTCAAGTGATACTCCCACCTTGGCCTCCCAAAGTGTTGGGATTACAAGCATGAGCCACTGTGCCTGGCCCTAATTTTAATGTAAATATTAATAGCCAATCATTTCACTGTGTTAAGTTTCTATTTTAAAAATATATTTATATTCATTAGCAACAACAGGTTTTTAAAAATTCAAGTATTTGCAGCACTGTGTACTATGTATCATGCTAAGTACTTTATATGTACCAACTCATTTAGTCCTAACAATCTTCTGAGTAAAGGATTGTTTTATAGATGAGGAAACTGAGGCACAGAGAGGTTAAGTAATTTTCACAAGGCTGCACAGCTAGTTAGTATGAAATCCAGCATTATAAACCCAGGTGGGCCTGACTTTAATTACTAAGTTACACGGCTTCTCTATCCTGCAATATAGAGAATAACAAATTACATTTTTTTCTGTCGCCCAGGGTGGAATGCAGTGGTGTGATCTCCATTCACTGCAAGCTCCACCTCCCACCTCCTCCTGCCTCTGCCTCCAGAGTAGCTGGGACTATAGGCACACACCCAGCTAATTTTTTGTATTTTAATAGAGACAAGGTTTCACCACGTTGCACAGGCTGGTCTCCTGACCTCGTGATCTGCCCGCCTCAGCCTCCCAAAGTGCTAGGATTACAGGCATGAGCCATTGCACCCAACCAACAAATTACCTTTTAAAAAAGCACAAATATTCTGCAATTATATGAACATGGTATTCAGATGACATTAAAGAGTAAATTTAAGTGTAAAATTGAAATAAAGAATAAATGTATTACAACTAAAGTTAGAAATGCTAATGCTATGCACTAGCATCTCTCAGAGTTCCAAAAAAAAAAGGTGTCATAGTTAACACTAACAAAATAACACGATGGTAGAGCACAATTTAATCTTGGTTTGTTCAAAAGATGTGTTTCTAAAAATTTGTATGTGAATTTGTATTTGTGTGTATGTGTGTGTTTGTGTGTGTGTGTGTGTGAGACAGAGTCTCACTCTGTCACCCAGGCTGGAGTGCAATGGTGCAATCTTGGCTTATGGCAACCTCTACCTCCCGAGTTCAAGTGATTCTCTTGCCTCAGCCTCCCAAGTAGCTGGGATTACACGTGCCCGCCACCACGCCTGGATAATTTTTGTATTTTTAGTAGAGATGGGGTTTCACCATGTTGGCCAGCTAGTCTCGAACTCCTGACCTCAGGTGATCCACCCACCTCACTCTCCAAAAGTGCTGGAATTACAGGTGTGATCCACTGCGCCGGCTGTTAATTCATATTTTTGTTGAATCAAACTTCATTAACTCCACATTATAGGAGCTGCTTTACTTTGAGTTGTCAGTGGCTTTTAGCACTTTAGCTTTATGTTCTTTTTGTCCACAGTGTGTAAATAAATGCTAAAATTGGAAAGTTAAAGGTACACGGTACTTAGTTCCACATAAACTGTGCCCTGTAAAATACAGGAAAAGGCACTCATGTACATACCTTCTTTTTACTCTGCATAGGGAGCTATAAGCTTCATCCTTACTTCCCAGGCCCCCTGAAAGCAGTTCATATGAAAAGTCAATTTGGCTACAAACTTAATATGAGCCAACAGTGTGAGGTAGCTATTAAACAGCTAAAAGAATTCCTGCGCTCTGAGAAATGTAAGTTAATGAACCCACCATATTCTGAACTAGTTACTCTGCCTTCAGTATTGTGTCAGTTTGGAGATCCACATTTTAAGATGAATATTAATAAATTACAAAGTATCTACAGGATACTATCTATGATTATGAGGTTAAGAGCTAGAGACTTTTACCCTGAATAAAGAGAAGTTTTTCTAGGGTGGTTAAGTAGAAGTAGAAATCTTGAATTTAAAACAAAGTAGACTTTAGCATAAAAATAAGCGGAGTTCTGAACTCCCAGTCATTAGCAGTCTCTCCAGATTTTGATACCATAATTTTCCATGTTACAGTAAGGACCTGCTAAAGAGTAAAATAAAGCAGTGGAGTGAGGTAAAGAGAAGAAACATGCCAGGCGTAACTTGAACACTAGGCCTATGTTGGCAGCTCCTCATTCCATACTTCTGTTCTTGAAGCTCCTGACTCCTCCCCTAAGCTACAGGAGCCAAATACCCTTGTGTTGTCTTCTGACTATTCAAAGACCTTACTGTTGGCCAAGCTTGATGGCTCATGCCTGTAATTCCAACACTTTGGAAGGCAGAGGCAGGTGGATCATTTGAGTCCAGCCTGGCCACAGTGAAACCCCACCTCTACTAAAAATACAAAAATTAACCAGGTGTGGTGGCAGGCACCTGTAATCCCAGCTACTCGGGAGGCTGAGGCAGGAGAATCACTTGAAGCCAGGAGGTGGCGGTTACAGTGAGCCAAGATCGTGCCACTGCACTCCAGCCTGGGCGACAGTGTGAGACTCCATCTCAAAAAATCCAAAAACCAACGAACCTTACTGTGGTTCCCCATTCAGGTTTCCCCTCCTCTTCCTCTTTCCTTTCACATGTTCTAAGCCATCACAGGCCAAAAGACATATAACATGAGCCACATGTGTAATTTTAAATTCTATAGCTGGCAAATTAAAAAGCAAAAACAGAAATGACCCCAAAACCCAAAACAGGTAAAATTAATTTCATCTTGTCTAACCCAGTGTATCTAAGGCATTATCATTTGAACATTTAATCAATTAAAAAATTATAAAAATATTATTATTTTTTGTACTAGGCCTTTGACATTCAGTACATATTTTACATTTCTAGCACTTCTCAAATTGGACTAGCCACATTTGAAGTCTTCAACAGCCACATAAAACTACTGGCTACCATGGTGGACAGTGCAGCTCTAAGCCATGTCTCCTTTAAAAAATTTTTTTTGTAGAAACAGAGTTTTGCTATGTTGCCCAGGCTGGTCTCAAACGCCTGGCCTCAAGCAATCCTCCCACCTCAGCCTCCCAAAGTGCTGAGATTACAAGTGTGAGCCACCATGCCCAGCTGTGCATAAGCCTTATGCAGTTTGTAGAGGAGCTATCTGGGAAGAGTACTGGGCTGTGAGTAATAGACCTAGGATTTAGCTCTAGTTCTGCTTTTAACACGCTGTGACCTTGGTCTATTTACTTTACTTCTCTGACCTCTTCCAGCTTCAAAATTATGTATATAATTTGCTTAAAATAATAATGACTGATCATATCCTAACGAATCTCTTTGCATGGTCAAGTTCTAGATATGACAATGAGTTCCTTTTAGGGGGGCTGGAGCGGGACAGGGGAGGCTTCCTTTACACCACAAAATGACCTGGTGGGTCAGCTACAGATGGAGTGCAGTGGATAGGTCTTGGAGGAGCAGGGAATTTTTCTATCTTGAAGACTTCTTCATTCGTAATCTGACCTACTTCCTGGGACATAAAATGTCATTGATGAGATTATGTATATTTTCTTGTGATTCCAGACTTTATGGATACCTTGCATAATCTATAAACTAGCAGATAACTGTAAGAGGAGAAAAGTCAGGCCGCAGCTCCTAAATTCTACCTGTGTTAATGGAAGAAACTCTGCTACCACTCTGAATTCTCCTTCCCTATCATCTTCCCATTTGAAGCATCAGTTTCAGTGGTTTAATTTCCCTAATTTCTCAATAATGGGGAAGCAAGTATTGCAACTGGGAGAGTACAACCCTACCTTAAAACAAATACCCCAGAACCTGTGTCTTTCTAAGCTACACAAAACACCTCAGGATTTGGACTGCCTTTGGAATGCTGAGCCATTAACCCCCACTGACAGAAATCGGGGAGACCCCAAACTCTGAGTCTCATCTGATGATAGCTTAAAAGATCACGGGAGTGAGGCTAGAGAAACTTTTGCACCATTAGTCCTGCCCTTGTACCCTCTCCTGGCAACTGACCCCAGCAATTAATAACCTAGGAATTACAATCCTACTTACTGTTGATCCTAGTTATTATATAGCACAATGATTATGCATATCACTAAATTTTTCTCAAATTAAATTTTTTAAAGTTTTAATTTCAACACTAAATCCTGAGTGGGTTTGTATGTATACAGACTTCATAAAATCATATAACATGGTCTTCCACTTACAAGGTAAAAAACACAAAATACAACGCTGCTCTCCAGTGATACTTTTTTTGGGCGGGTGGGGTGGGGATGGAGTTTCGCTTTTGTTGCCCAGGCTGGAGTGCAATGGTGCAATCTCAGCTCACCGCAACCTCTGCCTCCCAGGTTCAAGCCATTCTCCTGCCTCAGCCTCTGGAGTAGCTGGGATTACAGGCATGCGTGCCACCACACCCAGTTAATTGTGTATTTTTAGTAGAGAAGGGGTTTCTGGGTGTTGGTCAGGCTGGTCTCCAACTCCCAACCTCAGGTGATCTGCCCACGTTGGCCTCCCAAAGTGCTGGGATTACAGGCATGAGCCAACACATGGGCAGATCACCTCAGGTCGGGAGTTCGAGACCAGCCTGACCAACACAGAGAAACCCCGTCTCTACTAAAAATACAAAATTAGCCGGGTGTGGTGGCACACACCTATTATCCCAGCTACTCGGGAGGCTGAGGCAGGAGACTCACCTGAACCCGGGAGGTGGAGGTTGCGGTGAGCCAAGATCACGCCATTGCACTCCAGCCTGGGTAACAAGAACGAAACTCCATCCCCCATCAGAAAAAGAAAGAAGTATACTTCTAATGTCCGAATAATACATAATATAGTCATTTTGAAAATCTGCACATCATAACAGGATTCCTCACATCAGGACATTTTCATGCTCAGTTTTGTATTTCAGCGCAAACTAAAGAGTTACACATCACAGTATGTCTGTAGTATCATGGGCTTCCCAGATATGGCTGGACTTTAGCAACAGTAGCCTTTTAAAAACAAATTCCATGGCCCCAACGGCATTTAGTTAATACACATTAAGCTTTGAAAAAGGTAGAATAGATCTACTTTTAATAAGTATTTTGGTTACTTTTATTTGAACTTACCAGCAACTGAACACTATCTTTCCCTAAAAGATGAAGAATCTTGTAAATGCTTGCAAAGATTAAGGGATAAGTGTAACTCCTCAATCTCTCTGTCCATTCCCAAGTCAAATAACCATAATTAGTAACATTAAGGAGTAAATGTCAAATAATATTGAAACCTATTTCCTTTTTTTTTTTTTTTTTTAAGATGGGGTCTCACTGTCTTGCCCAGGCTGGTCTCAAACTTAGGCTCAAGTTGGGTGCACCTGTAGAGGCAGGAGGACCTCTACAGGTGCACCCAACTTCACTTGGCAAATCTATTTTCATTTCCATTTATAAACCAATATTTTATTTTGTGGCAGTCTTAAAACAGCATTTTATACTGGATATTTGCATTACAAATTCAACTGGCCAACTAAACTCTTAACTTCTTCAAGGCAGTAATGTGTTTTTTACTTTCTCGGTATCCTCCAAGTGCTAAGAACTATGGGAATGTATGCTAATGGCTGTGTCAAGTATATTAACATAAAGGAAAGATACAGGAGAAAGATTAGTATAAAGTAATGGTGTACTTTGATGAGTTAAAATTATTTGGGGAAAATACAGAAAACTGAAAATATGTATAGTAGTCCCCCCTTATCTGTGGTTTCACTTTCCATGGTTTCAGTTGCCCACAGTCAACCACTGTCAGAAAATATGAAGATATTTTGAGAGAGAGACCATGTTCACATAACTTTTATTATAGTATTGTGTTAAACTTATTATATTTTAATACTGTTAATCTCTTACTGTACCTAATTTATATAAACTTTATAAGTGTGTGTATTTTTTTTACATACATAAAAACAATATATACAGAGTTTGGTACTGTCTACAGTTTCAGGCATCCACTAGGGATCTTGGAAACTATCTCCTGAAGACAAGAGAGCAGGGGGGACTACTCTAAAAGAAAATGAACACAATTTCCAAGATGAATACACAAGAAACCACAAAGGATATTTGAAAACCATGTGATGTGCAACTTCAAGAGACTGCCAGTATTCATCTGGAACAAAGCTTGTTTGCACTAAAAAACAGTTTAATATTCGTAAAGCTATGGTGAACAAGACCAGATGAATATTCTCTCCAAGAAGATCTGAAAAACAGAACAAAACAGGTAGTAGTGGCACAAAAGTTAGGCAGTTCCACTTGCAGAACCTAAAATCTGCTGCTCTGGTTGGCCCCTTGTAAGGCACAGTAGCGACCTCTGGCCCCTCCACACCATTCTCAAAGCCAACCTAGGGAAGGTTATACAAGGACCACAGCCTCATCACTGGGTGACTGTCCCTCTTTTAGCTTAGCCAACTTTTCTTGTAACTTATTGTATAAAGATAATATTAAAATATTAAAATAATATAAATATTTAAAATATTAAATATTAAATAATATAATATTAAATATTAAAATATTAATTAAAATATTAAAGAGTGGGTTAACTAAGGCCTTAGGCTAATTAATTAGGTCATACTACGTGTGTATCTAATAAAAAACAGCTAATAAATTACTAATTTGGGAAGCAACCCTTTGTATATGTGCAATATAAAATGGTCCTCTGTACATTTTAAAATATATTGATGCTTACTATTATATATGCCAGGCGCTGTGTTAATTTCTTTACATGCATCTCACTTAATCCTCCACACAGTACTATGGGATAGGTATTATTAGCCCCATTTTACAGACAAGCAAATTGAGGCCCAGAAATTAAACTGCCTCGTCCAAATAAAGCTGTAAATTACTTATCAGGATTCAAACCCGGATCTGTCTGCTGTCTCCAAAGTCCTGCTCTTGACCACAATGGACAGTCTGTCGGCCAAATACAGAATATTCTTTTAAAATTTGAATTTAGTTGCCAACATTTAGAAATCAGAATTTATATTAAAATCTGTGTTTCCAGCATTTCAAAACTCGTTAAGATCTGGCAACACAGAGCTCAACGGGCAACCGGCTGGTAGTGAAATATACGGGGGCTCCTTTCAGATGGGGCAGGAGCTCTCCAGACAGCACCCCCTCACTCACCCCCGCGGCGCCTGGCGTTCTTTTCCTGGGTGCTGAAGTACAGGGTAGACTTTCTCTTTCGCAGCTTTATCTTCTCGTGGGAGCGGTTCTGGAGACCACGCAAAGTGAGGCTGGCATCTTCGCGTCCCCGCTCCATTCCGCACTTGCTTAGAAGGCCTCCTCATCCCCAGCCGCCACCTTCCTGAGGCGGAAGAAAGCTGCAGGAGCGTGCTGCTAGTCCATCCACTAAGTTTGGCTTTTGCGAGCAGCCGTCGCTCGCAAGCCCGGAAGTAACTGGGAATTGGCAACTTTGTCTCTACCACCCCAAGAGGTGCCTCGCGTGCGGTTTTCTTTCGCTGTTTCCGAACCGAGGTATTACTACTCGCCTTTGGCTTGGCGGTCTCTGTGCTTGGGGGTCCGAAAACTGCCAGAAGGAGCCCGGTCTCATCTCTGGAGGGGAGCAGGCGGTAGCGAGTTTAGCGACGTGGAGCGGGCGCAGAACAGTCGGGGGTGCCTGAGTGGTTATTAAAAATGGTAATGATAGGCCGGGCGCCGTGGCTCACGCCTGTAATCCCAGGACTTTGGGAGGCCGAGGCGGGCGGATCACGGGGTCAGGAGATCGAGGCTATCCTGACTGAAAAAGAAAAAAAAAGTAATGATAATCGTAAACGTCAGTGTTGGTGTAACATTTTAAGTTCGTTGCTCTCAGAAAAAATGCCCGTTGAACGAGGTGGACAGGGTAGGGATGATTTAGCTTCTTGTATAGATGTGGAAACGTGCTCAGTGGTTCCTGTGTTTTTGTTTTTTTTGTTGTTGTTAGTTTCTTTTTGTTTTTTGTCCTCTAGTTAAAAGTAAAACCAGGCCGGGCGCGGTGGCTTTCGCCTGTATTCCCAGCACTTTGGGAGGCCAAGGCGAATGGATCACGAGGTCAGGAGATTGAGACCATCCTGGCTAACACGATGAAACCCTGTCTCTACTAAAAATACAAAAAATTAGCTGGGTGTGGTGGCGGGCGCCTGTAGTCCCAGGTACTCGGGAGGCTGAGGCAGAAGAATGGCGTGAACCCGGGAGGCAGAGCTTGCAGTGAGCCGAGATCGCGCCACTGTACTACAGCCTGGGCGACAGAGGGAGACTCCGTCTCAAAAAATAAAAATAAATAAATAAATAAATAAATAAATATATATATGCATTTAAAACCATTGAGAACATTATGTAATAGAAGAGGTTTTAGCTTTGTCTTATACCCTTCCCTAATTCATTTCCTGTACTCTTTATGTATTTATATTCTTGTTTCAATTAGTAACATAAAAATATTGTTCACTCCAGTGCAAAGTAGTGACGTAAAATCTTTTAAAAGGACATTGTGCTAAGTGATGGCTTTGCTTTCCATTTTTGTACACAGATTTGAAGAGATTTCCTGGACCTGGAGTGTGGCTTCCAAAACCACCTTTTCCTTGTGCTGTATTTGTTGCAACAATGTTTAGGAGATTGACACTTTCACACCTGCTTTTTACCACTATCCTTGGAATTGCTGGAGGAGTATATGTTTTTCAACCAGTATTTGAACAGTATGCCAAAGATCAGAAAGAATTAAAGGTGCAGTTGGTACAAGAATCAGAAGAGAAGAAAAGTTAATACTACATTGAGTTAGGCCAGGCGCGGTGGCTCACTCCTGTAATCCCAGCACTTTGGGAGGCCGAGGCGGGTGGATCATGAGGTCAGGAGTTCGAGACCTGCCTGACCAACATGGTGAAACCCTGTCTCTACTAAAAATACAAAAATCAGCCGGGCTTGGTAGTCTGCACCTGTAATCCCAGCTACTCGGGAGGCTGAGGCAGGAGAATCACTTGAACCTGGGAGACAGAGGTGGCGCTGAGTTGAGATCACGCTGCTGCACTCCAGCCTGGGCGACTGAGCGAGACTCCATCTCAACAAAAAGAAAACAAATACTTCATGAAGTTGAACCGTAATAATTGCTTAAAGTTCCATTGTAATTATTTTAACTTTAGCAAAAACATAGATGTATTTAAAAATAAATCATGGATAATGATTTTTTAACCTAACACTTAATGTTTACTGTATTTTTGTCATTTTATGTCTTTTTACCAGGACAGAAAAGTAATTTCCTTTTAAACAAAAGTGAATGTTTTAGAAATATTTTCTACTTGAGGTTTGTTTTTCTAGGAATTTAGCATATGTAATATCATGGGGTGCCAGCTTCAGTGTGTATAAAATAATTGGGGAGGGTGTTTACAATAGTATTTGTAGATATGTGAACCAAGTTAAACTACCTCAGACAGAAAGCCCTGCAGTTACCCTGCAATTAGATTGGTTTAATATATTTCGGCAGTCATTCAATCCCAGCCGTTTTTCATCTCAGGCGGTGTGGAGGAGTAGTTGAGAATTGGGATGGCTTAGATCAAATTGGGGTTTTAGAGAAGGTAGATGCTGTTTGAGAGGATGGCAGGTGTGACACAGATGTTTGTTTAATCCACTAAGCAAATTTGCATTAATAATGGTGTTAAGGGAATAGTTTGTTATGAAGCTGTTATTCATATAGTTAAAAAGTTTTTTGAAGTTGCTAAGAATTGGTATTACTTTTTAACCTAATCTTAAGTTTGTATTTTCTTTTTTTTTTTTTTTAATTTAAGTTCTGGGATACATGTGCTGAACGTACAGGTTTGTTATGTAGATATACATGTGCCATGGTGGTTTGCTGCACCTGTCAACCCGTCATCTAGGTTTTAAGCCCCACATGCATTAGGTATTTGTTCTAATGTTCTCCCTCCTCTTGTCCCCCACCCCCAGACAGGCCCTGATGTGTGATGTTCCCCTCCCTGTGTCCATGTGTTCTTGTTGTTCAACTTCCACTTATGAGTGAGAACATGTGGTGTTTGGTTTTCTGTTCCTGTGTTAGTTTGCTGAGAATGATGGCTTTCAGCTTCATCCATGTCCCTACAAAGCACATCAACTCATTTTTTTTTTTCTTTTTTTTTTTTGGAGATGGAGTCTGGCTCTGTCGCCCAGGCTGGAGTGCAATGGTGCGATCTTGGCTCACTGCAACCTCCACCTCCGAAGTTCAAGCAATTCTACTGCCTCAGCCTCCTGAGTAGCTGGGACTATGGGAGTGCACCACCACGCCCAGCTAATTTTTGTATTTTTAGTAGAGACAGGGTTTCGCCATTTTGGCCAGGATGGTTTCAATCTCTTGACCTCGTGATCTGCCCGCCTTGGCCTTCTAAAGTGCTGGAATTACAGGCATGAGCCACTACACCCAGCCGAACTAATTTTTTATGACTGCATAGTATTCCGTGGTATATATGTCTCATATTTTCTTTATCCAGTCTATCACTGATGTACATTTGGGTTGGTTCCAAGTCTTTGCTATTTTGAACAGTGCTGCAATAAACATATGTGTGCATGTGTCTTTTTTTTTTTTAGATGGAGTCTTGCTCTGTTGCCCAGGCTAGAGTGCAGTGGCACAGTCTCGGCTCACTGCAAGGCCCGCCTCCCGGGTTCACACCATTCTCCTGCCTCAGCCTTCCGAGTAGCTGGGACTACAGGCACCTGCCACCATGCTTGGCTAACTTTTTTTTTTTTTTTGTATTTTTAGTAGAGACGGGGTTTCACCATGTTAGCCAGGATGGTCTCGATCTCCTGACCTCGTGATCCACCCCCCTCAGCCTCCCAAAGTGCTGGGATTACAGGTGTTAGTCACTGTGCCCGGCCGAGGATGTGTCTATAGTAGAATGATTTATAATCCTTTGGGTATATACCCAGTAATGGGATTGCTGGGTCAAATGGCATTTCTGGTTCTAGATCCTTGAGGAATCGCCACACTGTCTTCCATAATGGTTGAATTAATTTACACTCCCACCAACAGTATAAAAGCGTTCCTGTTTCTCCACAGCGTTGCCAGGATCTGTTGTTTCCTGACTTTTTAATGAGCACCATTCTAATTGGCATGAGATAGTATCACATTGTAGTTTTGATTTACGTTTTTCTAATGACAAGTGATGATGAGCATTTTTTCATATGTTTGTTGGCTGCGTAAATATCTTCTTTTAAGAAGTGTCTATTCATATCCTTCACCACTTTTTGATGGGGTTGTTTGGTTTTTTCTTGTAAATTTGTTTAAGTTCCTTATAGATTCCAGAGATTAGCCCTTTGTCAGATGGATACATTGCAAAAATTTTCTCCCATTTTGTAGGTTGCCTGTTCACTCTGTTGATATATCGTTTCTTTTGCTGTGCAGAAGCTCATTAATTAGATCCCATTTGTCGATTTTGGCTTTTGTTGGAATTGCTTTTTGGTGACCTAGTCATGAAGTCTTTGCCCGTGCCTATGTGCTGAATGGTATTGCCTAGGTTTTCTTCTAGAGATTTTATGGTTTTGTAGCAGGATGAGCCGCAGACAAAACCTCTCACACACCGAGATAGTGAAGGGAGTGGCTTTTATCAGCTGGAAACGTTGGCAGACTGGCGTCTTAAAATCTGAGCTTGTCAGGTGCCCAACTTCTGTCCCTTTTAAGGGCTCACAACTCTAAGGGGGTCCGCATGAAAGGGTCGTGATCGATTGAACAAGCCAGGGGGTATGTGACAGGGGCTGCAAGAACTGGTGGTGAGAGTGAAACAGAACAATGTCCTTCCATCCAATGTCTGGAATATATAGATAACATCAGTTGCTAGGTCAGGGGTGGAATTTTAACTACCAGGCTTAGGTCAGGCAGGCCCAGGCTTGGTTTCAGGTCTGGTTCCTAGGCCCCGGGCTACCTGCCTTTTGTTTTGCCTTTTTTTTCCCCTTTTCTGAGTATGAAACAATATAAAACAATATGAGAGGGTCTGTCTCTCTTCTCTCAGTTTTAGGTTTTCAATTGAAGTCATTAGTCCATCTTGAGTTAATTTTTATATAAGGTGTAAGGAAGGGGTCCAGTTTCTGTTTTCTCAATATGGCTAGCCAGTTTTCCCAGCACCATTTATTAAATAGGGAATCCTTTCCCCGTTGCTTGTTTTTGTCAGGTTTGTTGAAGATCAGATGGTTGTAGATGTGTGGTGTTATTTCTGAGGTCTCTGTTCTGTTCCATTGGTCTATATATCTGTTTTGGTACCAGTACCATGGCGTTTTGGTTACCGTAGCATTTTTGTATAGTTTGAAGTCAGGTAGCTTGATGCCTCCAGCTTTGTTCTTTTTCCTTAGGATTGTCTTGGCTATGTGGGTTCTTTTTTGGTTCCATACGAAATTTGAAGTAGTTTTTCTAATTCTGTGAAGAAAGTCAATGGTAGCTTGATGGTAATAGCAATGAATCTATAAATTACTTTGGGTTGTATGGCCATTTTCATGATATTGATTCTTCCTATCCAAGAGCATGGAATATTTTTCCATTTGTGTCCTCTCTTATTTCCTTGAGCAGTGGTTTGCAGTTCTCCTTGAAGAGGTCCTTCGTGTCCCTTGTGAGTTGTATTCCTAGGTATTTTAATTTCTTTGTAGCAATTGTGAATGGGAGTTCCCTCATGATTTGGCTCTCTGTTTGTCTATTATTGGTGTATAGGAATGCTTGTTTTGCACATTAATTTTGTATCCTGAGACTTTGCTGAAGTTGCTTATCAGCTTAAGGAGTTTTTGGGCTGAGACAATGGGGTTTTCTAAATACACAATCATGTCATCTGCAAACAGGACAATTTGACTTCCTCTTTTCCTATTTGAATACCCTTTATTTCCTTCTCGTCTGATTGCCCTGGCGAGTACTTCCCATTACTATGTTGAATATGAGTGGTGAGAGAGGGCAACCTTGTGCCGGTTTTCAAAGAGAATGCTTCTATTAAGCTTGTATTTTCAATGAGATCTATAAATGTAATCACATATATACAAAGTTCTTTATCTAAATGAACATGTTTTTATTATTATTGATGTTCTTTTTCTTAAGATGTGTAAGAATTTACTTTTTTTTTTTTTTTATTTTTTTGAGACGGAGTCTCACTCTGTTGCCCATGCTGGAGTGCAGTGGCCAGATCTTGGCTCACTGCAAGTTCTGCCTCCCGGGTTTATGCCATTCTCCTGCCTCAGCCTCCGGAGTAGCTGGGACTACAGGCGCCCGCCACCTTGCCCGGCTAGTTTTTTGTATTTTTTTAGTAGAGATGGGGTTTCATCGTGTTAGCCAGGATGGTCTCGATCTCCTGACCTCGTGATCTGCCCGTCTCGGCCTCCCAAAGTGCTGGGATTACAGGCTTGAGCCACCGCACCCGGCCAAGAATTTACTTTTAATCCTAAGATTTAAGAATTTCTAAAATTCATTATAAGTTAATCTCAGCTATGTTAAGTGGAGACCAGCATAGGTAATTTTTTTTTTTTTGGGGATGGAGTCTCGCTGTGATGCTCAGGTTGGAATGCAATGGCACGATCTTGGCTCCCTGCAACCTGCCCCACCCAGGTTTAAGCGATTCTCCTGCCTCAGCCTCCTGAGCAGCTGGGATTACAGGCACCTGCCACCACACCCAGCTAATTTTTGTATTTTTAGTAGAGATTGGGTTTCACCCTATTGGCCAGGCTGGTCTTGAACTCCTGATCCGAAATGATCCACCCACCTTGGCCTCCCAAAGTGCTGGGATTACAAGCATGAGCCACTGCGCCTGGCCTAGCATAGGTAATTTTTTAAAAAAGAAAGTGAAGAAATTACAAAAGTAGTATATGTTCCTTAAAGCATTCTAATAATACAAAATTAACAAAGTGAAAAGTGAAAATGATTGATGTATAAATTGATTTATTCAGTACCTTTAACAATTTAGGGTGAACTTTTGAGGTTTTCTTTTTGTTTTTTGTTTTTAAAGAGATAGCGTCTCGCTCTGTCACCCAGGCTTGAGTGTAGTATCATCATTGCTCGCTATAACCTTGAACTCCGGGGCTCAAGTGATTCCTCTCGTCTCATCTTCTACAGTAGCTAGGACTACAGTTGTGCACAACTACGTCTGGCCCACTTAAAACAAATCTTTGTAGAAAGGGGGTCTCACTCTGTTGCCTAGTCCGGTCTCAATCTCCTGGACTCAAGCAATCTTCTTGCCTTGGCCTCCCAAAGCACTAGGATTCTAGGTGCCAGTCACTGTGCTTGGCAAGATTTTTTCCTATGCACTTAAAAGTAGTTCTAAAAATTTTAATTTAAATGCCAAGTGTCTGCTGGGTAACAGGTTTGGCTTTGCTTGGCTCTAGACTGGAATTCTGTTCTTTGTGTCTTCTCATTCTGGGACCGAGGCTCAAGGAGCAGCCTCTGTCAGGGCTATGACAGGGTGTAGGAGAGAGAGAGATTGAGAGTAGTTGTAAGTTTCTGCTCAATTGTGGCAAATTATCACATCTTCCAATATTTTGGCTTACAGCATGTCGCACGCTCAAGCCTAAAGTCATCAAGGCAAGGAACGTGGACTCTTCCCATAGGATGCAAAGTCATGTCACGTGACAGGAATATATAATGTTACTACATTCAAGGAATAATCCTAACACATCAAGTTAAACTAAACTGCTTTTGATCCTCCTTTTGAAAAGGATGCCATTTTAGTTGTTATATACCGAGTGCCAGAGGCTGAGTTTTTTTTTCTTCCAGTGAAGATACTGCATTCATTGAAATCAAAACCACACTGAGTTACCATTTCATGTTCACTAGGATGACTGCAATCAAAAAGATGGAAAATGACAAGTGCTGGTGAGGATGTGGAACAATTGGAACCTTCATACACTACTGGTGGGAAAGTTAAAAGGTGCAGTCACTTTAGGAAAGTTTGGCAGTTCTTCAGATGGTTAAATGTAGAGTTACTATATGGCCTAGCAATTCCCCTTACAGGCATATGCCCAAGATAATTGAAAATATATGTTCAGGGCTACCCACTTTGGGTCCCCTCCCTTTGTATGGGAGCCCTGTTTTCACTCTGTTACATCTTGGAACTGAATTCTTCTGGTCCATGTTTGTTACGGCTGGAGCTGAGCTTTGGCTCGCCGTCCACCCCTGTTGTTTACTGCCGTTGCAGACCTGCCGCTGACTTCCATCCCTTCGGATCCGGCAGGGTGTCCGCTGTGCTCCTGATCCAGTGAGGCGCCGATTGCCACTCCCGATCAGGCTAAAGGCTTGCCATTATTCCTGCACGGCTAAGTGTCTGGGTTCGTCCTAATTGAGCTAAACACCAGTCACTGGGTTCCACGGTTCTCTTCCGGACTCCATGGCTTCTAATAGAGCTATAACACTCACTGCATGGCCCAAGATTCCATTCCTTGGAATCCGTGAAGCCAAGAACCCCAGGTCAGAGAACATGAGGCTTGCCACCATCTTAGAAGCGGCCGGCCACCATCTTGGGAGCTCTGGGAGTAAGGACCCTGGGTAACATTTGGCGACCACGAAGGGACCTCCAAAGTGATGGGAAACGTTCCCGCCAAAGCAAAAATGCCCCTAAGATGTATTCTGGAGAATTGGGACCAGTTTGACTCTCAGACACTTAAGAAAGAAACGACTTACATTCTTCTGCAGTACCACCTGGCCACAATATCCTCTTCAAGGGGGAGAAACCTGGCCTCCTGAGGGAAGTATACATTACGACACCATCTTACAGCTAGACCTCTTTTGTAGAAAAGAAGGCAAATGGAGTGAAGTGCCACATGTACAAACTTTATTTTCATTAAGAGACAACTCGCAATTATGTAAAAAGTGTGGTTTATGCCCTACAGGAAGCCTTCAGAATCTATCTCCCTGCCCCAGGGTCCCCCGACTCCTTCCCCAACTAATAAGGACCCCCCTTCAACCCAAACTGTCCAAAAGGAGATAGACAAAGGGGTAAACAGTGAACCAAAGAGTGCCAGTATTCCCCGATTATGCTCCCCTCCAAGCAGTGGGAGGAGGAGAAATCGGCCCATCCAGAGTGCATGCACCTTTTTCTCTCTCAGACTGAAAGCAAATTAAAATAGACCTAGGTAAATTCGCAGATAACCCTGATGGCTCTATTGATGTTTTACAAGGGTTAGGACAATCCTTTGATCTGACATGGAGAGATATAATGTTACTGCTAAATCAGACACTAACCCCAAATGAGAGAAGTGCCGCCATAACTGCTGTCCGAGAGTTTGGCGATCTCTGGTATCTCAGTCAGGTCAATGACAGGATGACAACAGAGGAAAGAGAACGATTCCCCACAGGCCAGCAGGCAGTTCCCAGTGTAGACCCTCACTGGGACACGGCCTCAGAACATGGAGATTGGTGCCACAGACATTTGCTAGCTTGCGTGCTAGGACTCAGGAAAACTAGGAAGAAGCCTATGAATTATTCAGTGATGTCCACTATAACACAGGGAAAGGTTTTCTGGAGAGGTTTTCTACCGCCTTTCTGGAGAGACTAAGGGAGGCATTGAGGAAGCATACCTCTCTGTCACCTGACTCTATTGAAAGTCAACTAATCTTAAAGGATAGGTTTATCACTCAGTCAGCTGCAGACATTAGAAAAAAACTTCAAAAGTCGCCTTAGGCCCGGAAATTGGCAACCTCAGTTTTTTATAATAGAGACAGGAGGAGCAGGTGGAATGGGACAAATGGGATTAAAAAAAAAGGTCACCACTTTAGTCATGGCCCTCAGGCAAGCGGACTTTGGAGGCTCTGGAAAAGGGAAAAGCTGGGCAAATCGAATGCCTAATAGGGCTTGCTTCCAGTGTGGTCTGCAAGGACACTTAAAAAAAGATTGTCCAAGTAGAAATAAGCTGCCCCCTCGTCCATACCCTTATGTGAAGGGAATCACTGGAAGGCTCACTGCCCCAGGGGATGAAGGTCCTCTGAGTCAGAAATCATTAACCAGATGATCCAGCAGCAGGACTGAGGGTGCCCGGAGCAAGTGCCAGCCTGTGCCATCACCCTCACAGAGCCCCAGGTATGCTTGACCATTGAGGGCCAGGAGGTTAACTGTCTCCTGGACACTGGCGCAGTCTTCTCAGTCTTACTGTCCTGTCCCAGACAACTGTCCTCCAGATCTGTCACTATCCGAGGGGTCCTAGGACAGCCAGTCACTAGATACTTCTCCCAGGCACTAAGTTGTGACTGGGGAACTTTATTCTTTTCACATACTTTTCTAATTATGCCTGAAAGCCCCACTCCCTTGTTAGGGAGAGACATTCTAGCAAAAGCAGTGGCCATTATACACCTGAACATAGGAGAAGGAACACCCGTTTGTTGTCCCCTGCTTGAAGTCTGGGCAACAGAAGGACAATATGGACGAGCAAAGAATGCGCATCCTGTTCAAGTTAAACTAAAGGATTCCGCCTCCTTTTCCTACCAAAGGAAGTAACCTCTTAGACCCAAGGCCCAACAAGGACTCCAAAAAATTGTTAAGGACCTAAAAGCCCAAGTCCTAGTAAAACCATGCAATAACCCCTGCAGTACTCCAATTTTAGGAGTACAGAAACCCAACAGACAGTGGAGGTTAGTGCAAGATCTCAGGATTATCAATGAGGCCATCGTCCCTCTATACCCAGCTGTACCTAACCCTTATACTCTGCTTTCCCAAATACCAGAGGAAGCAGAGTGGTTTCCAGTCCTGGACCTTAAGGATGCCTTTTTCTGCATCCCTTTACATCTGACTCTCAATTCTTGTTTGCCTTTGAAGATCCTTTGAACCCAATGTCTCAACTCACCTGGACTGTTTTACGCCAAGGGTTCAGGGTTAGCCCCCATCTATTTGGCCAGACATTAGCCCAAGACTTGAGCCAGTTCTCATACCTGGACACTCTTGTCCTTCGGTACATGGATGATTTACTTTTAGCCACCCGTTCAGAAACCTTGTGCCATCAAGCCGCCCAAGGGCTCTTAAATTTCCTCGCCACCTGTGGCTACAAGGTTTCCAAACCAAAGGCTCAGCTCTGCTCACAGCATGTTAAATACTTAGGGCTAAAATTATCCAAAGGCACTAGGGCCGTCAGTGAGGAACGTATCCAGCCTGTACTGGCTTATCTTCATCCCAAAACCCTAAAGCAACTAAGAGGGTTCCTTGGCATAACAGGCTTCTGCTGAATATGGATTCCCAGGTACAGCAAAATAGCCAGACCATTATATACACTAAGGAAACTCAGAAAGCCAATACCCATCTAGTAAGATGGACACCTGAAGCAGAAGCGGCTTTCCAGGTCCTAAAGAAGGCCCTAACCCAAGCCCCAGTGTTAAGCTTGCCAATGGGGCAACACTTTTCTTTATATGTCACAGAAAAAACAGGAATGGCTCTAGGAGTCCTTACACAGGTCCAAGGGATGAGCTTGCAACCCGTGGCATACCTGAATAAGGAAACTGATGTAGTGGCAAAGGGTTGACCTCATTGTTTACAGGTAGTGGCGGCAGTGGCAGTCTTAGTATCTGAAGCAGTTAAAATGATACAGGGAAGAGATCTTACTATGTGGACATCTCATGATGTGACCGGTATACTCACTGCTAAAGGAGACTTGTGGCTGTCAGACAGCCGTTTACTTAAATATCAGGCTCTATTACTTGAAGGGCCAGTGCTGCAACACAACCCAGCCACATTTCTTCCAGACAATGAAGAAAAGATAGAACATAATTGTTAACAAGTAATTGCTCAAACGTACGCCACTTGAGGAGGACCTTTTACAGGTTCCCTTGACTGATCCCGTCCTCAACTTATATATTGATGTAAGTTCCTTTGTAGAAAAAGGACTTTGAAAAGTGGGGTATGCAGTGGTCAGTGATAATGGAATACTTGAAAGTAATCCCCTCACTCCAAGAACTAGTGCTCAGCTGGCAGAACTAATAGCCCTCGCTGGGGCACTAGAATTAGGAGAAGGAAAAAGGGTTAATAAATATATATACAGACTAGGTAAGTGTACATAAGTACGCTTACCCCCATGCCCATGAGGCAATATGGAGAGAAAGGGAATTCCTAACTTCCGAGGGAACACCTGTCAAATATCAGGAAGCCATTAGGGGATTATTATTGGCTGTCCAGAAACCTAAAGAGGTGGCAGTCTTACACTGCTGGGTCATCAAAAAAGAAAGGAAAGGGAAATAGAAGGGAACTGCCAAGCGGATATTGAAGCCAAAAGAGCCGCAAGGCAGGACCCTCCATTAGAAATGCTTACGCCGGGCGCGGTGGCTCACGCCTGTAATCCCAGCACTTTGGGAGGCCGAGGCGGGCGGATCACAAGGTCAGGAGATCGAGACCATGGTGAAACCCCGTCTCTACTAAAAATAGAAAAAATTAGCCGGGCACAGTGGCGGGCGCCTGTAGTCCCAGCTACTCGGGAGGCTGAGGCAGGAGAATGGCGTGAACCCGGGAGGCGGAGCTTGCAGTGAGCCGAGATTGCGCCACTGCACTCCAGCCTGGGTGACAGAGCCAGACTCCGTCTCAAAAAAAAAAAAAAAAAAAAAAAAAAAAAAAGAAATGCTTACAGAAGGACCATTAGAAATACTTACAGAAGGACCCCTAGTACGGGGTAATCCTCTCTGGGAAACCAAGCCCCAGTACTCAGTAGAAGAAATAGAATGGGGAAGCTCACGAGGACATAGTTTCCTCCCCTCAGGATGGCTAGCCACCAAAGAAGGAAAAATACTTTTACCTGCAGCTAACCAATGGAAATTACTTAAAACTCTTCACCAAACCTTTCACTTAGGCATCAATAGCACCCATCAGGTGGCCAAATCATTATTTACTGGACCAGGCCTTTTCAAAACTATTAAGCAGATAGTCAGGGCCGGTGAAGTGTGCCAAAGAAATAATCCCCTGCCTTATCGCCAAGCTCCTTCAGGAGAACAACGAATAGGTCATTACCCAGGAGAAGACTGGCAACTAGATTTTACCCACATGCCCAAATCTCAGGGATTTCAGTATCTACTAGTCTGGGTAGATACTTTCACTGGTTGGGCAGAGGCCTTCCCCTGTAGGACAGAAAAGTCCCAAGAGGTAATAAAGGCACTAGTTCATGAAATAATTCCCAGATTTGGACTTCCCCGAGGCTTACGGAGTGGCAATGGTTCCGCTTTCAAGGCTACAGTAACCCAGGGAGTATCCCAGGCGTTAGGTATACAATATCACTTACACTGCGCCTGGAGGTCACAATCCTCAGGGAAGGTTGAGAAGATGAACGAAACACTCAAACGACATCTAAAAAAAGCTAAAAAGCTAACCCAGGAAATCCACCTTGCATAGCCTGCTCTGTTGCTTATAGCCTTACTAAGAATCCAAAACTCTCCCCAAAAAGCAGGACTTAGTCCATACGAAATGCTGTGTGGACGGCCCTTCCTAACCGATGACTTTGTGCTTGACCGAGAGACGGCCAACTTAGTTGCAGACATCACCTCCTTAGCCAAATATCAAGTTCTTAAAACATTACAAGGAGCCTGTCCCCAAGAGGAGGGAAAAGAATTATTCCACCCTGGTGACATGGTATTAGTCAAGTCCCCTCCCTCTAATTCCCCATCCCTAGATACATCCTGGGAAGGACCGTACCCAGTCATTTTATCTACCCCAACTGCGGTTAAACTGGTTGGAGTGGGGTCTTGGATACGTCACACTTGAGTCAAACCCTGGATACTGCCAAAGGAACCTGAAAATCCAGGAGACAACACTAGCTATTCCTGTGAACCTTTAGAGGATCTGCGCCTGCTCTTCAAGCAACAAGCATGAGGAAAGTAACTAAAATCGCAAATCCCCATGGCCCTCCCTTATATTTTTCTCTTTACTGTTCTCTTACCCCCTTTCACTCTCACTGCACCACCCCCCCATGCCGCTGTATGACCAGTAGCTCCCCTTACCAAGAGTTTCTATGGAGAATGTGGTTTCCCGGAAATATTGATGCTCCATCGTATAGGAGTTTATCTAAGGGAAACCTCACCTTCACCGCCCACACCCATATGCCCTGCAACTGCTGTAACTCTGCCACTCTTTGCATGCATGCAAATACTCATTATTGGACAGGGAAAATGATTAATCCTAGTTGTCCTGGAGGACTTGGAGCCACTGTCTGTTGGGCTTACTTCACCCATACCGGTATGTCTGAGGGGGGTGGAGTTCAAGATCAGGCAAGAAAGAACACACGTAAAGGAAGTAATCTCCCAACTGACCTGGGTACATAGCATGCCTAGCCCCTACAAAGGACTAGATCTCTCAAAACTACATGAAACCCTCCGTACCCATACTCGCCTGATAAGCCTATTTAATACCACCCTCACTGGGCTTCATGAGGTCTCAGCCCAAAACCCTACTAACTGTTGGATGTGCCTCCCCCTGCACTTCAGGCCATACATTTCAATCCCTGTACCTGAACAATGGAACAACTTCAGCACAGAAATAAACTCCACTTCCGTTTTAGTAGGACCTCTTGTTTCCAATCTGGAAATAACCCATACCTCAAACCTCACCTGTGTAAAATTTAGCAATACTATAGACACAACCAACTCCCAATGCATCAGGTGGGTAACTCCTCCCACACGAATAGTCTGCCTACCCTCAGGAATATTTTTTGTCTGTGGTACCTCAGCCTATCATTGTTTGAATGGCTCTTCAGAATTTATGTGCTTCCTCTCATTCTTAGTGCCCCCATGACTATCTACACTGAACAAGATTTATACAATTATGTCATACCTGAGCCCTGCAACAAAAGAGTACCCATTCTTCCTTTTGTTATCAGAGCAGGAGTGCTAGGCGGACTAGGTACTGGCATTGGCGGTATCACAACCTCTGCTCAGTTCTACTACAAACTATCTCAAGAACTAAATGGTGACATGGAACGGGTCGCCAACTCCCTGGTCACCTTGCAAGATCAACTTGATTCCCTTGCAGCAGTAGTCCTTCAAAATCGAAGAGCTTTAGACTTTACTAACTGCCGAAAGAGTGGGAACCTGTTTGTTTTTAGGGGAAGAATGCTGTTATTACGTTAATCAATCCAGAATTGTCACCAAGAAAGTTAAAGAGATTCAAGACTGAATACAACGTAGAGCAGAGGAGCTTTAAAACACCAGACCCTGGGGCCTCCTCAGCCAATGGATACCCTGGATTCTCCCCTTCTTAGGACCTCTAGCGGCTATAATATTGTTTCTCCTCTTTGGACCCTGTATCTTTAACCTTCTTGTTCAGTTCTTCTCTTCCAGAATCGAAGCTGTAAAGCTACAAATGGTTCTTCAAATGGATACCCAGATGCAGTCCATGACTAAGATCTACTGCGGACCCCTGGACCGGCCTGCTAGCCCATGCTCCGATGTTAATGACATCAGAGTCACCCCTACTGAGGAAATCTCAACTGCACAACCCCTACTATGCTCCAATTCGGCAGGAAGCAGTTAGAGCGGTCGTCAGCCAACCTCCCCAGCAGCACTTGGGTTTTCCTGTTGAGAGGGGAACTGAGACAGGACTAGCTGGATTTCCTAGGCCGACTAAGAATCCCTAAGCCTAGCTGGGAAGGTGACCACATCTACCTTTAAGCATGGGGCTTCCAACTTAGCTCACACCAGACCAATCAGGTAGTAAAAAGAGCTCACTAAAATGCTAATTAGGCAAAAACAGGAGGAAAACAAATAGCCAATCATCTATCGCCTGAGAGCACAGTGGGAGGGACAATGATCAGGATATAAATCCAGGCATTCGAGCTGGCAACGGCTATCCTCTTTGGGTCCCTTCCCTTTGTATGGGAGCTCTGTTTTCACTCTATTAAATCTTGCAACTGCAAAAACAAACAAACAAAAAAACAGGCAAAACAGAAAATATATGTTCACACTAAAGCTAGTAAATGAGTGTTCATTGCATTATTCATAATAGCCAAAAAATGGAAACAACCCAAGCGTCCATTAACTGATGAATGGATAAATAAGTGGTATATCTGTATAAAGGAATATTATTCAGCCAAAATGAGAAAAAGTATGTGTTATAACATAGAAAAAATTAGAATACATTATGAAATAAGCCATGCACAAGATGGCACCTATTGGTATGTTTTCATTTGTATGACATGTCTAGAACAGGTAAATGTCTAGAGACAGAAAGTAAATTAGTGGCTGATAGGGGTTGATTGAAGCGGGGATGGAGAATCATTACTAGTGGAGATGATTTTTTTTTTTTTTTTTTGAGACAGAGTCTGGCTCTGTCACCCAGGCTGGAGTGCAGTGGTGTGATCTCGATTCACTGCAAACTTTGCCTCCCAGGTTCAAGCGATTCTCCTGCCTTAGCCTCCCGAATAACTGGGATCACAGGCACAAACTACCACACTCAGCTAATTTTTGTATTTTTGGTAGAGACGGGGGTTCACCATATTGGCTAGGCCACTGTGCCCGGCCGTGGAGATTATTTTTAGGGTGATGAACTGGGCATGGTGGCTCATGTCTGTAATCCCAGCACTTTGGGAGGCCGAGGTGGGCAGATCACATGAGGTCAGGAGTTTGAGACCAGCCTGGCCAACACGGTGAAACCCTGTCTCTACTAAAAATACAAAAATTAGCCAGGTGTGTTGGCACACGCCTGTAGTCCCAGCTACTAAAGAGTTTGAGGAAGGAGAATTGCTTGAACCCAGGGGGCTGGAGGATGCAGTGAGCCGAGATCGTGCCGCTGCACTCCAGCCTGGGAAACAGTGAGACGCCATCTCAAAAAAAAAAAAGATTTTTAGGATGATGAAAACTTTCTGAAAGTAGATAGTGGTGATCAATGTATAACTTTGTGAATATATTAAAAACCACCAAATCGTACACTTTTAAAGGGTGAACTTTATTGTATGTGCATTATATCTCAAAGCTGTCATGAAGATACTGCATGCAAACCACTGAATTGTACACTTTTAAGGGGTGAACTTTATTGTGTGTGAGTTATATCTCAAAGCTGTCATTAAAATAAGATACTGCATTCAAACTAGCAACTGCAGTTAAGGCAGTTCAGTGTTTTTTGCTCTTGTGGTACTCTACAATCCATCTATTTTTTAAATTGTCGTAAAATATACTTAAAATTTACTGTTTTAAAGTATACGGTTCAGTAACATTAAGTACTTTCACACTGTTGTGCAATTATCACCACCATCCATCTCCAGACGTTTTCTATCTGGTTTTTACAGGGAGCAGAGGGAATTGAATGGGGATATAGAGTCCCCTATCTCTAGATCTTCAAATCTTTGAAGGTTACATTAATGTCTACAATCCTTCCCTCCCCTCTGCTCACCTCCCCTTCTCTCTCTCTCCTTTTCTTTCTTTCTTTCTCTCTTCCTCTCTTTTTTTCTTTCTCTCTTTATTTTCCTTTCTTTCTCTGTTCCCCAGGCTGGAGTGCAGTGGCACAATCGCAGCTCATTGCAGATTTGACCTCAGACTCAATTGATCCACCAGTCTCAACCTCCCAAGTGACTGGGATTATAAGCATGTGCCACCATGTCCAGCTAGTTTTTAAAACTTTTTTATAGAGATGGGGTCTCACTATGTTGCCCAGGCTGCTTTGAAACTCTGGGGCTCAAGCTATCCTCCAGCCTCAGTCTCCCAAAGTGCTGGAATTACAGGTGTGAGCCACCACGCCTGGCCTATGAATTGCTTCTAATTTACTGTCTTAGCCAGGTAAGGCAGATTTGGGGGCTTTCAGTTAGCACTTTCTATCATAAAGGCTTTTACAACAAGGTCGGTGTGAGGTCTCTCACATGCCAACTACTGAGTTTATATCTGTCCCACTTAAAGACCGGGAGAAAAAAATCCTGCAAAGTGGGTCCTATTAGATTAGTTTGGTCCAAAGCTGCATTCATCCTTTAACCTCCATGAACTCCCACTCTTAACTGAAAGGTCATGGTGGCATTTTCTAGTCTGCTTATACCAGTGTCCACTTAAGGCCTGTATCCAGTGGCCATCAAAGTCTGAGTATTTTTCTTTCCCCAGTGCACATTTGTCTGGTTAATGGCTTTGGATCTCTTGAGAAAAGGAGCAAGAGAATGATCATTGCATATTTTTATGGCATTGAAGAGTCCTTTCCCAGGGGTGGATACGGCTATTTAAATCACTGGGCTCTACATCTATGAAGTCTATGAAATGATTTAGATCAGTAAACTGGTGAGGGACCATGATTTGCATGGTAGAGACTGACATCAGCCTTCTATCCAGTAGTTCTTGATTCCCTACGCATCTCGCCCTTGCCCCCTGCCTTTTAAAAAAATATATGTAAGTCAAGAAGCACCACCCCATTTCTTTTTTGAAACAGAGTTTCTCTCTTGTTGCCCAGGCTGGAGTGCAATGGCACATTCTCGGCTCACTGCAACCTCCACCTCCCGGGTTCAAGTGATTCTCCTGCCTCAGCCTCCTGAGTAGCTGGGATTACAGGCATGCACCACCATGCCTGGATAATTTTCTATTTTTAGTAGAGATGGGGTTTCTCTATGTCGGTCAGGCTGGTCTCGAACTCCTGACCTCGGGTGATCCGCCCGCCTTGGCCTCCCAAAGTGCTGGAATTACAGGTGTGAAACACCGGGCCCAGCCAAGAAACACCCCTTTTATCTTTCCTTTCAGAATACCATATCTCTTAGCTATCACCACAGATCTCTCTGGGTCCAGACACCCTGGTTGCACTCCCGACTTGCTTCCCATGGCAGTGTATATGTAATTATAGATACACACACGCAAGCATATTATAATTTTCCTGAATCCTTTGAGAGTGAGTCATATGCAGGATGCCCTTTTATTCCTGAATATTTAATTCCTAAATGCAAAGATGCTCTCTTTCATAATCACAATATAATGATCAAGAAATTAGGATTGATATAACATTATTATCTAACTTCATATATCATCCAAATTCTCCCAAGTTTCATTAATGTCCTTTAGAATAAGACAAACTTGTTTTTTTCTGGTCCCAGAACTAATCCAGAATCATATTTGAATTTAGTTGTCATGTCTCTTGTTTCCTTTATTCTGGAGCCAGTTTCTCAGTCACTCCCTTTCACGACTGACTTTTTATTTATTTATTTATTTTTTATTTTTTTTTTTAGAGAGAGAGTCTCACTCTGTCACTCAGGCTGGAGTGCAGTGATGTGATCTTGGCTCACTGCAATCTCTGCCTCCTAGGTTGGAGCAATTCTCCTGCCTCAGCCTTCCAAGTAGCTGGGCTACAGGTGTGAGCCACCACGCCCGGCTAATTTTTGTATTTTTAGTAGAGACGGGGTTTTGCCATGTTGGTCAGGCTGGTCCTTAACTGCTGACCTCAGGTGATCCACCCACCTTGACCTCCCAGAGTGTTGGGATTACAGGCATGAGCCACTGTGGCTGGTCCACAACTGACATTTTTTTTTTTTTTTTTGAGACGGAGTCTCGCTCTGTCGCCCAGGCTAGAGTGCAGTGGTGCAATCTCGGCTCACAGCAAGCTCCACCTCCCAGGTTCACGCCGTTCTCCTGCCTCAGCCTCCCAAGTAGCTAAGACTATAGGCATCCGCCACCATGCCCGGCTAATTTTTTGTATTTTTTTAAGTAGAGGCGGGGTTTCACCCTGTTAGCCAGGGTGGTCTCGATCTCCTGACCTCATGATCTGCCCGCCTCAGCCTCTCAAAGTGCTGGGATTACAGGCGTCAGCCACCGCGCCCGGTCACAAGTGACATTTTTTAAGAATACTGGCCTGCTGTTTTGTAGAATGTCCCTTAAATTGTGTTTGTTGATGGTTTTTTAATTATTTGATAGATTCAGTTTGATAGAAACATACAGAAATGATGTATTACCATGATTCATGGATTCCTATTTCGTGGGTTACAATCCATTACTACTATCAGGGCTGGCTGCGTAATTTGTGGGGCTCAGCACAAATGAAAATGCAGGGCCCTGGGTGTGGACAAGGAAGCCAATTTCCTCTTCTCATAAACTGCTGTTCCAGTCGATGCAAATGGACAATGCCCAGGGAACTGTATCCTCCACGCTGGTTTGTTCTCGATTGTTAGATGGCACTGGTAAGAGGCCCTAGCTGAATGGCCTGCAGAATGTGCTGTGTTACTGTCAGATTAGGGAGGGGATGACTGCCTTCTTGATCACCCCATGGTGCTATGAAAGTTGCAAATACAGGATAAAGTCCACTCTACTCAGACCGAGACAAATTGGAGATAGGAGAACACAAAGGAGAGAGCTCATGCTTGCATGTCTAAAGCTAAAAGCTGTTTCCAGGCAATAACCCACAAGAAATTCTCTCATGTCCTTCATGCATCTTATGCTTTGCATGGCTTGCATATTTCACACACATGCACATATTTCTTTGACATGATTTCTTACTAGACGTTTTTTAGGACTGCATCTATTCAGATAAGATAATCTCAAAAGAAGGCTTGCCTGATAATGGCTTCTCTACCAGTGAAGCCATTCACTGCTACCGACTCTGGCTTTGAACCGCTGGTATCAATAAACTGTTTCTAAGCAGCTTACATGAACGTCTCTGTGTTACTGATAAAGGCTTCTCTTTACCCTCCCCTCTTTGGATGCGTTTGTGGCTTGCTGTAACTGTGCATCCCAGGTTATAATCCTTTTTGCTTACTCCCAGATAAAATAATTATATTATGAGGTTTTTTTCTGATGTCTTTTTTTTTAGGTTGACTGCCCTGGGATATGGGCCCAACCCTGAACCCTCCTGTACCTATCCATGCCTAGGCTTCTGCCAGGGTGGAAGGTGATGGCAAAACACGGGCCTCCCCCAGCCAAGGTGACCCAGTCACTGCTCTGAAGCAAGGCAGAGAATGCAAAGCTGGGCAGGGACCACGGGACCGGGGGTAGGGAGTGGGCAGCAGCAGGCCTCAGACCCATGTGTCATCAGAGGCTCCAGGTTCTCAGAATGCTCCATTGTGCCATCAGACTTCACTTAGAAACCACAAATTCAAAGGTAAAATGATAAAGGGTTTTAAGGCAATGACTCTACATTATTAAAATTCTGCATGCCAAGCCTTGTGTGATTCTACAGGTCCACAAAGTCAGCCCTGACAAACACTATTAATTTTGATGTTCAAATTGACCCAGATTTGGCTAGTGAGAACCCCTTCAAGCTGGTTCCTGTGTCCTTTTTTTTTCTATTTAAATAAATGTTTCAAGTATAGAAATTAATTTTAAAACATTATCCAAAAGTTGTGTTCCATTTAACAAATGTAAAGCAGAACTTTTGGGAAAAAAAGTTTACAATTAGGTATAAAATACTTAATAATATACTTTGACATTCACAGTAGCTGTTTTCAAAAAACAGATTTTGCTAATATAGCTTAAAAGGAAAATTACAGTCTCATTAAAAATAAATAAGCCTTTAACTGAGGAATAGTCCTCCCTCAGGATGGATCCTGTGTCCTTTGCATGTCACTGTCATTTTCTGAGCACTCTTTTACTTTCTGACTCATCTTTTTCCTTCCCAGACCAAGTTTTGTTTTCCTTTGTTTCTTTGTTTTTGAGATAGAGTCTCCCTCTGTCGCCCAAGCTGGAGTGCAGTGGCACGATCTAGGCATCTAGGCGCACTGGAGCCTCCGCCTCTCAGGTTCAAGTGATTCTCAGGCCTCAGCCTCCCGAGTAGCTGGGACCACAGGCGTGTACTACCACACCCAGCTAATTTTTGTATTTTTAGTAGAGACGGGTTTTCACCCTGTTGGCCAGGCTGGTCTGGAACTCCTGACTGCCCGCCTCGGCCTCCCAAAGTGCTGGGTCTACAGGTGTGAGCCACCGCGTCAGGCCCCAGACCAAGTTTTGAATCAAGAAGTACTGGGACCAGGCGCAGTGGCTCACACCTGTAATTTCAGCACTTTGGGAGGCTAAGGCGGGCGGATCATAAGGCCAGGAGTTTGAGACCAACCTGGCCAACGTGGTGAATCTCCGTCTCTACTAAAAATACAAAAATCAACCGGGCATGGTGGCAGGGGCCTGTAGTCCCAGCTACTTGGGAGGCTGAGGCAGGAGAATTGCTTGAAACCGGAAGGCGGAGGTTGCAGTGAGCTGAGATCACACCACTGCACTCTAGCCTGGGTGAAACAGCGAAACTCTGTCTCAAAAAAAAAAAAAAGTATTGGTTCTTTAAAAAAAAAAAAAAATTGAAGCAAAATCTGCATCACAAAACATTAATCTTGGTCATTTTAAAATGTACAATTCTGTGACATTTTGTACATCTATCTAGTTCCAAGACTTTTTCATCACCCCAGAAGGAAACCTCGTGTGCAATTAACAGTGAACACCTCATTTCTCCCTCTCCCCAGCCTCTGGAAACCACTTGTCTGCTTTCCATCTTTACGGATTTACCTGCTCTGGATGTTTCATGTAAGTAGAATGATACAATATGTGGCCTTCTGTGTTTGACTTCTTTCACTTACTGTAATGTTTTTGAAGTTCATCCATGTTGTAACATGTATCAATACTTTATTCCTCTTTATGGCTGAATACAATTCCATTATATGGATGTGCCACATTCTGTTTATTCATTCTTTGATGCCATTTGTCTCTAGTTCTGGGCTGTTGTAAATAATGCTGCTATGAACACTTATGTACAAGTATTAAACATGTGTTTGGATGCCTGTTTTCAGTTTTTTTAGGCATAGTTCTAGGAATAGGCTTGCTAGGTCATCTGTTTAACTTTTTGAAGACTCATCAAACTGTTTTCCAAAGTGACTGTACTATTTTACATTCCCAGTTTCTGCATGTCCTTGTCAAATCACCCTTCTTTCCTCCCTCCCTTTCTTTCTCCTTCTTTCTCTTTCTCTTGCTCTTTCTTTCTTTCCAACCTAGTGAGTTTGAAGTGGCAGCTCATTGTGGTTTTGATTCACATTTTCTTAACGACTAATGACATTAAACATCTTTCCATTTGATGTTGGCCATTTTTATGTCTTCTTTGGAGAAATGTATATCCAATTATATTCATATGCCCATTTTTTAATTGGGTTATGTCTTTTTGTTGTTGAGTAGTTACAGCTCTTTATATATTCTGATACTATAATTTTATCAGATATATATGATTTGCAAATATTTTCTCTCATTCTGTAGGTTGTGTTTTCACTCTGTTGATAGCGTGTTTTATGCACCATTTACAAAAAATTTGGTGAAGTCTAATTAATCTACTCTTTTCTTCTGTTGCTTGTGTTTTTGGTGTCAAACCTAAAAAATATCATTGCTAAATCCAGGGTCATAAAGATTTGTGCCTATGTTTTCCTCTAAAAGTTTTAGAGTTTTAGTTCTTATATTCAGCTATTTGATTCATTTTGAGTTAATTTTTGTATATCATGTAATTTTGTATATGATATTGATGAGAGTCCAATTTCTTATTGTTCTTCTTTTTTTTTCTTTTTCTTTTTTTTCCAGAGACAGGGTCTTGCTCTGTCACCCAGGCTGGCGTGTAGTGGAGGGATCTCGGCTCACTGCAACCTCCTGGGCTCAAGCGATCCTCCCACCTCAGCTTCCCGAGTAGCTGGGACTACAGGCGCAAGCCACCATGTCTGGCTAATTTTTCTATTTTTAGTAGAGACAGGGTTTTACCATGTTGCCCTGTTGGGTCTGGAATTCCTGAGCTCAAGTGATCTACCCACGATGGCCTCCCAAAGTGTTGAAATTACAGACATGAGCTACCATGCCAGGCCTCAGTTTCATTCTTTTGCATGTAGATATCTAGTTCTCCGAGTACCACCTGCTGAGGCCACTTCTTTCTCCATTGAATGATCTTGACTATAGATGCATACTTTTATTTCTAGACTCTCAAGTCTATTCCACTCCTCTATATGTCTTTACATCAATACCATAATTTTTTTTTTTTTTAATTACTGTACCTTTGTGGTAAGTTTTGAAATCAGGAAGCATGAGCTTTTTAAATTTTTGGGTCCTTTGTAATTTCATATGCATTTTAGCGTATACTTTTCCATTTCTTCAAAAATGTTGTTGAATCTGTAGCTCTATCTGGGGGAATATAGCCATCTTCACAATATTATGTGTTTGAATCCATGAACATTAAATGTATGTTTTATTTTTATTTTTTAATTTGAGAAGGAATTTCACTCGTCACCCAAGCTGGAATGCAGTGGTGTGATCTTGGCTCACTGTAACTTCCACCTCCCAGCTTCAAGCAATTCTCCTGCCTCAGTCTCCCGAGTAGCTGGGATTACAGGTGCCCACCACAACACCCAGCTAATTTTTGTATTTTTAGTAGAGACGGGGTTTTGCCAAGTTGGCCAGGCTGGTCTCAAACTCCTGACCTCAGGTAATCCACCTGCCTCAGCCTCCCAAAGTGCTGGGATTATAGGCGTGAGCCACTGTGCCCAGCCATGTCTTTTCATTTATTTAGATTTTCTTTATTTTTTTTAGTAGTGGTTTGTGGTTTTCAATGTATAAATCCTGCACCTTCTTGGTTAAATTTATGCCTAAGTGTTTTATTCTTTTTAATATTATTGTAAATGGAACTTTTAAAGTTTCCTTTTCAATTGTTCATTTCTAATGTGTTGAAATGCAACTAATGTTTATGTGTCGATCTAGTCTTTTGCATTTTTGCTTATTTCATTTATTAGCTCTAATAGTTTTTTTATTATTTAGGATTTTCTATATATAATATCATGTAATTGGTTCCTTTTGTTGGAAAGGGATATTAAGAAATCAAGATCCCAAGCCTGTAATCCCAGCACTTTGGGAGTCCGAGACAGGTGGATCACGAGGTCAGGAGATCGAGACCATCCTGGCTAACACGGTAAAACCCCGTCTCTACTAAAAAATACCAAAAACTAGCCGGGCGAAGTGGCGGGCGCCTGTAGTCCCAGCTACTCGCGAGGCTGAGGCAGGAGAATGGCGTGAACCCGGGAGGCGGAGCTTGCAGTGAGCTGAGATCCGGTCACTGCACTCCAGCCTGGGCAACAGAGCGAGACTCCGTCTCAAAAAAAAAAAAAAAAAAAAAAAAAGAAATCAAGATCCAGGTGCTAAGTGTACTCATAACTACTTTGATATAATTGCTTCTAGGACCTCTTAGCAGACAGAACTAGATAATACATACATACACACACATATATATATATTTATATATTAAAATCCTTGAATTCTTACTGATTCCACCAACTTTAATTCTATTAGGAAAACTGGAGGTGAAACTCTCCATGCTGCAAGTAGCAGTGCCCGAAAAGCCCCAGGGTGGGAAGCAAGAGGTATACTGTGATCGATTCTGTGGCTGGAGTAAGAAGTGGCGTAGAGATGACTTTGAACTGGCACACAAGATGTGTTCAGTATACTTAGTTTCCATAATAACAGTCTCCTTGTTTTCTTTCTACCTCTCTGGATACTGTTTTTTTGGATTCCTTTTTGAACTTCTGTTGCTCATGCCTTAAAAGCTGGGTGTTCATCTGGGTTCTGTAACAAGCCTATTGTCCTCTCAGCTCACTTTCTAGATTAGCTCATTGATTCTAATGCCTTCCGGTACCTTTTGGGTAATAGCTACAGCACACGTTTTCAGTGCTTCAGATAGGCCTATTTGACTACATACTAAATATCCAGGCTTCACTTGGATATTCTGTTGTTGCTAGTGTGTCAAAATGGAAATGTCCTAAACTCATCACCGTGGCCTATTTCACCCTTCCTCCCGGTTGTAACTAGGTTTTCTTCCTATTGCTCAATGGTTTCTTGTTGCCCAAACCAGAAACTGGACATCCCCATGGACTCCTGCCTCGCTTTCACACCCCCACATCCAAGTCCTCTTGATTCATTCTCCTAAATATGTCAAATATGTCCATTCATCTCCATCCTTATGGCCACTGCCTTAATCAGATCACTATTATCCCTCACTTGGATTACAGAGTGCTAATTGACCTCTCAAACCCATTCTTAGTCTTAGAACCATTACAAACTTCAGTTCTAAGTTTTAGTCTTGGCTGTGCCACTTATTAGCTATATGATCTTGGTCAGATTGCTTAATCGCTTTAGGACTCAGTTTCCTCATCTGTAATACAGAGGCAAGAATAGAACCTACTTCATAAAGTAGTTGTAAGACACATAAGAGGTGATGTAGTCAAAACTATTAGCGTATTGGCTGACTCATAGTAAATGATCAAGAAATGTTAGTTATTATCATGATCATCATTGCACGGTTATTCACCACACGGCCTCTGTTATTTCTCCAAATTCTTTTCTGATTGTTTCAGTCTTTCAGCTTTTCTGAACCTCTTCCTGTTGCTGCAGGGTCAAATCCTATCTTTTGCTTCCAGGCCTTCCCTCTGCTCCCTTTTCCTGGAATTCTCTTCTCCCTTGCCCCTTGCCCTCATTCATTCTAAGTTTATCCATCATTTTCTCTTGATTTGGTGTCATTTATCTGTGTTCCAATAACACTCTTTAACTTCCTTTACTGAGGCTTTTATCTCACTACGGGACTTGCCTACTTATTCGTTGGTCTCTCAAGTAAGTCCTGAGGTCAGGGACCAGTTTACCTTGTTTACTAATACAGGGCCTGACTTGATGAATGAGTGAATGAATGGGTGATGAATGGGCCATAGCGCCATCCTGGGTTTTCTGATCTCCTGTCTGGTATACTCCTGGTGAGAGCACTGCCTGGCCGCAGGAGTGGGGAAAGCTGAAGGTGGGCTTTCCCTGTACCATACCAGCCATTAGCAATTACTGCATTATTGGCTTCCCAGATTTTAGCTGACCAGTGATTGCCAGGACTATTCCTCTAGACATGAACATAGGGCTACCTTTTCTCTCTCTCTTTTTTTTTTTCCAGACAGAGTCTCTCTCTGTCGCCCAGGCTGGAGTGCAGTAGCGCCATCTCAGCTCACTGCAACCTCCACCTCCTGGGTTCAAGCGATTCTCCTGCCTCAGCCTCCTAAGTAGCTGGGACTACAGGCGCGTGCCACCATACCCGGATAATTTTTTGGTATTTTTAGTAGTGACGGGGTTTCGCCGTGTTAGCCAGCATGGTGTCAATCTCCTGACCTTGTAATCCGCCCGCTTCGGGCGCCCAAAGTGCTGGGATTACAGGCGTGAGCCGCCGCACCCGGCCTTTTTCTCTTAACCTCACCAACAGTCTGATGGCCCTTCTCTCACACGGGAACAGCTCTTGAACTTATCAACCTGTTATGACATCTGTTATCTCTAAACCCGAGTTTACTGTGTTATGGTTGCCTGGAAATGTTATATCAAATGTGTGAAATTGCCGACTATTGGTAATTTCATAAGGTTCATCCTATAGGTGCTTTTGTAAATTGGACCCATCTGACAAGCTAACTACTGTAACGCAAATTGTGAGTAGCTACAGATTGGAAAGGTGATGGAGTTGGCCAGGTGGGCCTGGGACAGCTGGAATTTGCGGTGGAGGTAGACACAAGTTAGCAAGATGGCTTAGAAGGCAGAAGAGAAGCCAGACTAAGGCTTCTCAACATTTTACTCTACTTAGAAGTGGAAACATTTGGTTCAGAGGGCCTTTGCCTTAGACTCCATAGGGGCAGGCCCAAGGCCGCTGAGGTGGATGAACTTGGCTGCCTCTGAGTGGGAACCAGGAGGCCTGATCCCCTACAAAGTCCCAGGTTCACGACCCCGCAGGCCCGAGCGACACCGTCGGCGCTGGGAGAAGAGAGCCACTGGGTGGCAGCAAAGGCACGCAGGTTTCTTCCGATAGAGGCGGTTCCTTAACATACTGTAGTTTCCTTCTTTTCAAACTCATTGCTCTAACACTCTTAGAAATTTACAGTGGTTTTATATTCTTGAATTAGACAGTGTGAGCAGAGACTCCGTTTGCCATTTCCTCTCAGAATTACATTGATGTTTTTCCTGCGAAAATTTTAACTTATTTTTCTCCCATGTTATTTCCAGGAATCCCAGACTTTTCCTTGCCCCGGAAAGGCCGTGTCCAGGGCGACCTGAGCCAGGAGCCGCAGGGGTGGGAAGCCGGCTGCAGGGCCGGACCCGGGAAGCCGCCTCAGGAGCCGCGAGGACTCGGGAACCCCGGGCGGGGCCGGCGTGCATTCGCCCGGCACCTCCGGCTGCTACGGTGGCGACCGCGATCTGATGCCCTGGAAAACACCTTTAGAACATGGCTTTTGGGGGAGGTGAATAGGGCAGAGTCCCCAAAGGACACCTCGCCGCATACCGGTTCTTGGTGCACTTTGTAAATGTCACCCCCGTGTCTCAAAACGAAAACATCCCTTTGTCTTCTAGCACCTTCCAGAACGGGGCAGTGGAAACTAGTGTTGGGACAAAGGAGGCGAGCAGGGCCTTTTCGGGGCTCACAGAGGACCCCTCGGAGGCGCGGCGGCGGGGGAGAGCGCGACAGTCCTCCAACCCCCGCCAACCGGGCAGGGGCCGCTCCCGAGGTGACAGAAGGAGGCGGGAGGTGGAGGAGAGAAGGTCCCGCCCCACCTCGCTCTCCTTTACGGGAAGTGATGTGGGGCCAGGCGGAAAATACCCGCCAAGAACCCAAAAAAGGCCAGCGGCGGGTGGACGCGGCGCGCGGGGACTCGAGCCGGGCGGGGACAGGACTGCGGGGCGAGCCAGGTGAGGGGGCCTGAGGAGCGGGAGGCTCGCGGCGGGTTCGGTCCCTCCGGGAGGACCGAGTGAGGCGTCCCCGTGGGGCCGTCCTGGGGCTGGGGTCGGAGGCTGAGCCGCCCTTTCTCCTCGCCTCCTGGCACCCGAGCCCGCCGGAAAAGTGGCTTCTCTCCCAGGCCCTCAGTGCAGACCCCAGTGATGACAATCGCCTGGTGCTGGTCAGGTGCGGTCCGGGGTCCGGCCAGGGTCTCAGGTCGCCTCCGGGTTGCATCCAGGTGCGAGGGTGCCCATCAGGGGTAGGAAACTTTCCTGGATGGAAAGGAGGAAAGTCCCCGACCTCCCGCACGCCCCCCAGTTCATTCCTCCCTCTTTAGCTTTCAGTTTAACTGTTTAACCCGGTTGCCCTCTCGGTGAGGGTCTGGACTGCAGACTGGCTGCGAGGGAGGGGCTCTCCCTTCTCCTGTCAGTTAGACAGCAAACTCTACCTGGCGGCCAGGCCCTGCCGTCGGGACTGGTGGTGGGCTGATGTGATGACAGGCTTTAGTAACTATTGCCAAAGCCTGTCTCTGTCCCAGTAGATCACCAGCTCAGCAAAGGCAGGCCTGAAGCGAAGGGAATTTTGTGAGCCCTGGACTGAGGAGCCTTCCCAGCCTTTTAGCTCCTGCTGGCCACCTGGGCCTGCATGGCCTCAGGGTCTTCTGCCACAGGGTCCTCTTCCTTACCCCTGCAGCTAACAGCTGTTCTTTCCTTCCCGATGGATTCTCACTTTTTATGGTTGGTTGATCAGTCAGATGTTGGAGTTGGGGGTAGAGGGATTATAGAGTTGCGCTATGTACGTTTTCTCTAATCATTGCTAATTAAATTTGTTGATTCTCCACTCACTGTTCTTGTTACTTTTTTTTTTTTTTTCCCGGCCTTCTTAAAAACTTGCTTTAGAGGGAAAATACAACCTGGAAAACAGTTTCTGCAGATGGTTAGAAGTGAAGAAAGGTTAATATAATGCCGAAGGAACTTGACTGAGGATCATTATTTTCTGTATTTTCTGTTGGTTTATGTTGTTTTATGTTTTCATTCCTACTTTTTTCTTCCTTCCTTTGTACCCTTCTCTCTTCCTCCCTCCCTCGCTTTTTTCCCTCCTTCCTTAATTTCTATGACCTGCTTTGATTTTTAATTTCATTGAAGTATATTTAATCTATTTTTCCTTTTTTTTTTTTTTTGAGACAGAGTCTGATTCTGTCGCCCAGGTTGGACTGCAGTGGCGTGATCTTGGCTCACAACAACCTCTGCTTCCTGGATTGAAGTGATTCTTTTGCTTCAGACTCTAGAGTAGCTGGGATTACAGGCATGCGCCACCATGCTTGGCTAATTTTTGTATTTTTAGTAGAGGTAGGGTTTTGCTATGTTGGCCAGGCTGGTCTCAAACTCCTGACCTCAAGTGATCAACCCGCATCAGCCCAAAGTGCTGGGATTATAGGCTTGAGCCACCACACCCAGCCTGTTTTTCCTTTTGTTGTTTGTGCTTTTGATGTCAAATTTAAGAAAACATTGTCAAATTCAAGGTCATGAAGATTTATACTTATGTTTTCTTCTAAAAGTTTTATAGTTTTACCTCTTACATTTCATTCTTTGATCCATTTTAAGTTAATTTTTAAATATGGTGTGAGGTAGGAGGTCTAACTTCAACCTTTGTGTGTGGATATCCAGTTCTTTCAGCACCATTTGTTTAAAAGACTGTTCTTCTTTGAATGGTTTTGGCACCTCTGTTGAGATAAATTGACATGAATGTAAAGGTTTCTTTCTGAACTGTCAATTCTATTCCATTGATCTGTATGTCTGTCCTCAAGCTAGTATCATACTACCTTGATTATTGTAGCTACATAGTGTTTTGAAATCAGGATATGTGAGTCCTTCAACCTTGTTCTTTTTCAAGATTGTTTTGAGTGTCCAGTTCCCTGAATTTCCATATGATTTTTTTTTTTTTTTGAGACGGAGTTTTGCTATTATTTCGCAGGTTGGAGTGCAATGGCACGATCTCAGCTCACTGCAACCTCCGCCTCCCAGGTTCAAGTGATTCTCCTGCCTCAGCCTCCTGAGTAGCTGGGATTACAGGCATGTGCCACCACGCCCAGATAATTTTGTATTTTTAGTAGAGACAGGGTTTCTCCATGTTGGTCAGGCTGGTCTCGGACTCCCGATCTCAGGTGATCTGTCTGCCTCAGCCTCCCAAAGTGCTGCGATCACAGGCATGAGCCACTGTGCCTGGCCTTCCATATGAAATTTAAAGTCAGCTTCTCAATTTCTGTTGTTTTGGTTCTAGAATAGATGTAAGGGTTTTGAAGTGAACAACAATCTCTAGGAGCCACACTTTTGAGTTTTCTCTCCCAAAGCTGCTTTTCCCCTAGTCTTCTCCATCTTAGTGAATGGCAACTTCACTCTTCCAGATGCTCACACCAGACATCCTGAAATCATTCTTGATTCTTTCTCTTATACCCCACATTACATTCCTCAGCAGGCTGAGTGTGGTGGCTCACGCCTGTAATCCCAGCACTTTGGGAGACAGGTGGACGGATCACAAGGTCAGGAGATCAAGACCATCCTGGCTAACACGGTGAAATCCCATCTCTACCAAAATACAAAAAATTAGCTGGGCATGGTGGTACGTGCCTGTAGTCCCAGCTACTTGGGAGGCTGAGGTGGGAGGCTGAGGCAGGAGAATCGCTTGAACCAAGGAGGCAGAGGTTGCGGTGAGCCGAGATGGCGCCACTGCACTCCAGCCTGGGCAACGTAGTGAAACTCCATCTCAAAAAAAAAAAAAAAAAAATTCCTCAGCAAATCTCACTGATTCTACTTTAAGAATACATCTGACCAGGCACAGTGGCTCACGCCTGTAATCCCAGCACTTTGGGAGGCTAAGACAGGTGGATCATCTGAGGTCAGGAGTTCAGGACCAGGCTGGCAACATGGTGAAACCTCATCTCTACTAAAAATACAAAAATTAGCTGGGCATGGTCATGGGTGCCTGTAATCCCAGCTACCTGGGAGGCTGAGGCAGGAGAATCACTTGAACCTGGGAGGCGGAGGTTGCAGTGAGCCAAGATCACACCATTGCACCCCAGTCTGGGTGACTGAGACTCCATCTCAAAACAAACAAACGAACAAGCAAACAAAAAGAATACATCTAGGATGATAACCATTTTCCACCACTTCTGCTGCTTCCACCAAGTTCCTATCATCTCTGTCACCTGGATTACTGCAAAAGCCTCCTAAAGGACTTCCCTGCTTCCACCCTTACTGCTGCACACTCTATTCTTAAGGCAGCAGCCAGGGTCTATTATGTCACTCTGCTTGAAAGTCTCCAATGGCTTTTTATCTCAGAAGAGACAGAGTCCTCACCATGGTCTCTACAGCCCTTGCATGGAGTGTGGCTTCATCTGCTCTCACTCTTTCCTTTGCTGACTTCTGCTGCCGCCATACCTCAGGACCTTTGCCCTTGTTTCCTCTGCCTGGAATGCTCTTCCCCTCAGATGTCTGTGTGGCTTTCTTATATATTTCACTCAGGTGAAAAGTCATTTTTCTAGAGAGGCCTTCTTTGACCACCGCATCTAAAAGAGTATTTCTCACCCATCCCATCATTTTCTGCCCCCTTACCTTGCCTTGTTTTCTTTAGAGTATTTATAGTACTGTCATACACAAACCAGCACATACACACGATATTTGTCTTTCACTGATAGAAGACAAGCTCCATGATGGCCAGGAATCTGCCTTGCTCACTGTGATGTCCACAGCACATAGAATGGTTTCTGACATACATTAAGCGCTCAGAAAGATAGGTGCTGAACTAATGAAAAAGGGAACGGAAGATGGAGCAATAGGGATCATTCTGCCATTTCTCTCATCCAAGTACTAACCAGGCCCAACCCTGCTTAGCTTCCAAGATCAGAGGAGAACAGGTGCATTCAGGCTGGTATGTCTGTAGAGTGTTCTGCTGTTTCTTTCCTACTATTCTATCCATTTTTTTTTTCTAAGAGAAGCAACGTCTATAGATACACCAGCATCTCCTAAGTCTCTCATCTTCTGTCCTACTTTCCCAAAAATAATAGTCTTATCTTCCTTAAAAAGGGGAAGTTCAAATAAGTGGAAAGGTGAGGCTGTCGGTCCTTTCCACGGTGGCAGACCGGAACCCTCTGTTTGTATCCTGGGCAAACTGGGCAGGGCCATTCAGTGCCTATCTCCAGGGTGTTGTCCTCTTGTGCTGATTTAGGAAGAGTGAAGTTTTTTGGATATTTAAGAAAATGGAAATTCATTTCTTATGTATTTATTCAATAGAAACGGGGTTTCACCATGTTGACCAGGCCCCTGCGAAGGGAAATTGTCTTGCCATTGCTAAAACAAGATTGGTTCTTGAAGAGAGTAATTTATCCTTTCTATAGCCTTCACTTTTTATGCCCCATGCAGATTTTGCTTGGACCGTATTTGTTCTTCTGCTTCTTGGTCAGGAAGTTTGAGTTTATGATTTGGTTTCCCCAAGTGCAGACAGGAGCCCTGAGCTGGAGGCAGAGATAAGGGGTCTGTCATTTACCTGTGTTCATAGGGTAAGGTGTGTGGAGTAGAGAGCATTCAGCTCTGTTTGGACACTCTCGTTGTGCAGGTACTTGTATGACTGAGGTCTAGTAACACTCATATTTGATTTAGTGTCAAGTAAAATTAGATGCCTCTCTTACTCAAGAGGAATGCTGAAAGTTTTGTTCCTCCTTTCCTGTTTTTTGTTTGTTTGTTTTTCCTCTGTATATGTTGCCTTAAACAGAAGGTTACCATGTAGTGCTTTAGTCAGCCAACCTCCCATGTGTATGGAGTGAAGAGTTTTGATTCTAATGTGGGGATAGAGGTGGGGTGCCAGATTTAGCAAACTAAAAAAAGTTAAATATTGCAGATAAACACTGAATAATTGTTTCCTATATCTTATGCATTATTTGGGACATGCTTTTACTAAAAAATTGTTCTTTATTCCAAAGTGCATATTTAACTGGGTGTCTTGTTTTGTGTCTGGCAGCCCTAGTTGGAGGTTATGTTTATGCATAGAAATTGCATCGATCGTGAAAATGTCCAAAGAATGATTGAGCCGTGGCTGATTTTTAGTGATTGTGCATGTATCCAAAAGAGAGGATTTGTAAACCCAAGAAGTATTAGAATTAGAAGGAAGTTAGAGAACATTTCATTTATCTCTAGTCTTTTATAGTTAAGGGAATTTACTCCAGAGAGGTTAAGTCACTTTGTCAAAGTCACATAGAGTTAGTGGCAGAGCTGGACATGGGACTGTGGGACCAGCGGTGGTTCTGCTGCATAATCCCGTCCCTTAAGAGGTCATGAAAAAGTTGCTTATGTTTTCATGTTGACCTTTAATCACATCTGTAGCCATCCACTCAAGATCACCTCATTATCATACTGTCCTTCAGTCCCCAGATCCAACATGTGGCAGTCAAAGCCATTCTCATGAGACACCTTGACTTTTCTCTGAGGGCTACATGACTGTTGAAAGCCCCACGTGGTTCTCTTCCCTGCTGTTATGCCAGAAAGCCTGTAGTTCAATGTATTTTTTTTTTTTTTTTTTTGAGATGGAGTCTCGCTGTGTCTCCCAGGCTGGAGTGCAGTGGCACGATCTCAGCTCACTGCAAGCTCCGCCTCCCGGGTTCATGCCATTCTCCTGCCTTGGCTTCTTGAGTAGCTGGGACCACAGGCGCCCGCCACCATGCTGGGCTAATTTTTTTGTATTTTCAGTAGAGACGGGGTTTCACCCTGTTAGCCAGGATGGTCTCGGTGTCCTGACCTTGTGATCTGCCAGCCTCCGCCTCCCAAAGTGCTGGGATTACAGGCGTGAGCCCCTGCGCCTGGCCTATTTTTATTTTGTTTATGGTTTTGTTAACACTTTTGACCCTCTTGAGTATTTATTGTAAGGTGCTTTGATTAAGGTGGTCTTACTGAGTATAATTCCGCAACAACTAAGTGTTGTCTTATGGGAAGCCTGCTTGCTTTGAGTGGCCTATTCCCACGAAACTCCTCACCCCTTTTTATTTTGGTAGAATGAATATGGAAGATATACATATGACAAGGACCAAGGTAGATAGACAGGTATATGTGACTTGCTTACTAGAGATCTGTTCTTTTTAAACAATATTTTATTATTTTTTATTACAATTATTTGTACCTCTTTAAAAGAAAGCAGCCTTGAAAGTGAACATGCTTTCTCTAACTGCTATTTGAATACCATATTTCAGAACCACTAATCTTGTTTTTTCATAGTCTGGTTGGTTAATTCATATAAAGTCTTACCAGCTGCCAGGTCAAAGCATAATAATAAAATTGGTTGCCAAGAGACTGAAAAACCTGTTCATCCTTATTTGCTACAGTTTATCTACCTTGGCCTGATCCCAACCTCATGGGAGGCTGGTCAGGTCCTATCAGGGTATGGCTGAATACTAATCTCCTGTGTATTTGTATCTTTAAAAGCAAAGACAAGGTCTAAATCAGCTAGTTAAACATGATAATAGGATACTTTTATTCTTGCTGTACTAGCCCTAATAAGAGGGGAAATGAAACATACAGAAATAGGTCATGGCTTAAATGTTCATTTGCAATACCAAAGAGTTTTAAAATATAACCTATGATTGTGGTCAGGATTTCTTTGTTTCTTGCTAAGAAATCATTATGAAAATAGTGATTTTCATAATACATCTCATCATTACAAGGAAACAACTCCAAGAATGAGTGAAGAGGTCTAGCGGTCCTTGAAAAGATAAGGCATTGTCCTCACAGTCAAATACTAGAGACCTAATGTGACTTTTCCCGTTAGGGACAAGGTCAGCTGTCCCAGGCCCCACGTCTGCCCTAGGCACAGAGGGCTGTGTAGTGAAGTGGGCTGTGATATTTCCTCAGGCGGTGGCTCGTTCCTGTGTTCCGGAGCTCCTGCTTGAATGTGGAAGAATCAACGCAGTCAGGAATCAGTAGGTCGGTTTTTAGTCTCCATATTCCTGATTATTAACTATGTGATATCACACCAGTATCTCTCAGTTGGGGTTGATTTTCTCGCCTGCCCCACCCCACATGGGACATTTAGCAATGCCTGGCGACGTTTTTGACTGTCACAACTGGGGAGTAACTCCTGGCATTTAGTGGGTGGAGGCCAGGGATGCCGCAAAACATTCCCAGTACACAGGACAGCCCCCAGCAAAGGATTATCCTGCCTAAAATGTCAACAGTGCCGAGGCTAAGAAACCCTGCATTAGACAAACCTCTTTGGCTTGCAGTTTCCCAAGTTACACGTTCTCGCCATCATGTAAAACTAAGCCTAACTCTACCACTGTTGTCTTTCTAACCTCTCCCTCACCCCAATTCTTTTTTCTTTTTTCTTTTTTCTTTTTTTTTTTTTTTTGAGACGGAGTCTGGCTCTGTCGCCCAGGCTGGAGTGCAGTGGCCGGATCTCAGCTCACTGCAAGCTCCGCCTCCTGGGTTCCCTCACCCCAATTCTAAGTCAGTAAATATGGGGTAGGGCTCAGCCTGTTATTTATTTATTTATTTATTTATTTATTTATTTATTTATTGTCTCCACACGGGCTTCTGATGGGCAGTTGCAGTTGAGGCTGAGAACCACTGCCCCCAGGGATCATGCGAAATGGGGTTCTCGTGGAGGTGCCAGGTTGGCCATAAGAGAGGAGTGGACCCTCTCGGAACAGCCTACCAGCAGGAGGAAGTGAGAGGCCTGTCTATTGCGTGCTTCCACGTGAGCAGAAGCCACATGCATGAGCGACCACAGAGAACATGTACCTGAAGGGTTACACAGGGACTTGGGCTCTCAGTTTCTGCACGATAAGCTCTCAGCTGCCGGGAATGTCTACTTCCCAGATTTCCGGCTGACCACCATACCCTGGAAAGGAAATGATAAAACGGGACAGTTTCTTTATTAACACCCTGATTCTAGCTTCACTAGAGCTTCTCTGGGAGGTTGAAAATCAGTAACAAAAAACCTCACCCTGAGTCATCAGCCCATTTTGCCACCCAGATAAGGAAACCACATTTGTTACACTTACAGAATTGTGTAATTTAAGAGCTGGTAGGGACCTTGGAAATTGTAGCTCAGGCTCCCCTCCCAGAAGTCCAGAGCTGTACCTCAGGTCACGTGGCTCATTGATGGCAGGGATGGTTCCAGAAGCCTGGTCTGCTGGTTCCCTGGTGTGTTCTTTTTATGTTCTTATTCTAATATTTCTTGATTGGAACCAGTGGTACTGTGGACAATCCAAAATTGTGTGTATTGTTCAAAGGAAGTGACTTCTAGATGGAACTTTGCTAACACCCAGAGTCTCTTCCTTGAACTCCTCTGAAATATGTTAGGAGGCAAAACAAGTATATCATGATTTCCCTGTGTTAAAGCAGTGCAGAAATACCCAAGTGCCTTCTCTGTGCCAGCTGCTGGTTAAAGGCCTGTACTGCTACTTTTCCGTTCCAATTCTTGCGCCTCCCTGCCATAGCCCATTTTTCACACAAAGCCAGTGATGTCCAAAAAAAAGGAATTCACACTCCTGAGGAGCATGAAACAAAATTTTAAAAAGTTAAAGGAATTCAGGTCATATCCTTCTGCTTAAAATCCCCTAGTTGCTTTCATTGTAGTAGGTGTGAGATCCACATAGGTAGCTGTGGTCTGTAAGGGCCTCTAGTTTCCTTTTTTTCCCTTCTCCCTTCCTTTCCTACTTTCCCTTCTCCCTTCCGTTCCCCCTTCCCTTCTCCCTTCCTTCCCTTCCTTTCTTTTCTATCTTCCCTTCCCTTCTTTCTTGTCTTTGTCACCCAGCTCACTGCAGCCTCAACATCCTGGGCTCAAGTGGATCCTCCTACCTCAGCCTCCCAAGTAACTAGGACCACAGGAACATGTCACCATGCTGGGCTAATTTTTGTATTTTTAGTAGAGATGAGTTTTTACCATGTTGGCCAGGCTGGTCTTGAACTCCTGACCTCAAGTGATCTGCCTGCCTTGGCCTCCCAAAGTGCTGGGATTACAGCTGTGAGCACTTCGCCCATCCTGGACTTTATTTTTAAAATGAAATCAGAATGCCAGTTTATTGATACATGAGAAGTGGAACTGCTAAGCATAATAGATTCCTTTCTTTGAAGACAGCGTATGCTTCCTATAGGAAAAATATCCAGGTGAAGCAGATATAAAAGGAGAAAGCTACTGGGTAAGTATAGACTCAGCACCCAGTGAATTGGAAATCAAAAAGACCCAAGAGCTTTGATGCTGGAGAAAGATTACCATGTTAATGGCTCCTCAAAACTGGCTGGATGTGAAAATTGCACAGGAAGCTTTTGTTTAAAACATACCCACAAAAGAGTGTAAATTGGTTCAACTATTGTGGAAGACAGTGTGGTGATTCCTCAAGGATCTAGAACTAGAATTACCATTTGACCCAGCAATCCCATTACTGGGTGTATACCCAAAGGATTATAAATCATGCTACTATAAAGACACGTGCACACATATGTTTATTGTGGCACTATTCACAATAGCAAAGACTTGGAACCAACTCAAATGTCCATCAATGATAGATTGGATTAAGAAAATGTGGCACATATACACCATGGAATACTATGCAGCCATAAAAAAGGAGGTGTTTATGTCCTTTGCAGAGACACGGATAAAGCTGGAAACCATCATTCTCAGCAAACTGTCACAAGGACAGAAAACCAGACACCGCATGTTCTCACTTATAGGTGAGAATTGAACAATGAGAACACTTGAACACAGGGCAGGGAATATCACACACTGCAGCCTGTTGTGGGGTGAGGGAAGGGGGAGGGATAGCATTAGAAGAAATACCTAATGTAAATTTTGAGTTGATGGGTGCAGCAAACCAGCATGGCACATGTACACCTATGTATCAAACTTGCATGTTGTACACATGTACCCTAGAACTTAAAGTATAATAATAATAATTAAAAAAAACATACCCACAAGGAACAACAACACATTTTTCAGTCTCTCCTTTGGAGATTCTAATTTATTAGGTTTGTGGTGAGGGCTCGGGAATCTATGTTTTATTTAAAATACTGCTGTAGTGATTGATGGTGGACAGCCTGGTTTGGGAACCAGTGCCTAGCTCACCTTTACTTCCAGCATGAGTAAACTCAGGCTGGAAGAGATCATATGTCTCATGCAGAGTCACACAGCAAGTGAGTGGGAAGATAGAATTCAAATCTCCCTGTCCTCTGTATGCATCGTTCAAACAACATAGTAAGATTCTCAGGGACAGAGGCAGCACAGCCTCGGAAATTGTTGGTTTCTTAGTTTTTTCCTCTATATACATGTAACTAACCAGTCTAGTGTCAAACAGGAAATATACACAGCATAGTTTTTTTTTTGTTTTGTTTTGTTTTATTGCAAAGTGTCAGATTAGGACCAGTAACATCAGCACCACCTGGGAACTTAGAAATGCAGATTTTCAGCCCCACTCCAGACCTACTGAATCTGAAACTCTGGTGGGGCCTACAGCCTGTGTTTTAAAGCCATCTAGGTGACTCTGATGCACCCTGAAGCTTGAGAATCACTGTCTGCAGGAACATTTCATAACTCAATCGCTGGTTAAAGCTGCTGACCTCGGCCTTTGTAGTTGATGAGTCATTAACATTGAGGCCTTAACTTTCCTAGCTATCTGCTTTCCTTGGTGATATTTATTCAAAACAGAAACTATTGTCGTAAGTCTTCATTAGAGACGGAGTCTCGCTCTGTCGCCCAGGCTGGAGTGCAGTGGGGTGATCTCAGCTCACTGCAAGCTCCACCTCCCAGGTTCACCCCATTCTCCTGCCTCAGCCTCCCGAGTAGCTGGGACTACAGGCGTCTGCCACCACACCTGGCTAATTTTTTGTAGTTTTAGTAGAAACGAGGTTTCACTGTGTTAGCCAGGATGGTCTCCATCTCCTGACCTCGTGATCTGCCCACCTCGGCCTCCCAAAGTGCTGGGATTACAGGCTTGAGCCACCGCACCCGGCCGGGAATGGACTTTTATTGAGCACTTGCCGTATGTGAGGCACTGTGTGTGAGGCTATTATTTGTTTCATTTAATTCTCACATCCACCTTGCTAGGTCAGTGTTATTATCCCTATTTTACAGATTTGGTATCTGAGGCTAGTAGAAGTTAGATATAATCTTGATGTACAGGCTATTTGCCTAACTATAGTTGTACATTTTTGCCATCTGTTGTCTCCCTAGAACAGTGGCTTACAAGCTTGATTGCGTATAACCAGAACGCCCCTGGGAAGCTTGTTATAAATGCAAATTCCCTAGGCCTCCCTTGCAGAGATCCTAATTCGGAGGCCTGGATGGGACCCAGAATTTTGAATTTTCCTCAAATACCCTAGGTGATTCTGCGCCAGTCCTAGATCCATTTTCACCTGCCCTAATTGGTTGACCAGTTGCCCCTCAAGGCTTCTCTGAAGTTCTGTGTTCTCCTGTGTTTTGTGCTCACAGGCCTTGGACACTGGTTGGAGAAGAAATATGAGTATGGGAGAAGAGGCCATGGGAGCCTTTATTAAGAGTCTTATCTGCCCGGCTCTTTCTGCTGTCTCTGCTGCTGCTTAGAGGGTTCCTAGGCCATATTTTGGCTTTGAGTAACTTGTGATGCTTTCCATTATCTATCCCAAAGTTTGTAACTGTTCTTATAGCAACTTTGCCCTTGTGTCTGTGGGGTGCATAGATGTGAGCCATTTCCTTCAGGCTGTCATTAATAACTGTGGAGTAGGGAGTTGCTTCAGCTTTTGAGGTCAGAAATGGTAGTTCATCTGTTTGGTGATAAAAGCCCTTATTTTTCAGGGATAGAATTGACATATATAGTGAATGATTTGGCTTAGAACTTAGAAATGCAGATGCAGATGTTCAGCCCCATGCAAATGTACTGAATTCACTAAATAATTAGAAGACTGAATAATCTGGTGCTATTATGAAGGAAAAAAGTGAAATGGAAATTAAAAACAAATTTCAGATATGATGCCTGATGTCCTTTGTGAGGTGACAGGCTGATTTCTGTCTACAAGTTTAGAAGCAGCTACTAACATAAATAACCCAGGGATCCCATAGTGTAAAAGAGTCATGTCTATGAAAAGATAGTGGAAATCGGCCAGGCTTTTGTCCAGTAGAGAAATCAGAAATGTTAAACTATTAAATTTCTTTAATATGTCTTAGTCCCTGAAACAAAATGTGTATTACAAAATGGGAAGGAAATTCACAAAAGCAAACATTGCAGCTTCCTGAAGTCCACTATATATAAAGCAAATTATAGGTTATGTTTCTAAGAATACTTTCTTTTTTACCTGATACTAGAGTTGATAATAACAATATGCAAGTGAGTATAATAGCTACAGCTACCATATGTGTCAAGAATTATACAAACACTTTCTCATTTAATCCTCAAGAATCTTACAAAGCAGATATTATCCTTCATTATACAGATGATGAAACAGGCTCAAGAGGATGAAGTAATTTGCCCAATGCTGGGATATGGTTTCCAGGGATTCAGGACTTTCAGTGCTATAACTCAGACGGTCTCCACTAAACTGGGTTGGTTGGTCCCACCAAGTGTCACCCAACCTGCTGACCCACAGTTAATAGTAAGGCCAAAGGGTTCTGAGTTAGACAGTGGTTAATATACTGAAAATTGCCAACCTGCCTCACAGAGCAACTTTCAGAACATTTTTTGGTGCCCATTTTTCTTCATTTTACACACAGTTCTAATAATCTGGGTTATTTGGTTTCCAGGTGCCTTGTCAATTAAAAACAGTGCATCGGAAGGGGTAGGGGTTGACCCAGGAAGGCACACGGATTACTGTGGTGAGGGATAGCTGCCTGACTGATAGCAAAGGTGAGGGCAGGGAGAAGGAAATATAAATTAACAAAAGACACGAAATCAATACAGTGGTCAGGAGCCATTTATTATGGAGGCAAACATACATTAAAAAGAATAGCTATTATTGAACATTTCCTTTGTGTCAAACACAGTTTTAGGCATTTTATAGGTATACATAATTAAATCCATGCAAAGTAATCCTATTATTATTCCTGTTCCACAGATGAGGCAACTGAGACAGAAAGGTTAAGTAATTTGCTCAAGGTCACATGGCCTGTGAGTGGTAAAGTTGAGAATTAAAGTCATACAGTCTGTCTCCAGACTCAGATCCTCAACATCCTACTTCAGTGTAGGTCCTAGGTCTTGAGGACGTAGCATGGCAAGTTAGTGAGGTTTATTGTGATGTCCTGAATCCTCCAAGAAAAAAAAAAAAAACCCATGGGCATTAAATTTTTTTTTGTAATAATTAATTTTTAAAAATTTACCAAAGCTTTTTTTTTTTTTTTTTTTTTTTGGGAGACAGAGTCTCGCTATGTCACCCGGGCTAGAGAGCAGTGGCGTGATGTTGACTCACTGTAACCTCCGCCTCCCTCGTTCAAGTGATTCTCCTGCCTCAGCCTCCTAAGTAACTGGGATTACAGGTGTGTGCCATCACACCTAACTAATTTTTGTATTTTTAGTAGAGACGGGGTTTCCCTATGTTGGCCAGGCTGGTCTCAGACTCCTGGCCTCCAGTGATCTGCCCACCTCTGCCTCCCAAAGTTCTGGGATTACAGATATGAGACACCATGCCCTGCCAAATTTACCAAAGTTATACATGGACATTGTTCTACAACGCCTGTTACAAAAAACCAGTAGACTCCTCTCCCCCAGCCCATTTCCTGCTCCCCAGAGTTAACCAGTGAACTCTTGCAGTAGTTTACACATCTAGTCTCTAAATGACATGTTTCTATTCCTATGGTCAGTTTTTCAGTTTTAGTCATTATCTGTCGATACTTTATTACAGAAGAAGAGAATTTAGCTCATTCCTCCATCCACCCCTGCTACAAGTGTACCATTTTCATCTCCTCTTTCTTACCTGAGTTTGTTCATTTGTTCCTACATTTGTTTGTTCATTCTTTCCTTCCCCTACTCAACAGTTTATTTTTACTTTATGGAGGTATTATTGACAGATAAAAGGCTATACATATTTAATATATAGATCTTGATGAATTTGGGGATAATTATTCACCCATGAAACCATCGCCACCATCAAGGCCATAAACATATCCGTCATCTCCCAAAGTTTTATCCTGCCTCCTTTATTATTATTATTGCTTTGTGTGTGTGTGTGTGTTTTAAGAACAATTAACACTGGACCTATCTTCTTAGCAGGTTTCAGTATATAATACAGTATTAGTATTATATAGACATTATGCTGTATAATAGCTTTTCAGAACTTATTTATTTTTGCATAACTGAAGCTTGTTCCCTTTAACTGTGACCTTCCCATTTCCCCTTCCTCCCAGTCCCTGGCAACCATCATTCTGCTCTCTGCTTCTGGGAGTTTGAGTATTTTTTTTTTTAATTACATTTTTTTCTTTTAGAAACAAGATCTTGCTGTGCTGCCCAGGCTGGAGTGCAGTGATGTGATCATAGCTCACTGCAGCCTTGAAGTCATGGGCTCAAGCAATTATTGTGCCTCAGCCTCTTGAGTAGCTGGGGCTACAGGAGTGGCCACCATGCGTGTAGAGTTTGACATTTTAGATTCTATATATTAAATATATGGAAGATCACATAGTATTTTTCTTTATGTGTCTGGCTTATTTAACTTAGTCTAATAGCTTCCACACCTATCCGTATTGTCACAGATGGCAGGATTTCTTTCTTTTTTAACGCTGAATACTTTTCCATTGTATGTATAGACCACATTTTCTTCATTTATTCATTGTGAATGGACATTTAGGTTGCTTCTAAGTCTTGGCTATTGTGAATAATGCTGCAGTGAACATGGGAGTACAGATACCACTTAGAAATCCTGATTTCAATTCTTTCGGATGTATTATACCCAGAAGGAGGATTGCTAAATCCTATGGTATTCTATTTTTAAAATTTTTGAAAAAATTATTTTAAAGAACCTCCATAATGTTTTCCATGGTGGCTGTACCACTCTGTATTCCCACCAACAGTGTACAAGGGCCCCTTTTCTCCATATCCTTGCCAACACTTACCTCTTGTTTTTTTTTTTTCTTCTAATTGGCCATCCCAGCAGATGTGAGGTAATCAAAATCATTGTGGTTTTGATTTGCATTTCTCTGATGATTAGTGATGTCGAGCACTTTTTCATATACTTGTTGACCATTTTTTATGTATTCTTTGAAAAAATGTCTATTCAGGTATTTTGCCCATTAAATTTTTTTTTCTTTTGGGTGTGTTTTTGGTATTCAGTAGTATGAGGTTCTTGTATATTTTGGATATTAAACCCTTATCAGATTTACATTTTTTTTTTCCTTCTATACGTTGCCTTTTCTTTCTTTCTTTTTTTTTGTTTTTTGAGGTGGAGTGTCATTCTGTCACCTGGCTGGAGTTCAGTGGCACGACCTCCGCTCACTGCAACCTCTGCCTCTGGACTCAAGTGATTCTCGTGCCTCAGCCTCCTGAGTAGCCAGGATTACAGGTGCCTACCACCATGTCCAGCTAATTTTTGTATTTTTAGTAGAGATGGGGTTTTGCCATGTTGGTCAGGCTGGTCTCAAAGTCCTGCCCTCAAGTGATCTGCCTCTGGGCTCCCAAAGTGCTGGGATTACAGGTGTGAGCCACCATGCCCGGCCATTTTATTGTGGCCTTTCCATTTTATTGTTTCCTTTGCTGTGCAGCAGCTTTAGTTTGATGTAATCACACTTTTTTTGGTCTTTTTTTTTTTTTTTAAGATGGAATCTCACTTTGTCACCCAGGCTGGAGTACAATGGAACAATCTCAGCTCACTGCAACCTCTGCCTCCTGGGTTCAAGTGATTCTCCTGCCTCATCCTCCCAAGTAGCTGGGATCATAGGTGCGCACCACCATGCCCCAGTTAATGTTTGTATTTTTAGTAGAGACGGGGTTTCACCATGTTGGCCAGGCTGGTCTTGAACTCCTGACCTCAAGTGATCTACCTACTTTGACCTCCCAAAGTGCTGGGGTTACAGGCGTGAGCCACTGTACCTGACTGGATTATTTAGAGTATCTCTTATTATTCTTTGTACCTCTGTGGTATCAGTTGTAACACCTCCTATTTCATTTACAATTTTATTAATTTGAGTTTTTACTCTTTTTTTAGACTAGGTAAAGTTTTCTCTCTCTCTCTGTCTCTCTTTCTCTCTCTCTCCGCCTCAGTAAAATACAATTTATTTAATTTTTTGAGGACGGATTCTTGCTGTGTTACCCAGGCTGGAGTGCAGTGGTGCAATCTCAGCTCAATGCAACCTCTGCTTCCCAGGTTCAAGTGATTCTCCTGTTTCAGCCTCCCAAGCAGCTGGGATTACAGGCACCCGCCACCACGCCCGGCTAATGTTTGTATTTTTGGTAGAAATGGGGTTTCGCCATGTTGCTCAGGCTGGTCTCAAACTCCTGACCTCAGGTGATACCCGCCTCGGCCTCCCAAAGTGTTGGGATTATAGGCATGAGCCACTGCGCCCAGCCAGTTTTGTCAATTTTATTTTTTCAAAAAATAGTTAGTTTTATTCATCTTTTCTTTCTTTTCTGGTTTTTTTTAAAAATTTTTTTGGTCTCTATTGAATTTTAGCTCCAATCTTTATTATTTCATTCCTTCTTCTAACTTTGGGCTTATTTTGTTCCCTTTTTTCTAGTTTGTTGCAGTATAAACTTAGGTTGTTTACTGAAGATCTTTCTTTTTTCTTAATGGAGGCCATTTATCACTGTAAACTTCCCTCTTAAAACTGCGTCTGCTGAATCCCATAAAATTTTGATGTGTTATATTCTATTTCCATGTATCTCGAGATTAAAAAAAATTCCTTTTGATTTTATTTGACCAAGTAGCTGTTCAGGATTATGTTACTGAATTTCCACATATTTGCGAAATTTTCAGTTTTCTTCCTGTTATTGATTTCTAGTTACATGTTGGTGTGGTCAGAAAAGATACTTAGTATGATTTCAATCTTCTTAAATTTGTTGAGACTTGTTTTGTGGCCTACTATATGTTCTATCCTGAAGAATATTCCATGTGCACTTGAGAATAATGTATATTCTCCTATAGTTGGATAGAAAGTTCTGTATGTGCCTGTTAATTCTATTTGTTCTATAATATTGTTCAGACCTGCCATTTCCTTATTGATTTTCTATCTGGATGATCTGTTCATTGTTGAAATTAGGGTATTCAAATCCCTTACTATTATTGTATGATTATCTATTTCTCCTTTCAGTTTGGTTAGTATTTGCTTTATATATTTAGGTACTTTGATGTTGGGTGCCTACATGTTTACAACTGTTATATCTGCTTGATGAATTCACCTCCTTGTCACCACATAACTACCTTCTTGGTCTCTTGGGACTGTTTTTTACTTGAAGTCTATTCTGATATAAGTATAGTCACCCCTGCTTTCTTTTGGTTTCTATTTGCATGAAATATTTTTTTCCATCCCTTCACTTCCAGTCTGTCTGCCCTTAAATCTAAAACGACTCTCTTTCAGGCAGCAAATAATTGTATCTTATTTTTTATATATATTCTGTCATTCTATGCCTTTTGTTTTTATTTATTTATTTATTTATTTGAGACGGAGTCTTGCTCTGTCGCCCGGGCTGGAGTGCAGTGGCCGGATCTCAGCTCACTGCAAGCTCCGCCTCCCGGGTTCACGCCATTCTCCTGCCTCAGCCTCCCCAGTAGCTGGGACTACAGGCGCCCACCACCTCGCCCGGCTAGTTTTTTTGTATTTTTAATAGAGACGGAGTTTCACTATGTTGGCTAGGCTGGTTTTGAACTGAGCTCAAGTGATCTGCCCGCCTTGGCCTCCCAAAGTGCTAGGATTACAGGCAAGAACCACCATGCCCAGCCTCTATGTCTTTTAATTGGAGAATGTAATACATTCACATTTCAAGTAATTATCGATAGATAGGGACTTACTATGCCATTTTGCTCATTATTTTCTATTTGGTAGTTCTTTCTTTCTTTTCTTAAAAAGCTGAGCTGCTTTTTAAGCAGATGACCACCATTCTGTCTGTTTTGAGTCCCGATTTTACGGTCCCCCGAATTCCAGAAGTTTTGGGGTTCTGAATCCCTGAGACTTTCTGGAGATTCTGTGATGAGTTCCTTCTTGGATTTCCCTACTGGCAGATAAAGAGTCAGCTTTCCGAGGTCTGTTAATCAGTTACCTCTAGTCCATCTACTCTCTAGCCTCTACCATTTTGTTGCTTCCACTACCTGATCTTTGTCCTTGTGAGTTTATGTCTAAAAGAAATAAAACATTCTTTATTGTTATCTTAGTGAGATTTTGGGAGGAAGCAGAACCACATGTACATGCTGAGCATGCCATCTTTATTCTGAAGTCTGAAAGATATTTTAGAAAGATTTTAATGCAAAAGCATCCAAAAAAGGTTTTATTGCTTTAAGCAGACTACGAAAAATGGTATTGTTGTAATAATTTTACTTGCTATTCAAATTATAGTTCCAGAGTTAGGAATGTCGGTATTACCTGGGCATCACCTGGGTGCTTACTCGAAATACAGACTCCTGGGCCCCCTACAGAAATTATTTATTTATTTTTTTATTTTTTGAGACGGAGTCTCGCTCTGCCGCCCAGGCTGGAGTGCGGTGGCGCCATCTCGGCTCACTGCAAGCTCCGCCTCCTGGGTTCACGCGATTCTCCTGCCTCAGCCTCCTGAGTAGCTGGGACTATAGGCACCCACCGCCACGCCCAGCGAATTTTTTGTGTTTCTAGAGACGGCGTTTCACTGTGTTAGCCGGTAAGGTCTTGATCTCCCCCTACGTGAATATTGAATCAGAATTAGCATTTTGAAAGATCCCTAGGAGATTCCTATATATCTTGAGGCTTGAGAAGTGCTAATATGAACTTGTAATTAAAGGAAGCTAACTCTAATGAATTTTCATCTGGGATTTAAAAATCTTGATACATTTTTCTTACTAAATTGTTCTCAAAATTCTCGAGGTTGCTGTGATATATAAAAGAGAAAGGGGTGCATTTTCATGAGATTTTCATCAGGTATGAAACAAAACTTCCATTTCATTTACCATGAGAAGAGATGTCAGACTGGTTGTGCTCAGACTTTTCTTAGCTGCCCACAGTTCTTGAGGCTGGTGGTAGTTTTTTTAGATTGGACAGATTGAGTCTTCAGTCACACGTTGAGCTGCCAAAATGAAAGCGTAGCTTCTCCTAGAGGTAAGGGATACATTGATTAGTTCTATGTCCAACATTTCACCCAATAATTAATAAGTGCTCAATAACTCGTTGGGGGGTGAATGAATAAAAAACAAGATACAACCCCGTCTTCAAGATCGTCACAAACCAACAACAAAGACCAAGAAATAAATTGAATAATTAGCATACAGGGGTGACCAGTTGTAGAAATACTAAGCACAGGGAAGGTGCATCCAGCTCAGCATTGCTGGCACAAGGAGCCAAGGAGCTGATTCTCTTGGTGAACAGAGCTTGGTGCAGTTAGAGCAGCAGCTCTCACACTTTAGTGTGTATCAGAATCACCTGGAGTGCTTGTTGAACCACAGACAGCTGTGCCCTATCCTCAGCATTTCTAATTCAGTGGGGTGGGCCCAAGAATGTGCAAATATAGTAAGCTCGTAGAAGATGCTGGTAATACTGGTCTTGGAACCACAGTTTGAGAACCACTTAACTTAGAGAATTACAACGAATTCTGATGGCTGGACTCTGGCAGCTTATAGGCAGGAGGCAGGTGATACTGAAGGCAGAAGCTTAAGGAGTAGGAATTTTATTGTGGAGATTGTGGGGAGCCATTAACAGGAGAGTGATGGACTCTCATTTGCCTTTTGGAAAGATCACTTTGGGTGTGGTGTGGAGGATGGATCAGAGTCAAGAATACGTGGGGATCATAAAACCAAATAAGAGGTTTATTATAGCCGTCCAAGAAATAATCAAAACTTGGAGTAAAGGCGAGATGATGAATATCCTTAGGACCTGCTGGCCAATTGGAAGTGGGAGGGGCAGAGAGGGAGGAGTTAATGAGAACCATCAGATTTCTGGCTGTGTGTGTTGGGATTGTGTGATTCAAGACACAGGAAGAGAAGTGGGATTGAAGCAAGGTTGTGGAGAAAAGCAGAGGAGGTGAGTACAGGACATGTTGGATTGAGATGCCAGCAAGATATCTGGGTGGACTCCCTTGTAGGCAGTTTTACTTATGGAATTGGAGGCCAGCTGCAAGGTCTGGTAAGTAATCCAGCCGCTTCCCTCCTGCCACTTCCATTTGATCTCACATATCGTTTGTTTGGATGAGGCATTGTATTTGTAAGCAACAATACGAATATAACCTTCAAGGGCCTTGAGAATACAATACTTTTCTAAATATTTTCTCGAGAAAACAAATGTTCTACTTTTTTGATTCACGGGGTAGGGGGGAGGAAGAAAGAGCTGAAGTACGAGTCTTCTAATACCAGAAGAGGTTAATAAAGCCGCCCTCTGAGTGGCCAGTCGAATTGGAACTTGGTAAGCTTGAAAGGGGCAAAAATCACTTGACTGGTCTGCAGTGCCATATGACAAACAGCTGAGACTAATTAGCTGGATTGTGGGTTTTTACAGCGATGCCTGTTTTGAAAGTTGATGGAGCGAATGCTTTTCAAAAGAGTCTTTTGAAAACCTTTTTAAGTAGGCCATTCTGACTTTAACATTTCTCCCTGTCTTAACCTCAGACAAAAAGTAACCTTCCTGAAGAGGACATGTGATTGGAAATTGTCAATTGCTGAAGCGTTGGTAACTCCCGTCTCTAACGTTTTAGAAAATTACAACAAGCGGTTCTCTACCCTGGCAAGGTATGGTTTTGTATTTATCTTTTTTTTTTTTTTGGTAGTGGTTTTGAGCTCTGTCATGTCAATTTTCATGCGCTTAAATTATGTGCAATATAACACACAATACCAGTGCACATATTATTTTTAAACTAAAGACTTAATGATGTCTACTAAATTTCTAGGGATTAGTTTGAAAAGTGAATTTTCAGTGACCAGGGAGTGGGTATGAATACTGACTGCATTTTTCCTTTATTTTCTGTACGTGAATAAATAAACACAGGTTTTTACTTTCAGGTAATTGTTGAATATGAGAGCTGATTAAGAAATTGAATTATTCTGAGAGTCTTGCTTATCCTCTGAGGGTTGTTTGACAAAAATTCAAGCTTACTGGTGTTTTGTTTTTGATAGTGTTAACAGCGTTCTTTCTTTTCTCTTTCTTTCTTCCTTTCCCTTTCCCTTTCCTTTGTTAAATTTGAGACAGAGTCTTGCTCTGTCACCCAGGCTTGAGTGCAGCGGTACAATCTTGGGTTACTGCAACTTCTGCCTCCCAGGATCAAGCAATTCTCCTGCCTCAGCGTCCTGAGTAGCTGGGACCCCAAGCTACCATGCCTGGCTAATTTTTGTATTTTTAGTAGAGATGGGGTTTCACCATGTTGGCCAGGCTGGTCTCAAACTTCTGACCCCAAGTGATCTGCCCGCCTCGGCCTCCCAAAGTGCTGGGATTATAGGCATGAGCCACCGTGCCCGGCCTAATAGTGTTAATAGTTTTAATGGAGGAATGTAAGTGTGTGTTTTAGTGTAAGGTTTATTTCTTCTGGGAATTAAATGTGCTTTTCAATTAGTGTTAATTCTGTTAGGTTTGATAAGGGTATTGTTGTTATGTAAGGAAATGTCCATATATTTTAGAGATGCAAAGTGAAGTATGCTGGAGTGAAAGATCTGGGTGGTGTAATGGGAGATTTCATTATATAATTCTCTCTACTTCTGGATATTGTATTAGTTTACTAGAGCTGCCATAACAAAGTGCCATAAACTGGGTGGCTTTAAAACTATGATTTCAAAAACAGAAATGTATTTCCTCACAGTTGTGGAGCCTGAAAGTCTAAGATCAAGATGTCAGTGGGGTTGGTCCCTTTTGAGGACTGTGAGGGAGAATCCGTTTTAGGCCTTTCTGCTTAGCTGTGGATGGCTGTCTTCTCCCTATGTCTCTTCATGCCATCCTCCCTGTGTTCATATCTGTGATCACAGTTCCTTTCTTGTGAAGAGACCATGAGGGAAGATTAGGACCCACCCTAATGACCTCTTTTTAACTTGATTCCCTCTATAAAGGTCCTAGCTCCAAAAAACATTATATTCTGAGGTACTGGGAATTAGAGCTTCAGCATGTGAATTTTAGGGGAACACAATTCAATCCATAACTGGCAGTCTGAAAAGTTTCATAATATGATATTTTAAAGATTTGCCTGAAATTGCATGCAGTAAACATTTGTTAAGCCCAGTGCCTGGTAAGTGCTGGATATTGAGTGTGTAAAGATGTGGAAGACATGGTTCCTGTCCACTAACCCATGGTTTAATCAAATACAGGGATCTAACTTTGTGAGTGTGTATGTGTTTGCTTATTCCTTCCACTGAGTTGTAGCCACTCTCACACTTGTGTGTCCCTGGAGGCACAATCACGGTCCTGACACATGGACAGCCTAATATCACAAGAGATACCTGGAAGGGTTCCCTTGCCCTGAGCACCCATGAGCATAGGTTAAGAGAGTGGAAGGACTTCGTGTTCACCCAGTCCATTCTTCTCATTTTACAGATGAAGAAATTGAGGCTTAGAAGTGCTAAAGTCATTTGCTGATTTGTATTAGTGCCAAGTCATCCTTCAGAGTCTCCTGGCTTCCATTCCAGTGTGGTGACCAAAAAATACTGTTTTCTTTGCCACAAACTCATGCTTTTCACCTGGGAATGAACCCCAAGCCCCATTATCAGAAGTCATTGTGGGAAAGAGCCTTGATAAAAAGCGGACATTCTGTGTCAAGGTTCTTGGATTATAAATACCAAAAAAAAAAAAAAAAAAGATGTTTTGGGGATGAGTGTTTATTCACGAGGGCATTTTATCCATAGAATGAAGTTAGATTAAATACATTCCAAAGGAGTTTAGCCCCATCTTGGCTGCTTTCTCTGTTTCTTAGCTCTTTCTCCTTGTCACTTGTAGAAATAGGTTGTAGAGCTACGACTCTGCGGCCATAAGAATACAAACAACTGTTTTTCTTCTTTCTTGGTGCTTCTGCTGCCCACAAGACAGGAACTGTGGCAGAAAGGGGACGGTCTGATGAAACCTTGCTGGCTGGCAGGATGGCACCATGGCAACTAGGCTGCCTCTCTCTGCAGCTGTTTTAGCTTCCGCCCTCTCTGGACCCTCGGTACCTGAGTGCTCAACGGGGAAACTGTCTTCTCCCTGCCTCCATTTCTGATTTTCCTCTGTAGGATTAAGGCTTCTTGAGATATCTGCTCCTCTTTTGCTGTTATTCCTTTCTTCCTCCCTTTAAACTTGTTTGATTTAGAGCCAGAGCTCAGGCTATAGCACACATGATAGCTGATGAGTCATGTGAAGCCCATTAAAAACAAAAGCTGATTATCACAGGAGCCATTATTTACTTGCGCTGTCTATGCGCCAGCACGTTTTCTTGTGCGCTTCTGGTGTTGCTGCAGCATGGCTGGGGCCCTCTTAGGGTGTAGGCTGGGGGCAGGTGGGGGAAGTGGGTGATGGATGAGATGGGGTGCTGCCTGAGAGAGGAGCTAGCTTTGCTGCTGCTTCTCTGAAGGCAGAAGTCACTTTGCTCAAACACGGGTATAAATCATCCTTTCAAGAGCTGAGAGCATCCATTTTTTTGTTTGTTTTTCTTGTTTTCCCAGTTTCATACTCTATCAGGCCTCCTTTCCTGATGACATGATCTAAGCTGGAATCTTTTAGCTATTCTTTAGCTAGATGGTAAATCCAGCAAATAGCTAGATGTTAAATTCATTCATCTAGCAAATAGTGAATGGGTTCGCCATTTTCACACGGAGAAGGTCCAGACCACTTCAAGTTTGTACCTCTGTGGTATGGCAACTGAGCTAGCCTGTGGATGATCACTGGTTGAAAAATCTCCTTCCTAGTGTCCTTCTTGGATCTGTCTTGCTGCGCCTTACATTTTGGTTCTCTCTTCACTCTAAATGTCCATCTCATTTTTCCCATGGCCTCAGGAAATAGAATTATGTTGATGACACTAAAATTCATAGCCATATTCTTGTGAGCCCTAGGTCTGTTTTCCAAATGCGAATTAAAACAACTCCCTTGATGTCCCTCAGACATGGAGACATTTAACTGGTTGGGTACCGTACAGTGTAATGTGGTAGTTGAGAGTGTGTCTGAGTTCAAATCTTGGTTCTGCCATTTCTGGCTGTGTGACCTTGGGCAAATTTATTAACCTTTCTGTGCATTGGTTTTTTCCATCTGTAGATTAGGGACTTTATACGGTTGTTGTGAAGACTAAATGAGTCAGTGCTTTAAAGGATTTAGAATAGTGCTCAGTGTTAGTTATAATTATCATCTTCTCAGACAATCTTTTCCTTTTTCAGTTAATGATGTACCATTTATTTACCAAACTAAAAGTTTTGGTTATCTTTAATTTCTATACTAGTCTATCAAGAAATTATATTGATTTCTACCTCCTAAATATATCTCGAATTAATCACTTCTTTTTCATCCCTACTGTCTCCAACACAATTCAAACCCTCAGAGTCTCTCTCCATATGTCTTAGCCAGTTCAAACTGTTACAACAAAGTACTATAGACTGGATAGCTTGCAAACAACAGACATTTATTTCTCACGCTTCTAGAGGCTGCAAGTCTGAGATCAGGGTGTTCACATGCTCAGATTTTGGTGAGAGCTCTCTTCCAGGCTGCAGACACTTGACTTTTCACTGTGTTCTCATCAGGCAGAAAGGTAGCTCTCTAGACTCTTCTTATAGGGGCACTGATCCCCTTCATGAAGGGTCTATCCTCAAAACCTCATTACTTACCAAAGACCTTCCTCTTTCTACCGTCACACTGGGGATTAGATTTCAACATACCATTTTTGGGAAGACACAAACATTCACTCAGTAACATTAGAGCCTCCTGATGCTGTGTGTATTTCCAGTCTCCATGTGGCTGCCATAGAGATCTTTGTAAGGCACACATTTCATGGTCCTCTCCTGCATAAAGAGCCCATGGTGGTCTTCCCTTGCCCAGAGGATAACACACAAACTTTTTTTTTTTTTTTATTATACTTTAAGTTCTAGGGTACATGTGCACAACGTGCAGGTTTGTTACATATGTATACTTGTGCCGTGTTGTTGTGCTGCACCTAGCAACTCGTCAGCACTCATCAACTCATCATTTACATTAGGTATAACTCCCAATGCCATCCCTCCCCGCTCCCTGCTCCCCATAATAGGCCCCGGTGTGTGATGTTCCCCTTCCAGAGTCCAAGTGATCTCATTGTTCAGTTCCCACCTATGAGTGAGAACATGCGGTGTTTGGTCTTCTGTTCTTGCGATAGTTTGCTGAGAATGATGGTTTCCAGCTTCATACATGTCCCTACAAAGGACACACTCATCCTTTTTTATGGCTGCATAGTATTCCATGGTGTATATGTGCCACATTTGCTTAATCCAGTATGTCACTGATGGACATTTGGGTTGATTCCAAGTCTTTGCTGTTGTGGATAGTGCCGCAATAAACATACGTGTGCATGTGTCTTTATAGCAGCATGATTTATAATCCTTTGGGTATATACCCAGTAATGGGATGGCTGGGTCAAATGGTATTTCTAGTTCTAGATCCTTGAGGAATCACCATATTGTTTTCCACAGTGGTTGAACCAGTTTACAATCCCACCAACAGTGTAAAATTGTTCCTATTTCTCCACATCCTCTCCAGCACTTGTTGTTTCCTGACTTTTTAATGATTGCCATTCTAACTGGTGTGAGATGGTATCTCATTGAACACACAAACTTTTTAGTGCCATGTCACAGTCCCTTTAGGCCCAGGTCTCCAACACTTTCCCATGTTTTCAGCCTCTGTTCTGGATACCTTCTCCCCTACCTCCATGCATCCTTTCAGCCGCGTCCACTGCTGAGGTCCTTTCATGCATCCTAAGTAACCTTAGCCTCCTACACCTTTGCAAGTGCAAACCCTCAAACCCTTACTCACCCGCATCAGTCAGCCCAAGATGTGTTCCCTCCTGAAGGACTTAAACCTGGTCTATTTCTTTTTTTAATTTTGGACATCAGGCATTCCTTACCAAATTCCATCAAAACTCGATTACATGTTTTGGATTGGCATCAAGAATTATTTGCTTACAGTTTTTGTTATCTTGAAAGGATAATGCTTATTTGGCTGACATGTGAGGTAAAGACCTTCCCCACATTATCTGGTGCACTGTGTAATTTTTGTCCATTCACATTTGTCACTTGTCCCTCTGTGTGCCTGGACACTCACATTCTGACTTCAGTCCTTGACTCAGATGCCCCTATGTGAAGTTTTTCTGATTCCCTCCTTAGACATCGTGGGCTCCTTCTCCTCCCTCTTGTGCTATCTCCCCAGACCTCCCATCTCCCCAACGGCTTGCATATACTTCTGTTACAGTTCTTTTTTTTCTTGAGACAGAGTTTTGCTCTTGTTGCCCAGGCTGGAGTGCAATGGTGCGATCTCGGCTCACTGCAACTTCTGCCTCCCGGGTTCAAATGTTTCTCCTGCCTCAGCCTCCCTAGTAGCTGGGATTACAGGCATGTGCCACCATGCCTGGCCAATTTTGTATTTTTAGTAGAGACGGGGTTTCTCCATGTTGGTCAGGCTGGTCTTGAACTCTCGACCTCAGGTGATCCGCCCACCTCGGCCTCCCAAAGTGCTGGGATTACAGGCATGAGCCACCATGCCAGGCCCTATAGTTCTTCTTTCCATGAATTTTCCTTGGGCACTTCCACAAATAGCTTACCTATTAGACTGTTGCTCTTCTAGAGCCACATTCTTGGTGCTTAACATAGTGGCACATCCCCAGTTCTTGTTCGTTAGATGTTTAATTGATGTGCTCATAAGCTGCTGCCTGAATTTCAGTCATTTAAACCAGGCTCTCTCCCTCCTTAGTGGCATCAAGCTTTACTAGTATATCTTTGGATCTTTGGTGGAGGCCAATTTACTTATCAAACCTTATTTAAAATTACTAACAGCTTTTGGATAGGTATATGTATGCTATTTTGCATTTAACTTCTGTTATATTTGAAGGACATTTAATATATATATTTGGGAAATACTTTCATATGTGTTGTGAAGAACACTACAACCCTTTCCCACATCCTCCTATGCTTTGTAGTTTTGATATTTTCACATTTGTCATTTGAGCCAAGTTTATTTTTCTCTAAAACAGCTTAAAATTTCTGTTAAAAAACAGATCCCCATCTATTCTAGCTTATAGAGGTTGGAAAAATGTTTAAAATCTAAAAGTGATTAAAGGTTTGTAGAAATCACAAAATAAAGATTTTGGCCAGGAGCTGTGGCTCACACCTGTAATCCCGATACTTTGGGAGTCCGAGGCCGGCTGATCACCTGAGGTCAAGAGTTTGAGACCAGCCTGGGCAATATGGCAAAACCCCATCTCTACTAAAAATATAAAAATAAGCCGGATGTGGTGGTGCATGCCTGTACTCCCAGCTACTTGGGAGGCTGAGGCACGAGAATCACCTGAATCCAGGAGGCAGAGGTTGCAATAAGCCAAGATCAGACCACTGCACTCCAACTCCAGCCTGGGTGACACAGCGAGAGAGACTGTCTCAAAAAAAAAAAAAAAAGTAATCCTGGCTGTAGTTGAGGGACTCTTTGGAGTCAGGTGTGGACTAAATGTTGTATTCTCTTATGATGTTTAATGTGGTTTTTTGTAAGACTAAAGATTCCAGAATTCTGTTACAGAGTTGTTTGCTGATTTGTTTCTCTTGTGTAAGTGCCCTTTTCATTTCTAGATCACAGTTACTCTAACATCTTTCCTCAAATATATGCATTTCGTGGAGTTAAATGAAATACAGACTTTAGGACAATTAAATATAGACTAATGAAAAAACTTGGCAAAGTTTTTTTAAGTGGCTCCTAAATTATTAGCCAGAATTCAGAAATTTGGGTTTGGTTTCTTTAATTTGAAAATTAAGAAGAGACATGGGCTGGCCTTTTTAACATACAGTGTTGAATTACAGAATGCATAAACATTATTCCTTGTCTCTCTTAAGATACTTGCCATTTTTATAATCTAGTACCCTACTTTCTAGATATTAAATGGGGGAACCCAAGTGCTAGTAGTTAAAATTAAATATAGTACTGTATTCAAAAGAAAATTCGGATGATAGCTAATGCATTTTCGATGTTTCTCTAGAGGGTGAAACACCATTTCTGTTTAAAACATTCTACTATAATTCTTCCTCTAGTGACTGCATCTCAAGTAACTTTTTTTTTCTTGAGCCCAAGACGGGAACAACTTATATAAATGTAATATGTTACATTTGAAGACTGGTTTTGGATAAGGTCACCTCAAGGATCTGGCACCTATTAGGTATTTCACCTTTTAGCCATTCAAATATTTATTAATTACCCTGAGAACTACCTCCCTTCGCTCTCCCAACCCCCTGGCGAATGCAAAAGAGAGAAACAGAATGACTTTGAAAGAGAAATTATAGGTAGAAAGTATGAGAAAAGAGCAGAAACCAGTAAAGTGAGAGAAGAAACTAGAAGAAAGGAAAGAAAAATATCAAAGGCAGAATAAATGTAAAAGCTGGTAAATTAACAGATTAAGGGAAAAAAGTAACAGTCTCCTTGATACATGCTGAAACGAAATGTGATAAAGTTGACACCCATTCTTAATTCTCATGCTTAGCAAACTAGGATAAACCTGATAAAAATGTGTACCAAAAGTCTACAGCAAATGTTATTCTTAACAGTGAAACGTTAGAATCAAGACATGACGGGACTGGGCTGGGCGTGCTGGCTCACACCTATAATCCCAGCACTTTGGAAGACCGGTGGGTGGTTTGAGCCCAGGAGTTCCGGACCAGCCTGGGCAAGGGAGGCTGGGGCGGGACAGTCACCTGAGACTGGGAGGCCGAGGCTGCAGTGAGCTGTGATTGTGCCATTGCACTCCAGCCTGGACAACAGAGTGAGATCTTGTCTCAAAAAAAAAAAAAAAAAAAGACAAGAAAAAAAAGAGATAAGACTACCTGTATCACCACGTGTATTCACTGTTTTTTTTTTTTTTTTTTGAGATTCTCAGTACAGTAAGATAAGAAATATAAATAAAAGGTATAATTAGGTATAATTAGCTTTTTTTTTTTTTTTTTTTTTTTTGAGTCAGAGTCTCACTGTGTTGCCCAGGCTGGAGTGCAGTGGTGTGATCTTGGCTTACTGCAAGCTCCGCCTCCCGGGTTCATGCCATTCTCGTGCCTCAGACTCCCGAGTACCTGAGACTACAGGTGCCCATCACCACCCCGGCTAATTTTTTTGTATTTTTAGTAGAGACAGGGTTTCACTGTGTTAGCCAGCATGGTCTCAATCTCCTGACCTTGTGATCCACCCACCTCGGCTTCCCAAATTGCTGGGATTACAGGCGTGAGCCACTGCGCCCAGCTGACTCTTTATAATTAGACTAAAAGGTAAGATTAGAAAGGAAGAAGTAATTTATTTTTACCTAATATGTTTAACAAATTGCTGGAATTAATATGGCTGTATAAGAAATAGAAGATACATGTTTAAAAGTTATCACTTACAGTAGTGACAAAAACAAAGTATCAATAAGTTGAAAGATACACAAGATCTTCATGAAAAGTGTTTATTGAAAACCTTTTTTTTTTTTTTTTGGGATGGAGTCTCGCCCTGTCACTCAGGCTGGAGTGCAGTTGTGCAATTTCGGCTCACTGCAACTTCTTTTCCTGAGTTCAAGTGATTCTTCTGCCTCAGCCTCCCGAGTGGCTGGGATTACAGGTGCATGCCACTATGCCCGGCTAATTTTGTATCTTTAGTAGAGACAGGATTTTACCATGTTGGCCAGGCTGGTTTCGAACTCCTGACCTCATGATCCACCCACCTCGGCCTTCCAAAGTGCTGGGATTACAGGTGTGAGCTACTGTGCCTGGCCCAAAAACTTTTTGAAAGATGCTTTTCTTTTCTTTTTTTTTTTTGAGACGCAGTGAGCGATCTCGGCTCACTGCAACCTCTGCCTCCTGGGTTCAAGCTATTCTCCTACCCTAGCCTCTCAAGTAGCTGGAACTACAGGCGCACACCACCAAGCCCAGCTAACTTTTTTTTTTTCTTTTTTTTTGTGGTATTTTTAGTAGAGATGGGGTTTCGCCATGTTGGCCAGGCTGGTCTTGGACTCCTGACCTCATAATCTGGCTGCTGTGGCTTTCCAAAGTGCTGGGATTACAGGCATAAGCCACAGCACCCAGCCAAAAATACTCTTTTCTTAGAGTTTATTTATTTATTATTTCTGTTTTTTTTGAGATAGAGTCTCACTCTGTCACCCAGGCTGGAGTGCAGTGGCATGATCTTGGCTCACTGAAACCTCTGCTGCCTGAGTTCCAGCAATTCTCCTACCTCAGCCTCCTGAGTAGCTGGGATAACAGGTGCCTGCCACCGTGCCTGGCTAATTTTTGTATTTTAGTAGAGATGGGGTGTCACCATCTTGGCCAGGCTGGTTTTGAATTCCTGACCTCATGATCCACCTGCCTTGGCCTCCCAAAGTGCTGGGATTACAGGCCACTGTGAGACACCATGCCCAGCCTAGCTTATTTTTTAGAGCAGTTTTAGGTTCACAGTAATACTGAGTAGAAGGTACAATTTTCATATATTCCCTTCCCTCCCAACACCCACAACATGCACAGTCTCCCCTACTATCAACATCCCATACCAGAGTGGTACGTTTGTTACACGTGATGAGCCTACATTGATACATTATCATCCAAAGTCCATAGTTTATATTGGAGTTCACTCTTGGTGTTGTACATTCTATGGGTATGTATACAAACGTATAATGACATCTATCTATGTTATAGTGTCATACAAAATAATTTCACTGCCCTAAAAATCCTCTGTTCTCTGCCTGTTCATCTCTTTCACTTCCCCCACTCCAACCACTAATAACCACTGATCTTTGTGCTATCTCCATAGTTTTGCCTTTCCTAGAATGCCACGTAGTTGGAATCATACAGATTGACTTCTTTCAGGTAGTAATATGCATTTACGGTTCTTCCATGTTTTTTCATGGCTTGATAGCTGTTTCTTTTCAGTGCTGAATAATTTTCCATTGTCTGAATGTACCACAGTTTATTTATCCATTCACCTACTGACGAACATCTTGTTTCTTCTGAGTTCTGGCAATTATGAATAAGGCTGCTATAATAAATATCAGTATGCAGGTTTTTGTGTGGACATGAGTTCTCCCTTCATTTGGGTAGATACCAAAGAATGTGATTGGATTGTATGGTAAGAGTAAGTTTAGCTTTGTAAACAACTGCCAAACTGTCTATAACAAAGGGCCTGTACCATTTTGCATTCCTACCAGCAATGAAGGAGAGTTCTGGGTTTCCATATCCTCACCAGCATTTGATGTTGTCAGTGTTTTGGATTTTGGTCATTCTGATAGGTATATAATGATATCTCATTCTTGTTTTAATTTGCAATTCTCTAATAACATATGATGTTGAGCATCTTCTCGTGCTTATTTGCCATTTGTATATCTTCTTTTGTGAGATGCGAGAATATTTTTAAAAGCACTGAAACATAAATAGATGGAGAAATATGCATGTACTTAGGTAGGTAGATTAAACATCATGAACATGTCAATCTTCTTAATTTGATCTATAGATTTATGCAATCCCAATGCAATGCAGTGCAATCCCAATAAAAATCCCCATATGTTTTTGAGGAACTCAGATGGAAGTGTGAAGGGTGCATGTCCATGGTAAGGTGGGTACCAGTCCTACCAGATATGAAGTTATATTTTAGGGTCATAGTGATTAAGACATTGTGGCACTGGCCCAGGGATGGTCAAAATGACCAATGAAACCAAATGTAAAGCCCTGAAACAGATCCGTTCATTTATTGCATGTCACTGGGGAAAAGATAATTTTATGCAATAAATGGTGCTATGACAATTGTGTATCCTTAAGGGAAAAATAATGAAATTGGATCCCTACATATTCCTCAAATTCTCAGTGTATTAAAGACGTAAATAAAAAGGCAGTATCTTTGCAAACATAATATACAAAAATATCTTTGTCGCTTTAGATAAGAATTTCTTGGCTGGGCATGGTGGCTCACACCTGTAATCCTAGCAATTTGGGAGGCTGAAGTGGGAAGATCACTTGAGACTAGGAGTTCAGGACCAGCTTGGGCAACATAGTGAGACCCTGTCTCTACAAAAAAGAAAAGAAAGTTAGCTGGGCATGGTGACCCATGCCTGTAGTCCTAGTTACTTGGGAGACTGAGATGGGAGGATGACTTGAGCCTGGGAAGTTGAGGCTGTAGTAAGCTATGACTGTGCCATTGCACTGGAGTGAGACCCTGTCTCCATTTAAAAAAAAAAAAAAAAAGGCTTTCTTGATCATAATATAAATTAAAGTAACTATAAGAAAAGAATAAATTTGACGACTTTAAGATTAAGAGACACTAAAAAAGTGAAAAGACAAACCAAAAACGGTAAGAATATATTTGCAACATACGTGACTGATAAATAGTATCCAGAATATATGAAGAGCTGTACATCCATGGAAAAAGAACCTGGCTGGGCGTGGTGGCTTGTGTCTATAATCCCAGCGCTTTGGACGGCTGAGGTGGGCAGATCACTTGCCTCCAGGAGTTCGAGACCAGCCTGGCCAACATGGCGAAACCCCATCTCTACTAAAAATACAAAAATTAACCGGGTATGGTGGTGCGTGCCTGTAGTCCCAGCTACTTGGGAGGCTGAGGGGTGAGAATCACTTGAACGCAGGAGGTGGGGGTTGCAGTGAGATGAGATTGTGCCACTGCACACAAGCCTGGGCAACAGAGGGAGACTCTGTCTTAAAAAAAAAAGAACCCAATAGAAAAATAGGAGAAAGATACAAATGTGCATTTTAATAAGAGGAAACTAGATGGCCAAGAAACTAATAAAAGATGCTCACACTCATTAGCAAATTTAGATCATAATGTGTTACCATTTTGAGAAGTCTGACAACAAGCACCAAATGTTGGTGAAGATATGAAGTTGGGAGTGTGTGAAACAACTATGCTGGACAGCAATTTGATATTATCTTCTATTACTGAACATGTGTGCATAGATATAGCCCAGGAATTTCACGCTTTGACACCTACCCTAGAGGAGGTGATCTCCCCCGGTGTGCGCCGAATTCGTTCAGTTGTGTGCCGAATTCGTTCAGTTGTGTTGAGATGTTGAACCCCTTGTCCCTCACGGTGGCTGGACAGGGCCTGGCCTTTCTGGGGCCCTCAGACCTGTTGCCTTTGATCAAGAGCATGTGTCCTGGTAGGTCATACAAATATCATGAACAAGGTTGAAAAGCAATTTTCTAGAGAAACTCTTGCTGGTGTGCATTAGGAGATATGCACATACATATAGCAGTGTTAAGTGAGACCAAAAACATGGTAGACCTGGTATAGGTACTGAATTCTTCTTCTAGGAAAACACAGAGACATTAAGTAACTAGATAAGGGTAATTAGAGAAGGGTTCTAACCTCTTATTTCTTAGTGTCAGTGGTTTCAAGGAGAGTGAGCGGGGCAGAGAAGGTGATAATACTACAACTCCTCTCCACTGTGTTTCCTGTGTTTTCTTTTTTCTTTTTTTTTTTTTTTTGAGACTTGAGGCTCACTGTATTGCCCAGGATGGAGTGCAGTGGCATGATCTCAGCTCCCTGGCAACCTCCGCTTCACAGGTTCCAGCAATTCTCGTGCCTCAGCCTGGAGTGCAGTGGCGCGATCTCAGCTCACTGCAACCTCTGCCTCCCAGGTGCAAGCAATTCTCATGCCTCAGCCTCCTGAGTAGCTGGGCTTATAGGTGCCCATCTGCATGCCTGGCTAATTTTTGTATTTTTAGTAGAGATGGGGTTTCATCATGTTGGCCAGGCTGGTCTTGATCTCTTGACCTTAGGTGATCCGCTGGCTTTGGCCTCTCAAAGTGCTGGGATTACAGGCATGAGCCACCATGCCCAGCTAGTGTGTGTTTTCATTGAGATACATTCAGATGGGTGGTGGATGATGATGGGCAAGGCCTAAGTTTGGAATCTGAGGAGGTGCTTATTGCAGTCTTCTAAGAGGAGTGAATGAGTGAGTGCCGTGTGGGACATCTAGCTGTCTTCCCTGACATTTCCTTTTTTACTCACTGCCAGATAAAGAACTTTACAACAGGGAGATAGTATCTGGAAACCAAGTTTAATCAGAACAGCCGGGACTGCCCACCATGTCCTGTGTATTGAGTTTGGCTGAGAGCACCCTGCTGTTATCCTTGGTCTTGTTCATCCTGAACTAACAGCATGTTCCGTCTTCTGTGGCTTGTACAGTCATGGTCTTTTTGGAGCTTTCACTGTTGGCTACTCTGCCTCTGTCTCAAGGACAGAGGTAAATGTGGGCCACAGGGAATGGGGATGATTTTCAAGCATTTCTCGGTGATGTGGCTTTGATGATCTCTCACACTGAAGCTGCCCCCATCCAATCTCATCATCCTTCCCTTCCAAAAATCTGATACCACCCACGAACACCTCATGGCCATTCCAACTCTTTCCCTTCCCCACTTCACATGTCCTGCTTCTGTCGGCAGCATTATTTTGGCCTCCTGGCTCTCTAGGCTTTATTCTTTGGTGTTTTCTTTGCTGTATCCTTTTCTACCTGATGTGGAACTCTGTTCTGTTATTTTAAAATTAGTGTATCTTGGATCCCCTTCTTCCCATCCCCATGTGGCTGCCCTCATCTAGGCCCTCATGTGCAAGGAGTGAGAGGTGATAGAAGGGACAGCTGTCACCATGACCCCACTTAAATTTCTCATGGCTGAGCTTTGAACTTTGAACCTGGAATCATACAGCATAGAATGTCTGTGTTGGAAAGAGACCATTGAGGTGAAACCTCTTATTTCATATTTGAGAAAACAAGGCCTGCAGAGGGATGGTGACCTATCCTGGGTCTACACAGATGGTGGTAGAGGAACCCCATATACCAACGGATTAGTCGTCCTGCTCTCCTTAACTTGCCACATTACCTCATAAGCATTCCTTTGAGTTTACAGCCAGTTTTGTACTTCGAGGATTATATCTTAAACACATTTGTATCCTTTGAAATGATTAGCAAGCTCCTCAATACTTATTAAATGGAAGTCAAAACATGTCCTTGCATGAAACATGCTGTGTATCCTATTCCTCACTCTCTAGCTAAATCTTGCCTGGCTTTGAAGAAGATGCCCAGCTCAGGTCCTGGCTCTTGCTTTGAGTCATGGTCACATTGCTCCTTTTCTTTCTTTTTTTGAGACAGGGTCTCACTGTGTCACCCAGGCTGGAGTGTGGTGACATAGTCATGGCTCACTGTAGCCTTGAACTCTTGGGCTCAAGTGATCCTCCCACCTCAGCCTTCTGAGTAGCTGGACTACTGGCACAAGCCACCTCGAGTAGCTGGACTACTGGCACAAGCCACCTCACCTTGCTAATTAGAAAAATTTTTGTACAACAGCATCTCATTATGTTGCCCAGGTTGGTTTTGATCTCTTGGGCTCAAGTGATCCTCCCACCTCAGTCTCTTGAATAGGGGGGATTACAGGTATGAGCCACCATGCCTGGCAGATTGCTCTCCTTTTCTGACCTCCCAGGCTCTACTTGACTTATAAAACAGCCATCTTACATGTCCCCAGTAGTTTACAGTTTATAAAATGCATTTCACGTCATGGACCCTTTAATCCTTCCAATAATCTTGCTAGATAAATATTCCCATACTGAGGAAACAGTAGGGAGAGGCTGTCTGGCTCACCACAGGACACATAGCTGGGAAGGAAGTAGCATAGTTCAGGTCTTTTGACTTGAAGCCCCTTTCACTTTTGATTTCTTGTGCTGGCTGGTCCAGATGGTGTACCAGATGTTTTTCTCCCTGATAACATTGTCTTATCCGTCCTTTTTTGTAAATGAGTGCGTCATTCCACCTAACCCTGATTACCAACTTCTTTAAGGGAGTAGCTGGATCATATGTTTCTTTCATGACATTCGTAGTTGCTAGCACAGTAATGGATAGGTAGTAATTGCTTACCAAATACTGTTGAGTTGGATGTAAATATCGTTTAATTATCAGAAAAGCACAGCTATCAGTGGAGTCCCAAAACACTTTTTGAGTCACTCCTAAATAAAATTGGCAGGGAATGGAGGGAACTAGGGGAAGGAAAAGCCTGTTAGAGAAAGTAGATGGTAGACACAATTAGCATTTGAGTGACAGCTGGCCAGTTGTCTGTCCAGTGGTGAGGGGTAGTGGAGAAGCAATACACAAAATGAGACTCTTCAGGAAGTATGCAACTGTACTGAAGAGATGAGACACACCCATGAGGTGGGAACGGAGTACTTAAAAGTGGCAGATGACCTGTACAAGTTAGCCAAAGCATTCATTCATATTAAGAAACACTGATTAAAGGAATACCCTGAGGAGAATGAATTTATGAGAACAGGCTTCCAGGGTGAAAATGGAAGGGATAGAGATGCAGTTTGGTTTCAGTTTATAATCATTCAGTTAATTACTGGAGCCATGAGAAAAGAGACATAAGTAGGTGAGGATGTTGCCATTGAAACAACTTCTCTTCCCTTTCTTCTACTATGTGCAGTCAATAGGACCTCAGCCCTGAGCCCTGGAAGTCAGAAGTGAAAGAAAGACAAATAATTGCTCATGTCATCTGTGCATGGAGGTGTGTAGTGATGAGCAACTTGCTGGATTTTCTGGTACTTCTTTAACATATTTTTGTGCATTTTCTTCATAAATCAAAGAGATGCTTTAAAAGTTCTAATACTTGGACAACTAAGTTGTGTTTCCAACTCTGCCTTTTCCCAAAGGGTCGCAAAAATCCGTAGACATAAGCCCCAGATTTTGGTTTGGAAAATCATGCTGCATTTTGTCTTTATGTTTGGGCTGCTTCTGAGTTCATAAATATTTTGTGCCTGAATGAAATGTAAAACTGCTTCCACTATAATATATGTGAAAAATGTCCAGTTTCCTAATAGTAGAAGCCAACACATTTTCTTTTGTGAGTTTCTGTCTCCTACAGAAAACATAAGATGGAGGGCTTTTAGATTAAAAGTAATAGAATTTTGATATCTGTTCCTGCCTGTGTCAGAATTTTTCACAGTTTAGAACTGTATTTCAAGAGCTAAAGGAATGTATATCTAAAATGCTTACAAGCATCAGAAATTAATGGAAATTATTTCAAATTAATTAAAAATCATAATTTCTATATGGAATAATTTTATCTCTCATGTTCTATGCTGTAGATTCTAAAAGAAAAATAAAAAACTTGCATTTCTTGAACATTCATATATGGTTTTAGAGTGATACATCTAGGAAAATAGATTGGTACCATTGAGGCCTATTGTTAGATGTGTTGGTTTATTTTTAATGCTTGATGGCTATATAGCAATTATATTTTTTATGTGATGAGCAAGTATATATAGGAAAGTAATAAAAGGAATATCATTATAATATTTCTTTCTTTAAAAAATAGGAAGGTATTTCTCGAGGTCAAAACTCAACCAACCTTTGCGGCCAAATTTGTTGGTATATAAAGGCTAACTTTATACTTTAAAATGTGGACATAATAAAATGTGATTGTAGAATTATGAGATTGATTTTCATGTGTGACTTCTGAAAACTTTTTTTACTACTTTACAGTTATCTGTCTCATGCAGAATCTCATTTCACCCTCATTTAAAAAATTAAGTGTAATGTCGCTTGTTTTTGTGATTTCCCCTGAACACTCATAGTTTCTAAAGACTTACTTATTGCTTATCAATTATCCATGTTATAAACACGTGGGTACTTACGTCTTCATGGTTTATGCTCCTCTTGTCTACAATTTCCTTTATCCTCTTGGGTTGTTCTCTTGCTGATTCATAGTCTCTTTGCTAACACAAAGTCTTTATTTCTGTGTTAGTAAATCTGTATTGAGGTTTATTCCCTGACTTTTTTTTTTTTTTTTTTTTTAAAACAAGGCTCTTGTTCTTTCTGAGCCACCCTCTTGCCTGCTTATTTTAGCCCTTATGTTCTTAACCTCTAGGCTTCAAATGTCTTTCTCAGAGGCATGTTAAGAAAATAGGAGCTTTGTTTCCATGGATAGCCTTATCACAGGCTTAGCTGAGGACAGAGACAAGGTATGGCCTTGGAGGACTAAGTTCTAACCTGGATGCTTGCCTTTCCATCTGCCTAGTCAGGAAAAGGAAACTTAGTGAAGGAACCTAGTTGGAGTAGTTAGGGAGCTTTTCTTTTTTTTTTTTTCTTTGAGATCGTGTCTTGCTCTGTTACCCAGGCTGGAGTGCGGTGGCACTGTCTTGGCTCACTGCAACCTCTGCCTCCTTAGTTCAAGCAATTCTCCTGCCTTAGCCTCCAGAGTAGTTGGGATTACAGGCGCCCACCACCATGCCTGGCTAATTTTTGTATTTTTAGTAGAGACAGATTTCACCATGTTGGCCAGGATGGCCTCGAATACCTTACCTCAGGTGATCTGTTGGCCTTGGCTTTCCAAAGTGCTGGGATTACAGGCATGAGCCACCACACCTGGCCAGTTAGGGAGCCTTTCTTTTCTTTTTTTAATGGACAGAGTCTTGCTCTGTCAGCCAGGCTGGAGTGCAGTGACACGATCTTGGCACCTCCGCCTCCTGGGTTCAAGTAATTCTCCTGCCTTGGCCTCCCAAGTAACTGGGATTATAGGCGCATGCCACCATGCCCAGCTAATTTTTGTAATTTTAGTTGAGCTGGGGTTACACCATGGTGGCCAGCTGGTCTCGATCTCTTGACCTCATGATCCTCCTGCCTTGGCCTCCCAAAGTGCTGGGATTATAGGTGTGAGCCACCGTGCCTGGCCAGGGAGTCTTTCAAACTGGATGGGCAGAATAGGGGAAAGCAAGTTGACCGAATAAATTGCTGTAACTTAGAAGGTTAGAAAATTTCTCTGGCTTTTGATAAAGCAACAACTACTATGGGTCTTTTTTTGGTATATATAAATAGATACATATATCTACATCTATCTATCTATATCTATAGCTTTTCGGGTGTTTGGCTGCATGGATGAATTATTATTTTATTTTCTATATTTTTTTTGAGATGGAGTCTCGCTCTGTCACCCAGGCTGGAGTACGGTGGTGCAATCTTGGCTCACTGCAGCCTCTGCTTCCTGGGTTCGAGCCATTCTCGTGCCTCAGCCTCCGGAGTAGCTGGGATTACAGGCACGTGTCCCCATGCCTGGCTAATTTTTGTATTTTTTAGTAGAGACGGGGTTTCACTATGTTGGCCAGGCTGTTGAACTCTTGGCCTCAACTGATCCACCTGCCTTGGCCTCCCAAAGTGCTGGGATTACAGGTGCGAGCCACTGTGCCTGGCAACTTGGATGAATTATATAGTGGTGAATTCTGAGATTTTAGTGTACCCATCACCTGAATAGTGTACGCTGTACCCAATATGTAGTTTTTATATCCCTCACCACTCTCCCCCAGTCTTTTCTAGCTACTGTTACTGTGGGCTCTAATGAACTGTGTTGTCTGCCCAGATGTCCTCTTGAATTCTTGGAATGCTATCCTCCGAGACTCCCAGATCCATAAACGACTCTTTCCCTTTGTTGACGTGCTCCTTAGTCTCTTGGTGTTTGACCTTGATATGACTTTGAATACCTGTCTGAAAACTCCCTTTGTACATAATCCCTGTGGATTTGAGTTGATTTTGTGCTGCGTTGACATAAAGCCAGGTAGGGAATGCCAGGGGTTTCTCTGTCCCCTCTACCTCCTGCCCCTTTCTCCTTCCCTGGAACTTTGTAATGGTTTTAAGCAAGGGTACTTTCTTGTAAAACACTCCTCCTGACACAGCCATTAGCTGAGCCTAATACTAGAAATTTCTTCTGAATTCATAGAAAGAAGAAAATCTGAAGTTTTACTTTGATCAGTATTTTGAAAAATTTTTGTACCTCTTTATGCTCTTTTGTGCTATAATTTAGTATGAAGTGACTTCTGATACAGCTCAAAATAATATGTTCTCAGTTATCTTAAAGTTGCTATACCAACATTTCATTGTGTTTTTCAAACCATACCTTGACTTTTGAGGGTTCCATCCATATATAGATTTTTGAGTCCGTCAGGACTAATCTGGTCATATTTTCTGATGGCCTCAAAGTGTCCGTTTAGATACAAGAAAGGATCACCAGTGTACCTGGTTACAAACATCGTCCCAACAGTTTTCTCTCTTGCGCCTTTAAGGACACCAGTTTCCTATCCCATGGTCAGTGCTGCTTCCCTTTTGGGCAATTTGGCCTAGATTTTTCCAGGACTCATTTCCAGGACACATTCCCTGGGAATGACCCAGTTATGGTTGTTCTCAAGACTCTTCCTGTAGTCTCATTTCATTCTCTCAAGCTTTAGATAGCTCCTCTTGCAGTTCTCACCAGGGACACCCAAAGCATTTCAGATCCCTCCCAGATAAGAAGTGTGTTAAGGTGGTATAGGAGACGCTGAATAAAGAGTGTGGCAGACCTTACAAATGAGCTGTCAACTGAAGTGGTTAGGCAGAGAGGAGGTGTTTAGGGACAAAGCCAAAGGCAAAGGAGATGATTCAGAGCTGCATTGTAGGTAGACCTTTCTGCAATGATTTTCCAAATGTGTACCGTGAGATTCTTCTTATGTCCTTGGTGGGTCTATGGGCGCTGGTGTCTTAACCTTCACTCCTTTCATTAGAATCATTCTGCTGCCACCTATTTTATATGTTGGGGTGCCATGTAAGATTTTATTTGAAGAAACAGTTTTATTGCTAAAGAAAGTTTGCAACCAGCTGGACCAGAGCAGTTTTCTGAGGCAATGAAAGGTTTGTTGCAATGACATTATGTAGGTTTCCTATGCAGGAACTGGCTCTGAAGACACTCATCTGCTATGAAAAAGAAGTAGCCCAAACCTAGAATAGCCCTTTCATGCTTCTAGAAGTCAGACAAGAAACTTCCCAAAGAATAATCTCTATAGTGATCTGTAATAAAATGTTATGATGCAACATATTGTGTTCGTTCTTTATTGCTCAATTGACTGTTGTAACAGGATGAAAGCAAACATGTGCTGAAACGTGTGCCTGAGCCTTGACTGCCGTTTCTTGAATGTAGTTCACATGTGCTTCCTTAAATAATTTTACAACAATAGACAAATGAATCCATTCTGATTAAGAAAAGGAGAGAAGTCTAGTGCGAATTACAGGCTTCTCCACTAATAATTATAGGAATTCCAAATAACATGTAAATGCTAATGGCAGACGTAAATAACTTAAAGTAGCATAAATAAACAACTTGGAGGTCTCTAAATTTGGTATATCACTTATTTGACCATATACTTTTTTTAATTCCAGTTTTTAAAAAACATAATAGAAAGTCCAGGCGGGGTGGCTCATGTCTGTAATCCCAGCACCTTGGAAGGCTGAGGTGGGCAGATCACTTGAGGTCAGGAGTTTGAGACCCAGCCTGGCCAACATGGTGAAACCCCATCTCTACTAAAAAATACAAAAATTAGCTGGGCGTGGTTGCGCAGGCCTTTAGTCCCAGCCACACGAGAGGCTGAGGCATGAGAATCACTTGAACCTGGGTGGCGGTGGTTTCAGTGAGCCCGAGATCACACCACTGCACTCCAACCTGGGTGACAGAGTGAGACTCCATCTCAAACAAACAAAAAAACCCCCAAAAAAACCCAAAAACAAACAATAGAAAAATAAAATTTTAATAAGTTTACAGAACTCTTTTTTTTTTTTTTTTTTTTGAGACGGAGTCTGGCTCTGTCGCCCAGGCTGGAGCACAGTGGCCGGATCTCAGCTCACTGCAAGCTCCGCCTCCCGGGTTTACGCCATTCTCCTGCCTCAGCCTCCCAAGTAGCTGGGACTACAGGCGCCCGCCTCATCGCCCGGCTAGTTTTTTGTATTTTTTAGTAGAGACGGGGTTTCACCGTATTAGCCAGGATGGTCTCGATCTCCCGAGCTCGTGATCCGCCCGTCTGGGCCTCCCAAAGTGCTGGGATTACAGGCTTGAGCCACCGCGCCCGGCCCCAGTTTACAGAACTCTTAAAGTATTTTCATGAATCCTGGAGTTTCACAGAATGCAAACTGAAAAGCACAGATTTAGTGCTTCTCCGAATAAAGACTGCAATGCTTGCTCTTTTATTATGCTTTATATTCATCCTCTTTAAGAGATGACCTTGGGCTTATTTTCTAAAAATGAATATGATCTAGGAGTTTCAACACACCTTTCTTAGAAATAGATGAAGTAGCAAAAAGATAAATAAGGGTATATCAGATCGAAAACCACAACTAACTAGTTTGACTAGAATGTATGTAATTTTGCATCCAGCTAACAGGGTGTACAGATTGTTTTCACATAATCATGGAACACTTATAAAACTTAATTCAGGTGGGGCATGGTGGCTCATGTCTGTCATTTCACCATTTTGGGAGGCTGAGATAGGACGATCACTTAAGCCCGGGAGTTCAAGACCAGCCTGGGCAGCAACATAGTGACACCTTGTCTCTACCAAAAAACTGAAAAAGAATTATCCATTTTTGGTGGTGCATACCTGTGATCCCAGCTACTTAGGAGGCTGAGATGGGAGGATTGCTTAAGCTGGGGAGGTCAAGGCTGCGGTGAGACATAATTGCGCCAGTGCGCTCCAGCCTGGGCAACAGAGTGAGACCCTGTCTCTAAATAAATAAACTTAATTCCTCTTAAATTCCCCCAAATTCGATGTTATGCAGACCACATTTAGCAATCACAGTGCAATAAAATTAGAGATGGACAACAGTAATAGCAAAAAAGCCAACTGTAATCTGACAGGCTGAGTTAGAAACTGGCTGGATGAGTGTGCGTTGTTGTTCTTCAGTCCTTTTGCATAAGTAAACACAAGTCACACCCCATTCTATAAACAGCTGCTGATAGAAATGCAGTCAGTTCTGAGACTCTGCATACTGAATAATAGGTGAAATAAGGAAAGACTTTGAGAAGCAATAAGAAGTATATTTGATTTGACCTTGTCCATTAGGTGAGTTTCCTTTTTTTTTTTGGTTCAGTTACTAAAGAATATGATATTTAGGGAACATTTAAACATGTGTTGTAAATATATATTAATGGAGACAGTAGACTTGACAAAAATAAAAAAGACCTGTGTATAGCTGGCTGTCTACAGCGTACTGACAGCAAATGGAAGAAGCTAAGAATCCTGGCATCATTGGTTTAGTGGTATTAAAACATCAGGAAAAGCCTTGATTTTTCTGAGCCTAGTTTACTGTTTTTAAAAGAACTAAGTTGGGATATAATAAACATATTTATAGATACTAATGTTTTAAACGCGTGACCTGTTTGTATCAGAATGCTACCTTTTCATTAACATTATGGTAAAGCCCAAACTGGCATAGTACTAAGAAGCACTGGGGTTTCCAGAATGGCTTTTTTCCCAGACTTTACAGGGGAAAAACTCTTCCTGATTGGAAAAGTGGGAGTCCCTGAAGACACAGCAGCATTATGAATTTATTGAGGAGGGTTGCACACCTTGAAGTTCACATAGCAACTCAGTGTGTAACAAGAAAAGCACTGGCATTGTTAGTTTCATGTCACTTTTTGCACATGCAAACTGAAGTTGGCAACAGTACCTGGAGATGAGGGACAGGAAAGCCAGAAGAGGAAAAAGACTAAAAGTAGAGAGGCTATGGCACCCAGATGATGGTTGGAAGTGAGGCTGTTGGAACACAGCATGGGGTGTGGTAGGGTGGATGTTTGACTATGGAAATGAAAATCAGCTGTGAAGAGATGGAAGTCCTGTGTGCTTTAGCATGCAACCATGTACCTGAAGAACATATGCCTGTGGGCAGAGAATGTATCTGCTTAAATGTGGTTACTGCCTGTAGTCAGGACGTGGTGCTGTGCGCCTGTAGTCCCAGCTGCTCGGGAGGCTGAGGCTGGAGAATGGCGTGAACCCCGGAGGTGGAGCTTGCGGTGAGCTGAGACTGCACCACTGCACTCCAGCCTGGGCAACAGAGCGTGACTCTGTCTCAAAAAAAAAAAAAAATGTGGTTAGTGAGGGTGAGGGTGTGGGGTAGGCAGGACAAGGGAGGTGTGAAGCCATACCCGGTGCCTCTTAGTAGTCTTTTTAAGTATCTATGTGCCAAACTGATGGTACTCATATTCTCATTTTTTAAAAAGTCAATGATAAATGAGCCCCTCTCTTCCCCAGTTACTGTCAACTCGTGGACATTTGTCTAATTGTTTTTATTATTTGGACAGTCATCTTTAACAGGTCTGGCTGCTTCTAATTCAATATTTTTCTTAGAAGGAAAGAAGCATCATTGCTCCTTCAGAAAGCAAAGGGTTTGCTTTTTGAATTGGTGTGTTTCCCTAACAGATTAACATCTTTCCTGTGTTGCAGCAAACAAAAAACTTGAGGAAGGTGAGATGCAAGAGGGAGTCAGTCTGTGTTGGTCGAAGGTTTTCCATGCACGTTTCATGTTGCAGGAAGATGAGTCTTGGCAGATTCCTTGACACTGTTTTTAGGTCTGCGTTTTGCAACTTGGAAATTCTCTTTGCAATGTGAAGTCCTTTGAGTGCTGATTTTTTTTTTTTTTTGAATGCTATCTGATTTGTAATTCTCTCAGTCCTGGCTGTGCTGTCATTTCTATTTTTTTCTGCCTTTGAGCCTTGAGCCCACGAGTTTGGTGGCACTCTGAGATAACCAAAGCTCTGCATTTTACCTCTTCAGAGCTTGTTAATACCACAATTCCCTGTACTTACCAGTTGGGCTTGCAGATGTTTCACCTTCCAGGTAGCTTAAGTTGTTCCTTCTTTTTCATTTTCAGGAAATATTTCCACTCCATCCTTTGATAGCTTTATGAAGTCTCAGTGTCATCCTGAAGGTAGAGTGGAAAAACCACCAGGCTCAGTGCTCAAGCCTGATTTCAGCCTTAATCTGTCATAATCATAAGAATAGCTATGGTTCATTGATCTTCATTAGGCATTTTGCTGCTCACTTTATACAGGTAGGAGGTGGTGTACTGTTATTTGAATTTAGGAGAACTTGACTCCGAAGTCTGTGTTTCATTGTCTTCTATGTGCTCACAAAAAGCAACCACTCAGTGGGAGCATACTTCATAGATTTTGCACTCCTTCCAAATTCTTGGAGGCTGCTTGCTTCTTGGTGGTGGTAAGAGGCATGTTTAGCTATGGGTTGAGCAGACTATTGCAGTGTTGTGTGGTTGTGTCCATTCTGAGACTGCTGTCACATTATTTGAGATATTACTAAGCAAACCAAACAGCCACACCTGTTTCCACTGTATTGCCTATGTTTTACCAATGGCATATATTCTATGTTTGCTTTTCTTTTCTATTACCCTATATCTATAAAGCAAGAGGTACTTGTCACAAACTGTAAGTCCTATAAGACCCAGTGTTTTGATGCATTTACTTTCCATAAATCTCTATAAACATTCATATTCTGATCCTGGAAGAGCCTTGGGCAACAAATAATGTCTTTTGGGTAAATGAGTCAATGGTTTCCATAAATTTAAAAAAAAAGCCGATATCTCATTTGAGTCATTGACATTGGTCTTCCACAACCTTTTCTGCTTTCAGGAATCATTTCAATGCCCTCTTGTTTCCTAACATATAGTTGTTTGTGTTATTTGCCTACTGGGTTATGTTGGTCACCCACTGAGGTGATGGTAACATTTCAGAAATAGTTCATGGGTTTCTGGGCTATGACTGTTTACTTTTTCTTCATCGTGGTCTTTCTCTTTAAGAAAAATTATGAACATGTGGAAGATGCTTTTAAAAATGAGGTATGTTATATATATGTGTATATACATGTGTATATGTACATTACATGTAACTCCCGGGTTCAAGTAATTCTCTGCCTCAGTCTCCTGAGTAGCTGGGACTACAGGCTAATTTTTTTGTATTGTTAGTAAAGTCAGGGTTTTGCCATGTTGGTTTTGAACTCCTGACCTCAAGTGATCCGCCTGCCTTGGCCTCCCAAAGTGCTGGGGTTACAGGCATGAGCCACCATGCCCGACCTAGAAATGGATATTTAATTCAACACTATTTGCAGATAATTTTATTTTTTGTCTGAAGAACTTGCTATACTGGAATATCACCATCTGCTAGAAGCTGGTCTAGCAGTTTTCTAGCATTTGGTCTAAAAGTTTTCACTTTGTTTAAATGAGGGAAATGGAATATTCCTATGTAGCAGGTGCATTTGTAAATATTAAGCCAAATGCTGTACACCTTAAAATCTCAACAGTTTCTAGCTGTGAACTTCTCTGCTGCCTCAACATCACTGTTAAGGATGGACTTATGTTATTATTATAAAACACTGTACTGATAGGAATGCACTTATGAATCTTAGGTTATAGGTGAATATAAAATGCAGTTATCTAATATTCTGAATTTAGATAAAATCAAACTCATCTTTTAATAAGAAACAAGGAAAAATCATATTCCTGTTTCCTTCTACTTTTCAAAGGTGTTAGATTTCCACTTCTCTACGCCTGAGATTTTGCACAAACAAGACAAGCTCTTTGTTTATAACGTCATTTTTTCCACTCTTGACATATTAGGGAGGGCAGGACCATATCTACACACATCTAGACCAGAAGTTGAGATGAGTAAACTGCACAGAAGACATAGGCTGTCTCCACTTATGGAAATGGGGTTCCTGCTATTGGGCACTATGCATCTTGCTTTTGAAGTGAAAGTAGCTGTGTTTCACCTCAGGGTGTAGGAATTGTAATGGGCTGTGAGAGTTGTGGCCAGGGCTCATTTGGTAAATACAAGTTGTCCCTACTCAAATATCTTGGTACATTATAAAATGCCTCTTCTATCCTGCCTCATGCCACGTGACTTCTCTTCCTTGCTTTTGGTGTCTCTGTTATGTGTTCCCTTCCAGAATGCCACGTATGGGTCCACAGTGGCATCGTTAAAAACAAAACAAACAAACAAAAAACCAAGAAAAGCCTACTGCTTTTAACGTTAAACATAAAAGCACTGATAAGCTTTATAATTCTATGCCAGTCATTTGTATATGAACATTTTCTCCAAACGAATCCCTGGACAAGGGGCTGTTAAATTATATGAAAGAACATGTGGTGTTGTAATTCACATAAATGCTGATGTTCTGTGCTACCCGAAAAGTGATAGTTGTATTCACCTGCTCCTGTTTCTCTGCAAAAATAATTTTACGCTGCAAGAACTGAAGTCCATAAGCTACCTGGGAACACTCGAATATTTTATTAACCATTCTAAAAAATACAAAATATTTTCAGATAAAGCATTCTTTATAATATACCTTATGTTTCTCTTTCTAAATATTTCTCCTCTTGAGCTCAGGAGTTTGAGACTAGCCTGGGCAACACAGGGAGACCTCATCTTCCCACCTACAAAAAAAAAAAAAAGCTGGGCATGGTGTATGGTTTTGTGCACTGCTGTGATCTCAGCTGCGTGGGAGGCTGTGACAGGAGGATCACATGAGCCCAGGAGGTTGAGGCTGTCTCTTTATTCTCTACTGAGCTTCACGTGTTTTTGTTTGTTTGTTTTGTTTTGTTTGTTTGTTGGCTTGGTTTTTGAGATGGAGACTCCCTCTGTCTCCCAGGCTGGAACGCAGTGGTGCCATCTCTGCTCACTGCAACCTCCACCTCCCAGGTTCAGGTGATTATCCTGCCTCAACCTCCCTGAGTAGCTGGGATTACAGGCACCCATCACCATGCCCAGCCATTTGTATTTTTGTATTTTTAGTAGAGACGGGGTTTCACCATGTTGACCAGGCTGGTCTCAAACTCCTGACCTCAAGTGATCCGCCCATCTCAGCCTCCCAAAGTGCTGGGATTACAGGTGTGAGCCACCATACCCGTCTGAGCTTCACATTTTTATTCCTTTTGCATGTTTATTCCTTTTGCATCTTTGTGAAACATCTGACTTGGGATATGAATTTTGATGTCATGTTGTGTTATATTTATGAGAGAAGCTTAAAATGTTCAGAAAGATTGGCTTATTTGAAAACCCAAAGGCAGGTATAGTCATTGGGAGAAGTTAGACTGGGGCATGGCTAAAACCATAAGGTCTAAGGTAGGCAAGGAGTAAGAGATACATTTTCCACATTGAGTATAACTGAGTTGGATCCCCATTGTACGCTGGCACCCAGCATATACTAAGCATTCAATCAATATTTATTGAATGAAGGAAAAAGATAGAGGGTCAGAAGTATCCTTACAGAGACATGATGTCAGAGAAAATAAAGTCTCGCTGTGTTGCCCAGGCTGTAGAGCAATGGCGCGATCTCGATGTGATTCTCCTGCCTCAGCCTCCAAAGAAGCTGGAATTACAGGTGCCCGCCACCACGCCCAGCTAATTTTTTGTATTTTTAGTAGAGATGGGGTTTCACCATGTTGGCCAGGCTGGTCTGGAACTCCTTACTTTAGGTAATCCACCCCACTTGGCCTCCCAAAGTGCTGGGATTACAGGTATGAGCTGCTGCACCCAGCCTAAAATAATCTTATTTGAGAGGAAAATACTAAGGGACTGAGCAATTCTACAGGGAAATGGAAAATTTCATGATTACTCTGCTTGCTTTTCATTTTGAAACCATGGGAAAGAAAGATGATTTATGGGATATGGTACAAGTATCAAGAAGAGTTTTTTGTTGTTGTTGTTTTGTTTTTTTCTTGGATTTGCAATGACCAACAAGAAGCAGACAAGCTCCCAATTTATGACTTCTCTCCTTGGCAGAGCTCATCAGGAGGAAGGGCTTCTTGACAGAGGGACTCTGGGGACAGAAGTACAGATCCCTCAACCCAACCTCTGTAACAGCCCAAGCCTTAATCGTAAAGCAGTTTATCACTGCTATAACTGCTGGCACTGAAGAAAACTTTTGCTTCTTGAATTCAAGAAGCTATAACTGAGGTTTCTCGCTCTGAAGGAAGGAATACAGACAGACGAAAAAATACGCATACATGACTGAAATTTAGGAGACTTGAGATCTAGACTAGCCCCATATCTAACTGGTTTATTTCAGACTATTCATTTGCCTTCTCTGGGTTTCAGTTTCCTCTTCTGGAAATTAGAGCATTCAACTGATGGGTACTTCTAGGTCTGAAATTACCAAAAACCACCCAGATACAACTCATTCTTAGATTGGAATGCCAAAGTAGATTTTGTGATGGGTAGGGCACCCCAAAGTCATTGTATTTACATTGAATTTCTTTCTATGATTTTTCTGAAGGTTCAGGTACTGGTTACATTAAGAGTAGGCTATAAAATTGCATGCCTTGCTAATAAAGAACTTGGTGAAACTATTAGTAGTATTGTTAATAAGTTTCAATTATTGAACACTTAGCACAGGGCAAACAATGTGCCAAAAGCTTTCTGTGGGTTATCTCACTTAGTCCTTAAAACAACTCAGTAAGATTAGTACTGTTATTATCTCCATTTTACAGTTGAAAGAATAAGGCTTAGTTTAAAAAACTTGGATCAGGTCCTACAAAGTAGAAAAGTCAGAATCTGAACTCAAGCCTATTTGCCATCACACTGAGAAAACATCACTCTCTATATAGTATGAGTCTTGTCCAGACATGAAGTTCCTTTTAAGGATAATGAGCAGATAAAATAAAATCAAGTATATTTATTACATGTAGTTGTTCAGTTAATATTATTCCTCCCCTTTCTTTTGTTCTGCACTAAATATGAGTAATAGAGGGAAAATTTGGCTTTCAAAAGATGGCTGACCTGTCTGGAGTAGTTTTAGAATGATTCTTCCTAATAGTAGGGGATCCTAAGGTTGGAGTCTATGATTGACTTTAATATGACACGTCATGGAAAATCCAGGCTGTGATATGTCTGTGTGTGTGTGTAGGAGAGACAGAAAGAGAGGGAGAAATAGAACTAGATATTTTCCCTTTGCTCTTAACTAAATCTACTCTCTTCTATCTTGTTTCCTAAAAAACGCTTAAAAAGTATTTTTGAAAACACTTAAAATTTTTTTAAGTGCTTTTTTCCTTCAACTTTTATTTTAAGTTCGGGGGTACATGTGCAGTTATTTTTATTTATTAAAAAATTTTATTTAAAGATGGGATGTTAATCTGTTGCCCAGGCTGCTGTGTAGTGATGTGATCATATCTTACTGCAGCCTTGAACTCCTGAGCTTAAGCAATCCTCCTGCCTCAGCCTCCCAAGCAAGTAGCTAGAACTACAGGCTAATGCTACCACACCTGCCTAATTATATATATATATTTTAAGAGATAGGTCTTACTAGTCGCCTGGGCTAGTCTTGAACTCCTGACCTCAAGCTATCCTTTTGCCTCAGCCTCCTCAGTCACTGGTATTACAGGTGAAAATATGTTTTATTTTAAAAATAAGGAAGATGATAGACTTTCTCTCACTGGGCAATTAACACCACATAGTACATGTTGAGGAAGTGGGTGTTCCTTGCTTTCTATTGTTAATCTGATGATAGTGAGGGTGGAGAGCACTTTGAAAAAATATTTGTATAAGGAGGAGAGAGAGAAGTGAGCTGAATAAGAAAGTCTTTTGCGTATCCCAAATTAAGGTCGTTCTTGGCTTTTTAGAAGACATTTCCTTGAGGTAGACAGCACTTTTTTGAAGAAGGTACAGAGTTTAAATATGTAACCTTGGCTTCAAATACTCTTAGCACATCCTTATTTTTAAAAATTAATTTTCAGTTTAGGGGCTCAGTGTACTTTCTTATACTTCTAGGAAAGAAAAGATCATTGCCTGCATATTGACCCTTGGAAGCCAGATTGCTGGATGCTGCTGCTGCTCATAGCAGCTAATACTTACATAGGACTTACTATATGTGCTGTCCACTGTTCCAAACTTTATGTGTATACCCTAGCTCAATCCTCACAATAGCCCTCAGAAATAGCTTTATTATTGTGCTTCATTAAGTCTAAAATATATTGATGATGCATTCTTGACCTTGCTAGAAGATGCTAACAAAAGACTTTCACACAACTGTATCTCTAGTGACACCTGATTTATAATAGCAATTGCAAGATGTCTTGGGTTGTAAGACTGAAATGTAAGATGCACCCCAGTTTTAAAGAAGTTAAAATAAGAAAGCATGTTAGAATTGATAAAATAGAATCTCATTCCTGTTTTACAGACGAGGAGCCCAAGACAAAAGAGATTAAATAAATTTTCGAAAGTTACGTGACTGGACTCAAATACAGGTGGCTTGGTTGTAGAGTTTCTGCCTTTAACCTCCATGTTTTTCTCCTGTCAACAATACACTGGAATTGAGCCTATGCTAATATGTGGGTAGACTGGCCAAGACCCAGTTACTTATGCCCTCGTTGCGGCACTCATGATAGAACAGCCCCAGATCTTTCTGAGGGAGACAGTGTATATGCTATGTACAACCTGCCTCTAGGGCAGTGATGAGGATTGTTGTACTAATGTGTGTAAAGTGCTTGACATGTGGGCATCTGACCTAGGCTTCAGATACATTTTCAACAAGAGAGTGTCACAGGGAAGTCCTTCTGAAATGGCTTCCCAAACCTCAGTAGGCTGGAGTACAAGCAGGAAATGGTGAGTGTACAATGTTGTTTGGGTGCCACCAATGTCAAATTCTGGTACTATGTGTTCTCACTGTTTCCCTTTGTCCTCTGAAATGCCGACACAAAAATCATTTACATTATTAGATTTCTGTATTTGAGGAGTGGAGTATTTTCTTCCTGGAAAACAGGCCCTAGGAATACCACTCAGGACTTGAGTAATAAATTAAAAAAAATTATTTATATGAAAATCTACCATCAATTGAGACTTAACATGAAGTTGTCTTCACCTAGTAGTGATAAGTAGTGATGAGAAAACCAGGTATGGGATTGCAAGATGGAGTTGGGAGTATAGTCTGCTATGGACTAGAATGATTTTCTGCTGAAAGATGGGGTAATTCCATTAACTCCAGGCTTTCACTAATTGGACTGCAAGCTCAGATAAGAAGGCTGCCACCCTGAACACCATGCCCAAACCTTGAAAGATCTGTTATTTTGAAAACCTGCCTGCCCCCAACTCCCTTTATTTCTCTGAAATTTCCTTATTCTTTGGAATTCTGGTCTCTGTTAACCCAGACCAGCCTGGTCAGTGTGATCAATTTTGGACAAACTCTAGACAGCATCCAAATTTGCTGAAGGTTTTCCCCAGTTGAAGTCTTCATTGCTGGGTCATGGGTGAATGTTTTTCTGCCGGGTCTTTGAGGTAAGATGGGAGATGAATTCTCAACCCAGGAAGCCTGTGTCACTCATCACATCTTTCCCTGTTATGTCGTCATCTCCTATGCCAGTGCTCCTTTCTCCCAATCCTTTACTGTCCTCGAACACATACATGCTGTTCGAGTGTGGCGATACAGTATGTAATGGTGGAGATACATTTTTGGATACAGAATACCTACAAATGAGGTAATTTAAAAATAGAATTTGAAGTTTGTTGGTTTGGCACAAGTTTTAAGCACCACACTGTTGTTTTTGGTGCTTCCGATTGTCATTTTACATTTCTAGTTTTGAACTGTTGGGACATCTGAAATTAATTTGAAACATTTCAGACTGTTTTGAACCAGTCTATATCAGTCTAAACAAGTAAGAACAATTTTATAGATAACTGTAGTTATCAAACTAGTTTCCAGCAGTTTAATAGAGTTTGAGCAAGTGTGACTCAGTTGAAAGTAGATTTAATTTGTCAGCAGAGTTTGATCCAGTAAAATATACTCAGAACCAACTAAAACTTATAGGAGCCTGTCAGAACCTGCATGTCCAAGTCAGAGCCTATTTGAGCTAGCTAAAACCAGTCTGAAGCAATTAAAGCTAATTACAATGAGACTCCAATAATTTTGGTTAGATATATCAGGTTTTAACCAGAGTCAGAAAGTAGTTTTGTAGGAGAACCTCTTTTAACTCACCCTAAAATAATAGGAACAAGATTCTTTTGAACAACTATGAACTTGCTGAAATGGATGGGTGTATTTTATATGGATTTGAACCTGTTTTCAAGTTGATCAGAACTCTTTTGAAATAAACATATCTTTATTAAATGAATTGCAAATGGTTAGAACCAGCTAAAAAAGATCAGAATTAGTTTGAAAGTGATCTTTGTTAACTCAGCCGACCACTTTGAACCAGTGAGCAATACTTTGTGCTAGAAAAACATGTTTTAAGCTGGCCAGAGTCAATTTGAAAATTGTTCTAGGTCTTCAGACTCAGTCTGAATGTCCACAATGGAGACAATAAGTGAGCTAACAGTTAAGTACCCAGTATATGCCAACCATTGTGCTGGGCATTCCATAAACAGTATCTCATTGAATCCTCAGAACAATGGTGTGAGGTGTAGTATGTATTCTTTTTTATAGAACAGAAACCTGGAAATCTAAGGCTCAGAGACATCCAAGTAATTGGTATCTGGGAGATTTGGGATTTCAAACCCAGCTCTGCTTGATTTTATGAGTTTCCTATTAGGTTACCTTGTAAAATACCATACTAGTGGTCACTTTAAAGCCCAATATTGCATTTGTAACAAAAATGAGTAATGGACATGAAGCTTGGGGTAGAACAGACATTGGACTTGGAACTAGGAGATCTAGATTCCAGATTGTGCAAATCAGTCTGCTTCTCTGGGTTCTGTTTTATCCTTTAGAAAACTGAACCCAGAGAGTGGAAGGTCTGAACATTTATTTTCAGATCAAGAAAGCAGATAATTGTCTTAAAGATACAATCTGAAAAGTGCGAACTATGATTAATATTGATGGTGGTATCTATACTTTCAGTTTGCGGTATTTGGTTTGTTAATAGTCCCTTTATGATTACTTGGTCACTATTGCTATTGCGAATAGAAAACAAAACTCATGAAGATCACTTGTAGACTTACATGTGTGATTATCCATGGAAATGAAACACATTAAAGATAGTTTTAAGTCTTTGAATTCCACTTAAGTGGGTTTAGAGAATTCTAGAATATGATGCCATTAGTGACAGCATTTTTTCATGTACCTTAAGTGATATAAAAAACATAGTTATACCAACTTTTTTTTTCAAATTAAAAATAAAGAGGAAATAAGGTAGCCACAGTGTCTTCTTGCATCATTCTCACTGCAGGATCGGTATTGTTTTCTGCTGCTCCATTCAGTTTGAGGGGAAGCCCCCAAATGAGTCAACATTATCTGGACTTGCTTTTCAATTCTTAGCTCTTATTTCCATTAACTTAGAGCCAGGTGTGATGCTGTGATGTGACATGCCATAATGTTGACGTCCAAGTTGTCGGTTTTTGGAGAGGAATTCTGTTATATGTCATTAATACTGGTGACCTACACTTGCAAATACCCAACTATAAAGATAGGTAAGGCATCATCTGTGAAGTGTCACTCTTTATGGTGTGCAAATAGAATTTTGAATGTTTGTAGAGGCTCTGCCCTTATCCATGGGCTGACCATACCTGAAACATGAGGTTGCAGATCTGCACTGAAGGACTCTGAGGAAACACCCTGCAGTGGCTCTTGGGGCTCAGCATTCAGGAGTTTTCAGCATAAGGTGAGTCACCAAGTTGAAGATAGGGTAAGGGAGGCAACATTGAAAACCAGTCAGTATTCTTGTCTGAGTTTTTATTAATTTTATGGATACATAGAAATAGTCCTATAGGAAGCACTGAGTATGGCAGCCAAGTTTCTGGATATGGGGCTGGGTAAAAAGGAGATAATGCCAGGACTCAGTAGCATCTAATGCAGGACATCAGGCATGTATATAGATAGATAAATATGTATGTTTTTGAATAGTCATGTAGAGTTGTCAGTGTTAATGAGATAGTTATTTTTATGATTTTCAGGAGAGTTTGTTGGCATTGGGGAGAATGGAGAGAGGTTGGTTAATGTGTACAAGCATACGGTTAGATGGAAATAATAAGTTCTAATGTTCAACAGTAGACTAGGGTGACTATAGTTAACAAAAATGTATTGTGTATTTCAAAATAGCTAGAAGAGAGTACTTGAAATGTTCTCAATGCATAGAAATGATAAATACTCGAGGTAATAAATACCCTAAATACCTTGATCATTACATTCTGTGCATGTAACATTGTGCTGATGTGATCATTACATTCTATGCATGTAACAAAATATTACATGTACCCCATAAAAATGTACAAATATTATGTATCAATAATATTTTAATAAAAAAGTCAACCTTCCCTGGAGAGAGATCCCATTTCTAGTTGGACTGATATTTTGGTTTTGAATCTATTTAGAGGGTAAAAACAAATCATGAAAAGTGCTGATTGCAAAGAACCAAAAATAGCCATGGTTAGGTATTGCTGATATAAATGAATTTTTCTTCCTTAAGGTGGACTTTTGTTTTAGTCAGTATTGAAGAGCTGAATTTTTAGCAGTTCTTGATAGAATACCCAGGTAAATATAGGTAAGCGAGCCCTTGGTTGTGGGACTATGGTCTGTGAGCAGTGACTGTTTAAATGTGGAACTCAGTTCCCAAGTGAGCAGTGATATTCCAAAGAAGTCTGACATAACATGTAGTATATATTAATAGTAATATGTAAGGAAGCAGGGAGTAAATTTACTTGTGAAATAACAGTGTCTTTGAAGGAACTGTAATAACATGTGAAAATGAATAGAATAAATGAAATTGCCTAGATGTCCATGTAAAAAGAGAGAAAAGGCAAGGTTCTAGCACTAGGAGACTTTGTTTCTTTTTTTTTTTTTTAATTTCCATAGGTTTTTGGGGGAACAGGTGGTGTTTGGTTACAGGAATAAGTTCTTTAGTGGTGATTTCTGAGATTTTGAAGGACCCATCACCCAAGCAGTGTACACTGTATTCAATCTGTAGTCTTTTATCCCTCACCCCCCTCCCACTCTTTCCCCCGAGTCCCCAAAGTCCATTGTATTATTCTTATGCCTTTACATCCTCATAGCTTCACTCCTATTTATGAGTGAGAACATATGATGTTTGGTTTTCCATTCCTGAGTTACTTCACTTAGAATAATGGTCTTCAATTCCATCCAGATTTCTGTGAATGCCATCATTTCATTCCTTTTTGTGGCTGAGTAGTGTTCCATGGTGTGTGTGTGTATATGTATATGTATATGTATGTGTGTGTATATGTATATGTATGTGTGTGTGTATATGTGTGTGTGTGTGTGCATATATATCTGTGTGTGTGTGTGTGTGTGTGTGTGTATATATCTCTCTCTCACAATTTCTTTATCTACTCATTGATTGGTGAGCATTTGGACTGGTTCCTTATTTTTGCAATTGCAAATTGTAGCACTAGGAGACTTTGAAAAAGGAGGGGAAATTGGAACCACTTGTACTCTAACAATTACTGTTATTCCTTATAACATTCTCCTTCCTCTATTTTTCTTGTATTAGTTTTTATTCTATATAGTCTGCAGATAAGACTTAGTGACTGTTACTTTCTTGTTGATTATCATTCTCACTTGGAATTTTTGTCCTTTTTTGGTACTATAATATGTATGTTTTTATTTTTATTTTTATTTATTTTTTTATTTTGAGACGGAGTTTCGCTCTTGTTGCCCAGGCTGGAGTGCAATGGCGCAATCTCGGCTCACCACAACCTCTACCTCCCGGGTTCAAGCGATTCTCCTGCTTCAGCCTCCCGAGTAGCTGGGATTATAGGGATGCACCACCACGCCCGGCTAATTTTTGTATTTTGTAGAGATGGGGTTTCTCCATGTTGGTCAGGCTGGTGTCGAACTCCCGACTTTCGGTGATCCGCCTGCCTTGGCCTCCCAAAGTGCTGGGATTACATATATGTTAAATTAAAACTACACTGTTAATTACTATTTCAATAGCTTCTCATCTAGCTAGTTATTGGGTCTTCAAGGATGGTGACCAATATGTATGTAACCCTCTTTTCATACAACCTGTAGACATACAGGTTAACATTAGGTGTTAAGCTGAATATTGTCGTCATTTTTTTAATGGATAATTAATGTTTTCTAATGGATTTTAATTAAAAAAATTTGTGTGTATTTTACAGGTGAACCACTGAGTTCTTCATTATGTCTGATGGAGATTATGATTACCTCATCAAGTTTTTAGCTTTGGGAGACTCTGGCGTAGGGAAGACCAGTGTACTTTACCAATATACAGATGGTAAATTTAACTCCAAATTTATCACAACAGTGGGCATTGATTTCAGGGAAAAGAGAGTGGTAAGTTCTGTATCCTTCTGTGTAAAAATGTAATCTTTGAGTCAACATTTGCTGGTCTGTTTAGTTTACTTTGTAGGAATTAGGAGGACAAAGGTCGGGATCTGAAATTAAAAGGTACGTAGGAAAGTGAGTTGTATTCAATCCAGGCAACATGATTGAAAAGGTTGTGCTGACAACACTTCATATAAAACCAGGCAGACAAAGTGGAAGACAGTTCTTTAAAATGTCACCTTGGTGCTCTTTTGGCTTGTATCTTCCCTTCTGGACTCCAACAGTTATTTGTCTTGAAGCCTGCCAGCCACTTTGCCCCTCATACTCTTGTTTTATGAGCTGTATCTTCCACCTTTGGTATCTTATTATTTTTAATGGGATTTCTCCTAATAAAGTCTCAGCAATTCCGCATGGAATACTAACTGGCAGAACTCATCACTGCTGCCGGGAGGGTGAGGTTGGAGTAGGAATGGGGAATGCCAGTAGTGAATGTGATGTTCTGCAAAATGTTAAAGAGAGAAGCTTTTATTTACTTATTTTTTTAAGGACTTTAAGACTGAAAGTTATTCTAGTGTTGGAGGGGAAGGCAGAAGGTCATTGTGTCACAGTTGCAGATGAGGAAAGACGGCCTTCTCCTTAGATTACATTTGTTGCTGAAAAATCCATTGTTAGCATGAAGCAGGTAAACAAGTGGTCAGGAAATTAATGACAAAGGTCCTTTAATGGATCATATTCTGTCAGGGGGAAAGGTTCCTGGCTTTTAGGACAGAAGAACGTTCTCTTTTGCCCATTCTAGGTCTTTTATTCTACTACCAGAGAGTCTTATAGAGATTAAGACCCACTGAATAACAATAGGGCCCTAATGAAATTTTTAATATTGACGTATAGTTGATAGAATCTGTATATATGTATGTGATTATTTTTGTTGGTTACTTATTTTATAACTTAAAAAATAGATTTGTTGAGATATAATTCACAAAAAAAGGAAATCCATCCATCTAAAGTATAAAAATTGAGTGGTTTTTAGTATATTTGGAGTTGTGTGGCTATCACAGCCATTGAATTTTAGGATAGTTTCATACCTCATACCTATTAGCAGACATTCCTCTTTCTACCTCCCCTTAGCCACCATGAATTTTCTATCTGGCTTCTGCACACATCATATAAATGGAATAATATATGGCCTTTTGTGTCTGGCGTCTTACACTTAGCCTGATGTTTTCAAGGATCTTCCATGTTGTAGCATGTATCAGGACTTCATTACTTATGATGGCTACATAATATTCTTTTGTATTGGTACACCAGTTTGTTTATCCATTTGTCTGTTGATAGATATTGTGTTGTTTCTTTTTCTATTTTCTAGTGTATCATTTTAATTCCTTTTTAAAATTATATATTTTGAGTTATTTTTTAATAGTTCCTTTGGGGATTACAATTATTTTAATTTTCACAATCTAATTTTGATTAGTAGCAACTGAATTTTAATGCTGTATAAAACTTTACTCTTATATGGCTCTGTTTTCTCCCCTCTTTTTGTACCATTATTGCTATACAAATGACATCTTTCTACATTGTGTGCCTATCGCCAACACAGCTTTACAATTATTGCTGTATGCAGTTAATTTTTCTTTTCTTATCTTATCTTTTTTTTTTTTTGAGACAGGGTCTTCGTTGCTCAGGCTGGAGTGCAGTGGTGAGATCTCGGCTCACTGCAACCTCTGCCTCCCAGGTTCAAGCAATTCTCCTGCCTCAGTCTCCCAAGTAGCTAGGATTACAGGCACTCGCCACCATGCCCAGCTAATTTTTTATGTTTTTAGTAGTGCTGAGATTTTGCCATGTTGGCCAGGCTGGTCTTGAACTCCTGGCCTCCAGTGATCTACCCATCTTAGCCTCCCAAAGTGCTGGGGGATGACAGGCGTGAGCCATCACTCCCAGCCTGCAGTTAAATTTTAATCTGGTGGAGGAAAAGGGCTATAAAGAAAAAAACGTTTATACTGTTTTTTATATTGACCATGCAGTTACATTTTTACTGGCGCTCATTATTTCTTTGTATGGATTTAAGTTACTGTCTAGTGTCCTCTCAGCTCAGTCTTGAGAGTTGTCTTTAGTATTTCTTGTAGGGCAGGTCTGCTAGAGATGACTTTTCTCAGTTTTGTCTTAATTTATCCTTTAATTTTAGAGGACAGCTATGTTACTGATTTTTAAGTTCTTTGAATATATTTATAATTCCTGATGTAAAGTCTTTGTCTGATAAGTTTAACATCTGGGCCTTCTCAGGAATAATTTCTATTAGTTGCTTTTTTCCTGTGCGTGAGCCATCCTTTCCTGTTTCTTTGTGTGTCTTACAAGTTTTGCTGAAAACTGGACATTTAAAATAATGTGTCTATTCTAGGATTCTTTCCCCTACCTGGGTTTCTTGTTTTTACTGCATATTTATTTATTTTTGTTGTTGCTGTTTGTTTGTTTGATAATGTTTCTAGGATAATTCTGCAAAATCTGTGTTCTTTGTAGGCAGCTACTGAAGTCTCTGCTCAGTGAACTTAGTGGACAGCTAATGAGTGGACAAAGTTTATTAAATTCCTTGACCCAATAAGTCTCTTAGCTTTTTCTGAGAGTCTCTGTGTGTTTGTTGGGGTATGTGTTTAATACGACTGCAGGCAGTTTACAACTCTGCCTTAGCTTGTATTTTCTGCCTGAGAAGAACCTCAAAGTCAGTCAGAAGTGAGAGATTAGGACCTTTTTAGATCTTTCCTGGGCATTTATAGAGCCCTGCCCATGAACATGGCCTTATAGCTTCCAAGGAATATTTGGGAGCATTATAGAAATCTCATTTTCTGTTTTTAAATTTTGTTTTGTTGTTGTTGTTGTTGTTGTTGTTGTTAGACTTTTGTTAGCCCTAACTGGTATTGCTACCTCTGGTAGCTGTGATGTTAAATAAATTACTGCTAATAGTTTTCAACAAACGCCCTTGGGGATAGGGCTGTTCTCAAAGAGCAAGCTTTGAGTGAGATCAAATAAAAACAAAGCTGGGGCATGGAGCTTTCCAAGGGGCTTCCTGACAATTTTTCTCAGTATGGGACTTTTAGGGAGCTCCAAACCTATTGTGCCTCCGCTGTCCACAGTGGTGGCTAGGCTGATGTTTTCACAACTACCACATTTGTGCAAGTGGTTTTTAAGTCTTCTAAAAGCTGGGGCAAGGTAAAAAAACACCTCAAAGCTTACTGTTTTTACTGATATTCAGCTGTTTTTCTTGAATAAATGCTCCTTGGAATGTTGCAAGTCTTTGTTAATTTCTAGAGTACTGAAAAATTTGATTTGGACAATTTTTACCAGTGTTTTTGTTGCTATTGTGGAGGAAGAAATTTTTAACGGTCCAGGGTGGGAGCTAAACAGTAGGTACGCATGGACATAAAGACAGAAACCGTAGACACTAGGGTCTCCAAAAGGGGGAAGGGAGCAAGACAGGGGCTGAAAAACTACTTACTGGGTACTACGTTCACTGTTTGGGTGATGAGTTCAATAAATGCTCAAACCCCAGCACTATGCAATCTATCTATGTCACAATCCTGCACGTGTACCCCCTGGTTAAACCAACAAAAAAGATGAGATTGGAAAAAGCCATAGAAATGTAATATTTCCTGAAACTAGTGACCCAAGAGAACTTTGAGGAAAGATAAGCTAATTATATTATATTTTATACAAGTTATTTTTTATACATATTTTACAATATATTTATAAAATATATACATATATTTCAGTATAACTTATTACATTACCTGGATATAATTATTTGACATAAATACAAACGTGGTTGTATTCCATATGGGATTCTCTTTGGAAGTTTAGATGCCTTAGGGATTTGTACTGAATAAAAAGGTGAGAAGGGTTCACTGGTGTCAGAAGTTCTCTCTTATTTTCTCTTTCACTTTGCTGTTTTAGGTGTACAGAGCCAATGGGCCGGATGGAGCCATTGGCAGAGGCCAGAGAATCCACCTGCAGTTGTGGGACACAGCAGGGCAGGAGAGGTATGAGATCTTCAGTTATGTGCTCCTTACCGAAGGAAAGGGAGAAATAGTTGCATTCTTTAAACAGTGACCTGAGCAGGAAAAAGCCAGCCAATTCATTGGTTTGTACTTGGATAAAGAATGCTGCCAATTTAGCAGGAAATTTGTCAGTCTGAGATGAGAATGGTGGCTTTATTTCATACAGGGTCAAAGGAAAGGTTAGGATTCTTACTCGTGGACTTTTTTCTTTTCCTTCTTTTAATTTTTTGACATAGATACTTTGCTCCATTTCCTTTTGCTGTTTACTCAACCACAAGAAAGTGGCCAAGTTACATGCGTTATTCTTACCTGATTGTTGAAACCTAGTGGGAAATCTGGTTGGAATTAATTCATATGACCAGAGAATACTTGACCAAAATAAGCCACATGAAATCTTGATATAAAGTTCTTTCAGTTAGCTAAAACTTCTGTTTTCTCTCAAAACCACCTTGAAGGATTTGTTTTTTAACTTTTTATTATGGAAAACTTCAAGGATATTCAAAAGTGGAAGGATTATATGATAAACCCAGGTTCCCATTACTCACCTTCAACAATTATGAAATTGTGGCCAATAGAATTTCATTTACACCCCTTACCTCTTCTCACTCCCACCCCCTTGCCATATAATTTGGAAGCAAATTCCAGACATCATATTATTTCATTTGTAATACTTGTGGTATGTAGCTCTAAAAGATAAGAACTCTTTTTTTTTTTTTTTTTTTTGAGGCAGAGTTTCGCTGTTGTTGCCCAGGCTGGAGTGCAATGGTGCGATCTCAGCTCACCACAACCTCTACCTCCCTGGTTAAGTGATTCTCCTGCCTCAGTCTCCCGAGTAGCTGGGATTACAGGTGTGCACCACCACACCCAGCTAATTTTGTATTTTTAGTAGAGACGGGGTTTCTCCACATTGGTCAGGCTGGTCTCGAACTCCTGACTTCAGGGATCCGCCCGCCTTGGCCTCCCAAAGTGCTGGGATTATAGGCGTGAGCCATGGCCCCTGGCCAAGAACTGTTTTAAATAAAAACATTGATGAAAAGTATTTGAGAAAAACCTAATATTGCTGATTAGATGACAAATTCATACCAATATTTTCTTCCCTAGAGCCTGCCTGTCAGTTACAGATTTTACGTATAGGCAAAGACAGAGGAAACTGACTGGTGGTGGGGTGGGTTTGGGGGTGGGGAGAGAGAGAGAGAAGACCGAGAAGAAAGGAGGATAAAGCCTTGGAAGGCAGAGTACCAAGACAGAATAGGGTCTGAGTCAAGACATTCTTACCTTCAAGTCAAACAAAGGGCAATCAGAGATAAGAGATCTCTGCATATTCTGAAATTAAAAGATCATGGAACACATTGTAATGTTAAGTCAAGCTTTCACAGAAGGAAAACATACACTATTGCATTTGGCCAAATTAACTCATAATTGTACAATAAATTCTTGGCTGAGACTAAGATCACAAGCTGGTTCTTGTCATCCCTGTCCAGCAGGCTGGGTTTTCAGATCACATGGTCTGTTAACACTTAAACTGATAAAAGTGATAACTATCCTCTACACTTTTGAAATATCACTATGTAGCTTGTCATTGGTAAACTTTTGTAAGAGGCTGAAGGCATTGCTTGTAGCTTTATATTTCAGGAGTGGGGCGATGGTTTAACTTACCATTCTGCTTTTATGTTCCTAGGTTTCGTAGCTTAACAACAGCATTCTTCAGAGATGCTATGGGTTTTCTTCTACTTTTTGATCTGACAAACGAGCAAAGTTTCCTCAATGTCAGAAACTGGATAAGTAAGTGTTATTGTTCCCCAGTGTCCTGCTACACACTCCTCTCTTATTTATAGAATGCCCTCTTAAGCTCTACTTCTGTGATACATTGTTTTGGAGGAGATCTTAGTGCAAATACTATTTTAAGGAGCAAGGTTTTTAGTTTAGGGACAAAGATAATTGAAATACACTGCTTCTCCCTGGTACTGATAACTTTGATTTGTTGAGTACTTCCTGTGCTCCAGGTACAAGGCAACACTTTATGTGTGCTCTCCTTTTCAGTCTATCCCACAGAACAGACTCTTTTTCCCATTTTATAGATGAGGAAGTAGAAGCCTAGAGAAGTTAAATCTCTAAGTATCTGCTTGTCTATTGTATGCTATCAATTCTTCTATCATCTCTGGGCATCACATGTATATTACATAGATGCAGATAGCTTTTGAAGACTTAATGGTTCATACCCCTGGCTTCATGTCTTTTCTGTGCTTAGAGTCCCCTTCTAGGTTTTAGGGTTAGAGCATCTTTCAGGAGGATTCTGCCATGGAAAACTCTACAACTGCATTGGTAAAAGTGGTCCCCAGTGCAATGTATGTCAACCTTTATTTTGGAGAGATTTTAACCTCCTAAATGGTTCGTAGCCATTTAGAATTCTGCCACTTGACTGCATAACAGCTTTCAAATGTATGTTTTCCTTATTTGGTCATATTAGTGTAACCCTAGAGAAGCTATTAGAGAAGCCTGTAATATTAAATTTTTAATGTCTAAATCTATAAAACACCGATTTAAAAAGACCTGATACTTAAAAATTACTTACTGTTTTGGGATTTTGAAAGGGTAATTGGCTGTAGTTTTGATAGTAGAAAACCTTATTTTAAAAATGAGTTTAAAAATAATTTAGTACACTGTGGTTTTCACATACTTTGTGTCTGATCCTCACAATCACCCTGGGCAAAGATTCAGGTCAGTGTTGCGTCCTTATTTCAGGAGAAGGACATTGAGCCTTAAAAAGTAATAGACTTATCCAAAGATGTGAAGCTTTGGCTGTCAGTTTAATGGCCTTTTATGACCGTTCTCAAGTCAGTTGGCCACTAAGAGTTGAAGAGCTATTAATTACTTTAAATATGAGTTCCCCAAATATAATAATGCTTACTGGGACTTCACTTCGCTAGATGCCTGGCTGAGTTGCATACCTCATTATTTCCCTTGTAGCTGAATGACAGTGGCTACTTATGGTCCCTTACTCTCAGTCCATGCTTGTCATCCCTCCTTTGCATCATCAGAACAAGTTGTGGGGCTTTTTAAAATCAACCATTTTGCAAGGATCACTGGAGAGTGCTCATAGAATCTTAGCATTGAAAAATAGCCCACCTGTTTTTCACAGGTAGACACTAAAACTCTGAGACATTAGATAAATATTGCCTATCCTGGCTAACTAGTTGGATAAAGAACAAAATTATGTGAAAATATGTATACACATTGATGCATTTTGTTTTCCTTAGTAAAAGAATCCTTATTGCTCAATTAGATAAAGAACACTTATATGTATTGAGGATTTTATGTCTTTAATGGAAAGTATTCTGCACCCCCTACCATTTAAACAAAAAGGTATAATGTTCAGTGTCAGAAGTGGTAATATCAAATCTTAATTAGGAATAAACATTTGTTAATTATCTGTACTTTTAATTTTTCTTCTTCCTGTAAGCATTTTGACTATTACAAGGATCATTCATTTGTTATCTTTTTTTTTTTTTGAGAGGGAGTTTCTGCTCTTGTTTCCCAGGCTGGAGTACAGTGGTGTGGTCTCGGCTCATTGCAACCTCCGCCTCCTGGGTTCAAGTGATTCTCCTGCCTCAGCCTCCCAAGTAGCTGGGATTACAGGCGCACACCAACACGCCCAGCTAATTTTTGTATTTTTGTAGAGACTGGGTTTCACCGCGTTGGCCAGGCTAGTCTTCAACTCCTGACCTCAGGTGATCCGCCCGCCTTGGCCTCCCAAAGTGCTGGGATTATAGGCGTGAGCCACAGTGCCCGGCCCATTTCTTATCTTTTAATTAAAATGATAGCTTAATACACACAAGTACAAACACACACACATATAAAAATCAGTGGTGAGTGCCAGAACGCAGTGTTGCATTAAAGAAGTAGCTGACTCGTGGGCCCTGATTGGCCTGGGAGAGGAGAGCAGGTCTATATACCCTCCCCTTTCCCTTTGCTCCTTGCAGACCCTTCCCTCTCACTCAGTCTCTCCATGCCCACCTGACAAGGCTGATACAAGTCTAAAGTAAGCCCCACTCAGTTGAGGAGACAGAACAGAGGCTCAGTCCTCTGGGCCTGGATTGAAATCTGAAAGGAATTTGGTAGTGTGGTAGTCACTGCCCTGTCTTCCTGGAGTTCAGAGGAGTAAGCAAGTCATGCCCGGAGTCACTCTTCATCCAGTGCTAGTGTGTTTCCTAAGGAAACTTTAAAGTAGCCTACATTTCTAAAGTTTCTTCTGTAGACTTACGTAAGTGGTGCAAGAACCCAACAGCATATATTTTACATATTTTTACCTCTTTATTTTTTATTCTCATTATTTTCTGTCTGAAAAACCCTTTCCACACCTGCCCCCATTTTGTTTTTTTTTTTGTTTGAGACGGAGTCTCCCTCTGTCGCCCAGGCTGGAGTGCAGTGGCCGGATCTCAGCTCACTGCAAGCTCCGCCTCCTGGGTTTATGCCATTCTCCTGCCTCAGCCTCCCAAGTAGCTGGGACTACAGGCGCCCGCCACCTCACCTGGCTAGTTTTTTGTATTTTTTAGTAGAGACGGAGTTTCACCGTGTTAGCCAGGTGGTCTCGATCTCCTGACCTTGTGATCTGCCCATCTCAGCCTCCCAAAGTGCTGGGATTACAGGCTTGAGCCACCGCGCCTGGTCACCTGCCCCCATTTTTTAACCAACTAGAGTTCTGCTTATTCTTTAAAACCTAGCAAAGATGGCCTCTGTGAGATTTTCTGTGATAACTTTAGTTGTGTTAGATTTTTTCCCTCTTCTTAACCCCTGTTACATTTTATACTGTTTATAGGGTCCTTATCACGTCCAGTACAAGATTGTAGTTATTTATGTAGGTGACTTTTCTCTTAGTGATGTTTTTAAAATAACTGATTAATCTACTTTTTAGATAAGTACAATCTTAGTAGAAAAATTAGGAAAAATGAGACTAAAAGAAGAAATCACCAATAATCATGCTTCCTAGACTGCCCAAAATAAATACTGTTAACCAGAATTCCTGGTGATACTTACATGCTCTTCTAAATGCTTTAATATATTAACTTGGTAGTTCTCAAATGTGAATGTGCATCTCAGTCACCTGGTGGACTTTTTAAAACACAGATTCTAGCCCCATTTCCAGCATTCCTGATTCAGTAGAGCTGGGGTGGGACCTGAGACTTGGCATGTCAACAAATTCTTAGGTTATGCTAAGGCTGGTGGCTCACAGTCTTTACCTGCAGAATTGCTGGATTAATTCATTTTAATCCTTACCTTGACTGTATAAAGTAAGTAGTATCATTATCACCATTTACAGATGGGGAAATTGAGGCAGTCAAATAGCTTCATCAGGGTCACGTAGCTAGTAAATGGCAGAGCCAGGATTCAACCCTAGGTGTACTGGATTCTGAGTCCTTGCTCATAGCCATCACACTGGGCATGGACCCTATAACACCTTATAAGGCATTAACAGAGCACAGAACCACTTGGGAGACCAGAAAGATAATGAGGTAACCATGAAGCAAGTCTTGAAGGAAGGTTGTGGTTAAGTATTCAACAATGTGGGAACAGCATGTGTAACAACCTGGAGGAAAGAAAGGGCATGGCTTTTCATGAAATGGTACACAGTTTAGTCTCTCCTCTGTAGGTCTTATTACCCCAGTTGCCCCATGAGGGCAAAGAACTGTTGTGAAATTCCATGCAGAGTATCAAGCCTGTGCTAATGCTCAGTAAACACCTACCTCCTTGACTTTCTCATGATAAGATACAATGAACACGACTTCATAATGAGGAACTAAAATGTCCACATGGTTCTGGTTAACCATGATGAAAAAATAAATTAGGCCATCAACTTTGAAGTATGACTTACTGTGGAAGTTTAGGCCTTAATTTTATTCTGGGGTTGATGAATAAGAAATGAGGTGTTATTTTCCTGCTTTGAAAGATTACACTATTTAGCTTAGTGAAGCTCTTTGGTTTGAGTCAATGGCTTTTTATAATTGTGCCTATTTGCAGGTTTTCAGGTGAAATAAATGCTGTGGAAGAAGAATTACAGTCCTCTGCTTCCACTTGGTTTTGGTGACAGAATCATTTCCTGTTTATTCTGGGTCTTTTCTTCTCATTGAAGCCTGTATCTTGTTTGTTTTAAATGAATTGATTCTGCCCTAGGGTAATAGAAACATGTGAAAAACATTTTGGATAGAAATAGATTAGTTTGGAGAAAAACAATTCTTTTAGAAATGTCATTGCTCTGGAGAAAAAGACACATAAAAACAGTTTTAAGATTAGCAATAAACCCTAGGAACTCCTCCAAGTTTCTTTTCAAATAGCCATCATAAAAAAGGGTGTTTTGTATGTGTGTGTGCACACGTGTGTGTGTGCACATGTTGGCCCTCACACTTGAGAGGTAGCACATTCTCTTATCAACTCTCTGATGTCAGTAAACTGGGGTATGTGCTTAAGAATGGTTTTATATTTCTGCCCCAACTATTCAGCTTTACAGATAAGATTATTGATGCTTTGAAAGCATTATATCAATTCCCAATATCTATATATACATTACAGTCTTCAAAGCACTTTTGCGTGTTTTGTTCATTGATCATACACTTACATTATTATTTACGTATATAATAAACTTTCCTATATTAATAGGCCAGCTACAGATGCATGCATATTGTGAAAACCCAGATATTGTGCTATGTGGAAACAAGAGTGATCTGGAGGACCAGAGAGCAGTGAAAGAAGAGGAAGCCGTAGCACTCGCAGAGAAATATGGGTGAGTATTTTTGTGGAGAAGTCTAGAGAAAGCATTTTCGATATAAACATTAGCAGGAGAATGGTAATGAAAAAGACAAAAGTGGGAAATTAAAGCAAAACCTCAGCCATAGGCCTTGGGGCATGTTGAATGTTTCCTTTTTATATTATGTGATAGTAGGATCCTTTGAAAATGCATGTGGCAGGGGCTTCCTTCAGTGCTTTGGTCCCATTTTCTCAAGCTCTTGGCATTTGCAGAGAGACAACTTTGAGTTGTCTCAGAGACGCCTTAAGAGTGTAAGGTCTTCTTTCCAAGATGCAAATAGGAGACTCCTGGGGTAAAGAAATCCTCCATGTTAAGCAAGGAAATTTCTTTTTTCTTTTCCTTTCTTTTCTTTTCTTTTCTTTTTTTTTTTTTTGAGACAGAGTCTCACTCTGTTGCCTAGGCTGGAGTGCAGTGGCATAATCTCAGCTCACTGCAACCTCTACCTCCCGGGTTCAAGCGATTCTCCTACCTCAGCCTCCCAAGTAGCTGGGACTATGGGAGTCCACCACCACACCCGGCTAAGTTTTGTATTTTTAGTAGAGACGGGGTTTCACCATATTGGCCAGGCTGGTTTTGAACTCCTGACCTTGTAATCCACCTGCCTCAGCCTCCAAAAGTGCTGGGATTACAGGCATGAGCCACCACACCCAGCCTCAGCAAGGAAATTTCAAAGCCACTTTATATACTATTATAGAGAACGCTAGCATATAAGAAGATCTTATTGGTTATTGCAGACTAGGTGCTGGTTTTGAAATTTCTATGCTGGGAGAGGAGTGTGAGATCTTCTTCGGCTTAGTCTATGGTCTTGTGGTGGAGGGTCGGCAAAATACTGTCGTTCTCCTTGAGTTCTGGGAATAGGATCATAGCCGCAGCAGCAGCATGAATTGGACATGAAAGAAGTGGTCAGCTGCTGCTTATTAAAGTATTAGTGTTAAGGGTGCCTCTAAAAGGAGTTTGTACTTTACTTTCTTTCTACCTCTCATACAATGAGAATCCATATGTAAATTCAAACCCTTACTAGCATTAAAAGAGGAAGGAAGCAAGTGCGTTGAGAAAGGAGGGGAGGGAAATAGAGATGGTGTAGATAGCGCAGGGGATGTTACCCAGCTTGTGGCCTTGGTGGTTGGCAGAATCCAAGGAGGCCAAGGAAAAACCTTTCCCTTTTTATTGTGTGATCTTCTTTATTCTCTCTTTGGTTGATAGAGGTTCAGAAAGCTGGTAGGGTTTCTACTTGCGAAGGGACGGGGAGGATAGGTTGGCCGGGTAGAAAGAAGCCGGACTCTGGAGAGGTTTGAATACCAGGTAAGGAGATTAGATTTGATCCCTGGGGGACAGGGAGTTGCTGAAAGTCTTTGAGCGTGGAGGGATGTCATGTTTACATTTCCAGATCAGTCTAGAGGCTATATAGGTGGAGAGAGAGGAAAGACTAGAGATTGATAGATTGCAGTGGTCTGTGAGGTGGGCAGAGGCTAGCTTTGTGAAAAAGGAAAAGGAAGAATAAATCAGGAAAAACACATAGAGTAGGGCAGGATTTTAGGTTTTTTTCAAGTCTGGCTCAGCTGAAGGACTCCCCTCCAGTATAGGCTTACTCTGGCAAGGATTTGCAATTGCATGTAGAGGTTTTCACCCCAGGGCAGACGGTGTTTAACCATATTAGAAACATCCAGAGAACTTTTAACCCATGCTCATGTCTGGGCTTCACCTCTGATCATCAGACATAATTGGTCTGGAGGAGTTTCTCGGGCAGGGTTCAACTGAAGAAGCGTACCTGTACATGAAGGGCTCTGTTATAGGAATTTGAGCATATGCAATTGTGGGAGCTGGGTAAGTAGTCTCTGTAAGGTGTTGTCTTTGTGTCTGATGCTGAAGTTTGAAGGACAGGACAGGCAGACAGGAAGGGAAGAAGGATGTGAAGTGGGGGACAGATGGAAAAAGTGAGAACCAGCTGGTGCCCATGGTGAGGGACTAAAACCCATGTCACTTCCTGTTGCCTCTGACCTGGCTGGTGTGGGTGTCCTGCAGAAACTGGGGCCCTTTGTCAGAGGGCTAACAACATTCACCTGGCCCAGGTGCAGGTCTAGTTGCAGGTTTATGCCAACAAGATGAGCCAGCAGATAAGCGACAATGTATGAGGGCTATGAAATGGATGTTGCTTCACTTCCCACCCCCAAAATTGCCCCCAAATCTCTTTTGTGGCCCACCTTAACCAGAAAGGGAATTCTGGGAAATGTTGTTTAGCCTAGCCAAGTTGACTTATTACAAAGCCTGGGCATTGGTATCTTTTAAAAGCCCCCACGTGATCTTCATGTGCAATGGTTGAGAACCCGTGACTTAGGTGATTCTGAGGTGGAGGTTGACAGAGCCTTACTGGCCATTCTGAAATGCCCCCCTGCTCCCCTGAGAGGCACTCATGTAATGTAGTAGAAAAGAAACAGGGAGAGATCAAATACCCCAGAGAATACTGAAGTGTTGAAGCTGTGAGGTGTGTTGCAATGGGTAAGGAGGAAGTAAGTGATGAAGCAATGGAAACCATGGATCTAGAGCATTCTTTTGAGAGTATGTCAGTAAATGCAAAAAAAAAAAAAAAAAAAAGGCAGTTAGAGGAGTTAACTAGATCAAACAAGCACATTCAAGTATATTCTCAAGTACTGGGGGAGGGTCAGGCTTGACTTCTTGTCCCTGTGGGCTTTTTCAGCCCTTTGCTTGTTTCCTGTGCCTGGTTCTTAGGATTCCACAGCCTGTCTGGTATCACAGAACCTAACCTTGCCTTCTGTCATATGGGGTGTGTGAGGGATGACCTGTGCCCAGGTCACCATGGTTATGGAGTATTTCATAGAGAGAAGCTCAATCTATAGTTTTTGAATTGGGTTAAAATGAGAAAAGGTGATTTAGCAGATAATGATTGAAACTCTTGAAGAAAGAAAAGGGCTGGAAACAGAGTCCCTTAGGATATACAGAAATCATAACATGTAGTTCGGTAGGCTGTTTGACACTTTCAGAGGAAAATACGATGGAACAATTTGGTTCACATGCATTTCACAAATACAGCATATAACTTTAATGATTATTTTCACAGGTGTTTTGTTTCATTCTTATAACATTTACATTGGTTGCACATGCACTAAAGGACTATATTGTTTAACCATGTGCTAACAGTCAGAAAACAGGATAAAGTTTATGGCGTGTCTTCATATAATTTGTATGTTGTTTGATAAATTTATGTTATTTTTTGTTACTATTTTGCTGTCTTCTATTCTCAATTCATAAAAGCAGATCACTGGGGCCAGGTGCGGTGGCTCACGTCTGCAATGCCAGCACTTTGTGAGGCCAAGGCAGGTGGATCACCTGAGTTCAGGAGTTCTAGACCAGCCTGGCCAACATGGTGAAATCCCATGTCTACTAAAAATACAAAAAATTAGCCAGGTGTGGTGGCAGGCATCTGTAATCCCAGCTACTCAGGAGGCTGAGGCGGGAGAATCGCTTGAACCCTGATGAGGCAGAGGTTGCAGTGAGTCAAGATCGCACCATTGCACTCCAGCCTGGGCAACAAGAGCAAAACTCAGTCTTAAAAAACAAACAAAAATAAACAAACTAAAAAAACCCCCAGATCATTGGTTTACAAGTGGTTCTCTGGAATAGACATGCATTCAAAGAATCAAAAACCATGTCTCAGAAGAACTTTGTAAGCCTAATGAAGAACACTGCAGTACGAATATGGAATATTAATCTGTGTGTGCTGGGACAAGTAAATTTGAGAATGAGGACTTCCTACAACAGACAAAAATGTAAAGGGCAAATTGTATGCATGATAATGAATATCAGAAAAAAAAATTTGTGACCTGAGTCTATCCCTAATTTTCCATGTTTTTTTTTTGTTGTTGTTGTTGCTGTTTGTTTTGTTTTTGCTGTGAAACTTGGTTAAATTGTAATATGAAGCTCTCAGGTCACTTCCTAACAAATCAAAGTGATCTCTATGGTAAACCAATTGAATTTTCCTGGAACAAATGCAACATAATGGTTTCTAATGTATTATATCGAGTGATATTGTCAATGAAGTTAGAGAAGAGAACAAAACAAAGTTGTTCAAACTTCCACTGCTGCCAAATGATTACAGTTCACATGGTTCCTGAAACACTTTAAAAAGATAGCTACGAAGTCAGTGACAAATAGAAGAGAAAGCAGAATGAAATATTGGCAACATTCCTCTTTTAGAAGGTACTATTCGATCTCAAGCTTCAGTGTGCATCAGAATCAGTCACCTGAACGCTGGGTCCCACAGTTTCTGATTCAGTATGTTTGGGTTGAAGCCCAGAAATTTACACTGATGATCAGTTTCCAGATGTTGCTGCTGCTGGTTCAAGACAACACTTTGAGTTCCTATCACATACGCACGCTAGCAGATATTTTGCTTGACAGGTGAGCATGCTAGCAATATTTTCTTTGGACAAAGTCAATCTTGTACAGGATATGAACCAGTTGTCTACTTGTGCCATGCGTGGATGAGTGAAATATGCTCAATGACTTCTCATGCTAAAGAGAGGAAGATTTTTTTCTCGCCCAGTTAATTATATCCCCTATGATGTCGGCTGGGAAGGGACTGTGGCATTGGTAGGGAGGGAGCACCAATCACAAGTGAGCAGACCAGGGCTTCACTCTGTGACTAAATGTGGTTGCATTGAAATGTCTGTCTACACTTTATTCACAGAGGATAGTTGGTGGTATAATAAGCCTTTGTTCTTGATTCAGAGTTGAGGAAAATAGAGAAAAATGTGAATATGATCTAAAGCCAGGCACGGTGGCTCATGCCTATAATCCCAGCACTTTGGGAGGCAGAGGTGAGTGGATCACCTGAACTCAGGAGTTCGAGACCAGCCTGGCCAACATGGTGAAACCCCCTCTCTACAAAAATATAAAAATTAGCTGGGCATGATGGAGGGTGCCTGTAATCCTACCTACTTGGGAGGCTGAGGCGGAAGAATCATTTGAACCCAGGGGGCAGAGATTGCAGTGAGCCGAGATCGCACCATTGCACTCCAACCTGGGCAACAGAGCGAGACTCCGTCTCTTAAAAAAAAAAAAAAAAAAAGAAAAAAAGAATATGAACTAAGAATGACAACTGAATGTACATATTTTGTGTGCTGTGCAAAGAAAAGGGCAGCAAATTTAAGATGTTGTTCTCCCTACTGAAGGCTGCTGGTTATTGCTGAGGAAGATGCTCAAGAGTTTCTGGAATGAAAGAGGAATTAAAAATATTTATTTACAACATTAATAAATCAGTATGGATCGTTTCAGGGATTTCAAGTAGCTTAGTTCAACAGCATGCTCCGTGTCTTCCTTAGTTTGAACTAGATGAAATGTGGTACAAATAGCTTGATCTCTAATAGTTTAATTCTTTACAAACTTGATTACATCTTTTCTTGATTTGAGAAATAACTTAGTGTTGTAGCATTGGGCATGTTCAAAAAGTACACAAATAAGCCATAATCAAACATAAAAGACTAATTTGCAGAGCTCCATTTAACTCAGTAGAGGATCTGGATTTCATTTGCCACAATCTCCCAGGTTCAAACAGTCAGCACACCAGCTGTTTCCTGGAAATGTTGTTCAATTAGCATCCAACAGGCTATGAAAAGTAGTGTGAAACTCACTTCTCACTTCAGTGAGACATTTCTTCATAATTTCTAGATCCGCATGGGAGCCAAATATCTAGAGCCATTTGACCACCAAACCTACTTGCTGTCATTCCTGGCAACCTCTGACTGAGATTTAGGATCTTGTAGTTTTGTGAGAATAAATAATGGAAAAGAAATCAGAATGCTGACCTACGCCACAAGCAAGATCTTGGTGAAAAACTGCAAATGCTCATGCCCCTCTCAATGATTTGAATCTGTTTACTTAAATTTTTTATTTAAAAATTTATGATTAATCTAGTTTTGGAAAATGCATTATAATTGATGGTCTGCATGTACTCCAAATGGCCTTTAAGTGGCCGCTTACAGACTGATAATACGATTAGCAGCACTGAATTTTTTTGGCTTTCGCAGTAGGGCTCCATGGTGGTGCTACATTAGCACCACCATGTGGAGAGAAGGAACAATAGCAATCTTTCTATGGTTAAAATGGGGACAATATAATCTCTTGATTTTTTTTTTTTTTTTTTTTTTTTGAGTTGGAGTCTAGCTCTGTCACCCAGCTGGAGTGCAGTGGCACGATCTCGGCTCACTCTAACCTCTGCCTCCCAGGTTTAAGTGATTCTCTTGCCTCAGCCTCCTGAGTAGCTGGGGCTACAGATGTGGACCACCATGCCCAGCTAATTTTTATGTATTCTTTTTTAGTAAAGATGGGGTTTCACCATGTCAGCCAGGTTGATCTTGAACTTTTGGCCTCAAGTGATCCACTCATCTCGGCCTCCCAAAGTGCTGGGATTACAGGTGAGCCACCGCGTCCAGCCTGGAACATGATTTTCTTATGGAAAGAAAGTCTTAATTCAGGGTCTTTTCTATGGCTCTCATCTAGTTTGCTAGATGAGATTGTAGCTCAATACTACTCTGGCACAGTGCTGAGAGTGGAGTGAAGTCTATTCACTTATTCCTGTAGAAATGAAAATCTTACTGCCTCAAATTGCTCAGAAAACTCTGAATGATTACCCTAAAGATTTTAAAGTTGTTAACCTGACTCGTGGTCCCATGACCTAGAGGTTTACAAATGGCAAGAAAATAATACTTTTAATTGAAAGAAGTTTGTTACTTGAATTTGGAGTTACAAGTCTAAACTATGTCTTGTTAATATTGTGCATCTTTTAGCATGAGTAACTTGAAAAGTTAGAACTCTTATACCTTGAAATTATACCAATTAAATATTTGCTTAAGTTAATAAACAGTGGACAGTAGCTCACAGCTCTGCTAGAAGCATCAGTCATTTAGACCTCAGTATTAATCAGTAGAGTAAGATCCATTTTCTTCCAGCATTTAATGAAGATTGCTTGGGAAGTGAGGAGTTTGATGAAGAGTGAGGGAGGCAAATGCTTTGGGGCATGAAGCACTTTGGCCAGGACGAGTCTGAGTGCAGCATCTCTGATGTAGGGAGGCATGGTCCCAGGTACCAGAATTAGAGCAGTATTGTGGATTTTATAGATCAACTACATTGTGGATTAAACCAATGTTTGTTGGTTAGTCTGCAAATTTATTTTTATTTTTATTTCACACAACACACAGACTGAGAATTTAATGTTTATCATGTTGCTAGTGACATTGCATTTTTGGGATGATGTATTCTGAGTTTTTGTTTTTCTTTTCTGAGACAGAGTCTCCCTCTGTTGTTGAGGCTGGAGTGCAGTGGCACCATCTCAGCTCACTGCAACCTCTGCCTCCCGCGTTCAAGAGATCCTCGTGTCTCAGCCTCCCTAGTAGCTGGGACTACAGGCACATGCCACCATGCCCACCTAATTTTTGTATTTTTAGTAGAGATGGGGTTTCACCATGTTGGCCAGGCTAATCTCTAACTCCTGACCTCAGGTGATCCACCTGCCTCAGCCTCTCAAAGTGCCGGGTTTTACAGGTATGAGCCACTGTGCCTGGCTGTGTTCTGAGTTTTAAACAACATAATTACAAATAAGCTTTTATCACCTAACCCAATTCTGTGTTGGAAATAGGAAACATTTATTGTTTGTACTATGTGTCAGGTTCTGATGTTAAGTGCTTTAAATATTAACTCATTTAATCCTTACAAGAAGACACTGATGTTGTTTGGTATTACAGATGAAGCAGCGGAGGCACAGAGGTTAAACTTTTGTCAGAATCACAGTCAGTCAGATGTAGTACTAGGATTTGAATCCAGGCAGCATGACTCCAGAGGTTATGACTTTTTTTTTTTTTTTTGAGACGGAGTCTCCCTCTGTTGCCCAGGCTGGAGTGCAGTGGCGCGATCTCGGCTCGCTGCAACCTCCACCTCCTAGATTAGAGTCTCCTGCCTCAGACTCCTGAGTAGCTGGGATTACAGGCCTCCACCATGCCTGGTTAATTTTTGTATTTTTAGTAGAGACGGGCTTTCTGGTCTTGAACTCCTGACCTCAGGTGATCCACCTGCCTCAGCCTCCCAAAGTGCTGGGATTACAGGCATGAGCCACCATGCCCGGCCTGAGGTTATAACTCTTAACCATTGATTCATGCTGTCGATAACTTCCATGCATAGGTTTTATAGTTTTCAAAGTACTTTAAACTATGTTTTCTCATTTATTCCTCAAAAATGATGGTGAGGTAATTTTCAGGAGTCATGGAGGAAAATTAAGGAATCAAATGAGGCTGGAGACTCTGGAGTTGGAAAGATATTTATAACTGATTTTGAGAGAATTTTTAAAATGAAGTATACATTATTGTGATTTAGTATTTTAAAGAAACTTACTGTTCAACTACTTTTAAAAATATTTCCAATTTATTCCGTTGGGGGAGATCCGAGTTTTTCAACTGCTTTTTCATGTAATGTATTTCTGAAAGGTGATAGAATGGTCAAGCCCTCTCCTTAAGTATAAGAAATGTTCTGTGGACATTAACTGATTTTTAATGGATATAATTGAGAAAGATCATAATGAAGAAAATGTAACTATTTACATTTTGAAAAATCTCATTCTAAAATTCTATTCTTGTAGCAATGGCATCACAAACTATCCCTAGGATTTTAGCTCAATAATATTATAGATTCTTGATAAGTAAACACATATTGACTCCAGTCACAAAGGATTGCCTCTTCAAGTTGTTAATCAAATATTACATGTGACTAGCGGGGGACAGAGATGCATTATCTTCATTTTGTGGGCAAGGCGATAGATGAAGATAGAGGAAAAAAGATTGACAGTAACTAAGAGGCAAGCAGGAAGTTTAAAAACTGCTAAGACCATGTCATTTTTCCCAACAAACTTTTTTCTGATTAAGATATTTTAGACTCAGCAAATAAAAGGATGACAGAAGATGAGCATGGTAGAGTTAGTGGAGCAACTCTGCCTTGCAGAACTCACAGGTGGGTGGATAAATACTCAAATGAGGTGATAGTTTCTCAACCAGTTTTTAATAGCTGTGCTAAAACAGAGAATTGCAGAGTTTCAGTTGCACGGCCTTATCACCTCCTGGAGGAAGTTATCAAATAATAAGACAGCATTACTGAGGAATCATAATGGAAAAATAGCCTTATGTCCCTACACGTATATCCTCTAAATCAGTGGTCCCCAACCTTTTTGGCACCGGGAACCGGTTTCGTGGAAGACAATCTTTCCATGGACCAGTGGAGGTGAGGGTGGTTTTGGAATGATTCAAACATAATACATTTATTGTGTACTTTATTTCTATTATTATTACATTATAGTATATAATAATTATACGGCTCACCATAATGAATCAGTGGGAGCTCTGAGCTTGTTTTCCTGCAGCTGGACAGTCCCATCTGGGGGTGATAGGAGACAGTGACAGATCATCAGGCATTAGATTCTCATAGGAGAGTGCAACCTAGATCCTTCACATGTACAGTTCACAATATGGCTTGTGCTCCTATGAGAATCTAATGACACTGCTAATCTGACAGGAGACAGAGTTCAGGTGGTAATGCGAGTGATGGTGAGCAGCTGTAAATACAGATGAAACTTCGCTTGCTCACTGGCCCCCTGCTTACCTCCTGCTGTGTGGCCTGGTTCCTAGCAGGCCATGGATTGGTACCAGTCTGTGGCCTGGGGATTGGGAACCCCTGATCGAAATATGCTTCTTAGTAACGTCAGAAGTGAAAGAGTTCTGAAAAGATCTGTAAAAGCATTAAGAAGTTAAAAAAGAAAACTTTACCAAGCTCTCATATAGAAGCTGTTACTGGCCAAGAAAGAATAAAAGAGTAAAGTAAATTGTAATCAGAGTCACTGATGTAGTTGTTAACATGCTGTGAGAATACAGAAAAACAAAAACATTCTTTAAGAAAAGTAATTGTAGAGGACTTTAAAGTTCTAATAAATTTAAGAAATACTTTACTGAATTCAACTGCAGGACTCCCTGAGATGATAAAATAACTTTGCTTTGTGTTTTGATATCTAAGAGCATTTTGGTTAGATTCCTCACAAATGGTCGCAATGAAGTCAACAGTTGAAGGAAATACAATGTTATCACGTCTTTCATGGCTTTATTGAAAAGCAAGATGAATTTGTCAGGTGATTAATCCTGTTGGAAAGACCATCTCAAATGTATAAAGGATGACTTCGACAAGAAGACTGATTTCTCAAGATTATGTGAAAAACAGCCATACAGTTTTGAAGCAATGCTTTGTGAGTTATTTAAAAATTACACCTGTACTACAGGTCTCTGAATAACAAAACAAATGTATACTTAAGATTTGATGGGCCGGGCGCGGTGGCTCATGCCTGTAATCCCAGCACTTTGGGAGGCTGAGGCGGGTAGATCACGAGGTCAGCAGATCAAGACCATCCTGGCTAACATGGTGAAACCCCGTCTCTACTAAAATTACAAAAAATTAGCCGGGCATGGTGGCGGGCGCCTGTAGTCCCAGCTACTCGGGAGACAGAGGCAGGAGAATGGTGTGAACCTGGAGGGCGGAGCTTGCAGTGAGCCAAGATGATGCCACTGCATTCCAGCCTGGGCAACAGAGTGAGACTCTCTCAAAAAAAAAAAAAAAAAAAAAAAAAAAGATTTGATGCTCTTGAGGATCTTGATGCTGTAAAATTCAGAATGTCTTCAAGTGTATGGTCCAGAAATATAGTCTGGAGTTGGTAAGTGGTAAAGCCTTTGATAAATATGGCCAGTGACCTCTGATTACTCCCCAAAGCCAGCGTTTTCTTCTTGTGCGGTGCATAAGATTTATTTATTTTCAAAGCCCTCATACTAGTTTGGAATCAGTAGAACCTATGGTTAAGATGGCTGCATTGGAATTAGAGGTGGACCCATATCCTAACTCCACTACTTTGTAGCATTGTGAATTGGGCAATTTCCTTTCATCTTTCTCAGCCTTAATCATTTGTGAAATGGGAACACTGTGTTCCTGAATACAGTAGGGGTTATATTTAGTGAATCATGCATGTAAGACACATAGTACTGGGTAGCTCAAGAAATAATTTTTGTTATTATTTTCTTCAATTTTAAATGACTCATATATATCAGCTTGTTTCAATTCAGGCAAACCAGAACACTCTGAAGAGAATATGCAAGAAATCCCTGAAGCAAAAAAGGGGGAAAAGCTAAAAAAAAAAAAAAAAAAAAAAAAGGTTATAGTCCAGAAAACTCATTTAATAAAATAGTATGTTGCAAAATTTGAATTCACCCAATTTTTTTTCTTCTAGTTAATAGTTTTGGAAATCAGTAATCTATGAACTAAACACTGAGAAGACATTTCCTATTTTGTTTTACAAGATGTAGTATGGTATATGAGGAGCTGTATAGGAAAACAGGAAGAACCTGCTTGCTTCTCTGTCATTTATTAGCTGAATGACGTTGATCAGACCGCTTTACTTTTCTGGGCCTTCCTTGCCACAGGCCTGCTTTAAGAATGTTTTTCTAACCTAAAGATTACACGAAAAAAAAAAAAACAGAACTGATCAACGAATTCAGTAAAGTTGTAGGATACAAAATCAACATACAGAAATCATTAGCATTTATATACACCAACAGGGAACAATCTGAGAAAGAAACCAAGAAAACAATCTCATTTACAATAGCTACAAAGAATGTAAAATACCTAGAAATCAATTTAACCAAAGAAGTGAAGCATCTGTACAAGGAAAACTATTAAAAAAAACTATAAAAACAGATGAGAGAAATGGAAGAGGACACCAAAAATGGAAAAATACTCCATGCTTATGGACTGGAATAATTAACATTATTAAAATAACACTTCCCAAAGCCATTTACTGACTCAATGCAATCTCTATCAAAATACCAATAATATCTTCACAAATATTGAAAAAAAATCCTAAAATTTATATGGAATCACAAAAGACCCTCAATAACCGAAACAATCCTGAGGAAAAAAGCACAAAGCTGGAGATATCATACTACTTGACTTCAAAGTTTACAACAAAGCTATAGTAACCGAATCAGGTACTGGCATAAAACAGACACATAGACCAATGGCACAGAACAAAGAACCCGGATATAAATCCATACCTTTACAGACAACTCATCTTGGACAAAAGTGCCAAGAACAATGGGGAAAGGACATTGTCTTCAATAAATGATGCTGGGAAAACTAGATATCCACATGCAGAACAATGTAACTAGACCCCTCTCACCATATATAAAATCAACTCAAAATGCATTAAAAACTTAAATATCAAACTTGAAACTATGAAACTACTGGAAGAAAACATTTGGGAAACACTCCAGGTCATTGGTCTGGACAAGAACTTTTTGTATAAGACCACAAAACACAGGCAACCAACACAAGACTAGACACATGGGATTTATATCAAGCTAAAAAGCTTCTGCATAGCAAAGGAAACAACAAAATGAAGACACAGCTTACAGAATGGGAGAAAATGCTTGCAAACTACCCATCTGATGAGGGATTAATAACCAGAATATAAAAGGAGCTCAAATAATTCAATAGCAAAAACCAATAATCTGTTTTAAAAATAGGCAAAAGATCTGAATAGACATTTCTCAAAAGAAGATCTGCAAATGGCAATCAGGTGCATGAAAAAATGCTCAACATCACTACTCAGAGAAAGGTAAATCAAAACTACAATGAGATAACATCTTATCCAGTTAATATGACTTTTATCCAAAATGTAGGCAGTAATCCCGCCCCTAATGAGATAACATCTCATCCAGTTAATATGACTTTTATCCAAAATATAGGCAATAATCCCCACCCCTGCCAAAAAAAAAAAAACCCAAATACAGACAACAGTGGATGCTGGTGAGGAGGCAGAGAAGGGTGAACCCTTGTACATCGTTGGTGGGAAAGTAAATTAGTATAAGCACTATGGAGAACAGTATGGATGTTTTTTTAAAAAAAACTAAAAATAGAACTACCATATAATCCAGCAATTCCACTAATACATATGTGTATGTATATATATGTATATATGTGTGTATGTATATATACATGTGTATGTGTATATATGTATATATGTGTGTATATGTATTAGTGGAAGTTTTCTTATAAGTTTTATGTAAGCTTTATTTACTTTTGCATATATATATATATCTCCAAAAGATATATATAGATAGATATATCAAAAAGATGTTTGCTATCTGTACTCCCATGTTTATTGCAGCACTATCCACAATAGCTAAGATACACAATCAATCTAAGTACCCATCAATGGATGAATGGATAAATAAAATATGGTTTATATATATAATGGAATATTATTCCACCATAAAAAGAATGAAATCCTGTCATTTGCAGCAGCTGGGATGGAACTGTAGATCCTTATGTTAACTGAAATAGCCAAACGCAGAAAGACAAATGTTGCATGTTCTTCCTTATATGTGGGAGCTACGAAGGTGGATCTCGTGAAGATAGAGAGTAGATTGGTGAATACCAGAGGCCAGGAAGGGTAGGAGGGAGTGGAGGATGAAGAGAGGTTGATTAATAGGTACAAATATATGGTTTGACAGAAGAAATAAGATGTACTGTTAGATGGATCAGTCGGGTGACTATAGTTTACAACGATCTATTGTACATCTTGAAATAGCTAGGAGAGAAAAATTTAAATCGTTCTATGTGAAAAGACAAATATTTAAGATTATGGCTACCCCAAGTATACTAATCTTTACAAATTATATCAATGTATTAAATGATCATATTGACTCTGAAATGATGTTATGCATAAATAAAAAATAAAGTGTTCTTACAGATACAATTTAAGCTCCTTATAAAATTCCTTGCTGATTCCATTCTCCTTCCTACCTCCTCAGAGGGAACCACACTATATTTACTTCCTATAGCAGATGTTGTTGGTTGCCTAGTATTCATGCCTTTCTTTATAGAATCCCAATTTCCTTTAGCTATCTACTCTGCTTCTAGAGGATGTCCTACTTAAGAGAGGCAGGTGCCAGTCCCCAGTCCAGGCAGACTGATTGGTTTAAGCCAGTGATGGGGGTGTACCATTCCTCTTGCCAGAGTTTGGTTTAGGCATTGGCATGTGATACAGTTTTGACCAATGAGACATGAGGGAAAGTCTGCCAGGGACTTCTGGGAAAGATTTCCTCTTTCCTGAGGGAGGCACACAGAGGAAGAGAGTCCTTTTTTCCTTGGAGCTGTGGTGTGTTGAGATGTGATGCCTGGAATGTTTTAACTTCTGGGGTCATGAAGGGAGTCAGACTGTGGACAAAGGTGACAAGTGGAGGATGGCAGAACAGAAGGAAGAGATGAATCTAGGTTCTTTGTTTCTACTGTTTGGCAACCGAGTTAACACTGGAAACTCTAGGTCTGTGTTCATTATGCATGACAATAAATTCCTACTTGTGATTCATGCCAATTTGAGCCACAATTTTCTGTTACTTTTAGTTAAAAGCAGTCAAAATTATATATTTCTAGTCCAAGGAGTTATACTTTTACTACATAGTTGGTTTTATAATGATGCGTAATTATTTTGTGTTCTTTACACAAATGATCTTGTATCATACAAGTTGTTTTTTTAATTCAACATTTAATTTTTGCCAAGTTGATACAGTTTGAGCATTGTATAACTCATTGTACAAAAATATCACTATTCATGCACTTATAGATGGACATTTAGGTTAATTTTTTCCCTATTACAAATAGTTCTGCAATATCTATTCCATTAGACGATGCCATGTGTACATATATGAGAGCTTCTCTAGGGCTACGCTATCCAGTATGATAGCCACTAGTCACATGTAGCTATTTAAGTTAAAATTAAAAGTTCAGGTTTTTTGGCCAGGTGTGGTAGCTCACGCTTGT